>NC_091797.1:100335000-100654166 GCF_041296235.1 Equus asinus | reverse complement strand
CATATGAACAGAAAAATGGCCATAGCGGTCAATAAAATTGGGACAACTGGCTAGCCAATTGGAAGCAACAAAGGTTCGAGTCATAGATCCCACAGAAAAATGCCTTGCAGACTGACCGAGGAGCTCTACGCACACAGAAAACTTAGACTATCAGAAGACATGACTGGAGCCTCAGGTCGTGAGAAGCCGGGTTTATCCTGGCTCCATCCTTGACCCTCACTAAAATGACAGCAAAGGAATGAAGTGGGCATAGATTTGGGGGCGACGGAGAGTCGGGGGCAGGGAGTGATAGACTTAGCCCCAGAGCAAGTGGAGACCTCGTCCCTGGGCGTCGCACGAGGCACCAGCCACCTCAAAGGGGAGGCCGGGCAAGGTGGGGAGGCCAGGAGCCTTTCTGGGCAGTGGCCAGGTCCCGCCAAGAAGCAGGATGGGTTCCTCCCCTGGCAGAAGGTGAAGGTTAAACGGTGTCAGAACTGGTGGGCGTGCAAGCAGGTCTTAAGGAGAACAGGCGTGAGTGTGAGTGTGAGTGTGTGAGTGTGTGTTTGTGTAGGTCTGTGTCCTAGAGGGAGAGCTACATTTTCTTTCATCACCAAAATAGTCTGTTATCCCTCTGTGCTTCCTAACATACTTTTATATCTTTTTTTAAAGGACTCCTCGTTTTTGAAAAGGTTAAAGTTCCCCATAATCATTATCATTTATTGGTATGTTTTCAAAATATTATCTGTAATCATTTCTTGCTTTAAGTAGATATTATATTCTCTGACAACTCTTTTTGACTTTGTCTTTCTCAAATCCAGAACAAAAGCATTTAAATGTTTGGTGTTTTTTTGCCTAAACTATCATTGGGTTTCCTGGAATGGCCATTGAAAAAAAAAAAAGAATTACCCCTTCATCTTATTAACGGAAGGATAATAGGAACAATTAGATTCATTTGTCATTCTCTAAATTTAAATTTATTCAAAACTATTGTCAGAGTTCTATTGTTTACCAAATTCAGGGTGAAAAAAAGGAAAAAGGAAAAAGTGTTCACTCAAAAGAGATTTTCAGCATTCCTAGGTTAATTATGAGTAAACTGTGCATATTTCAATCATTGTGTACCTTTCAGGTTAAAAATACTCATATTCATGTAGTACAAAGACTGACATAACAACCGTCTAAAAGAACGCGGTGTTTCTGGGTTAACTATGCTTGTCAATTGCTGATATTTGTAATTCAGTTAAAGGGATAAATCAAAGGCCTGGAGATTTTCTTCTTCCCCAAATAATGACTAAATGAATCCTTAGTTATGTGATGCGTCAGGTGAGGATTCTCTGTTCTGATAAACTGAGTCACCACAATACACAAACTGGGCCACATCGTCTCCCTGTCGATAGGAGCTTCTGCTTGTTCCTGACTTTCATCTCCAGGCTCCTGCACTTTATGAAGGTCAGGAACTGAACCTTATGGAAGAGACGTCAGAAGAGCTTCAGTGAAGGGCTGTCCCAGGACTGACTGTGACTACTGCTTCCACAGCGCAGTGCCCATGTCGCCACCACAGACCCGCATCTGGGTCAGGGGTCCTGGGGACGTGTGGTCCGCAAGCAGAGGACCCGTGGGGAAGAGCACTCTTGCCCGCTGCTCTGGGCTTCTCTGCGGGTCTCTGTGCCTGATTTGCTTGGTCACGTTCCCTCTCTGCTGGCTCAGGTGCTCCGTTGCTAGTGGACAACCCTGTTTTTAGTAATGGTGCGCCCCACACCCCAGACAGTCACAAGGTGTGGAACTAATTCTCCAAACTCTAGCAAAGCTGAACACATTATATCAAGATCAAAGGGAATAACACCTTGGTCATCTAAAAAAGGTCCAAATTGATCATGGAACATTGGAGACGTTTCACACAACAATAAAAACCCTCGTCTTAGTGTTTAGCCATGTAGCAGTCGCCGGGTGTGTGAGCTCCAGATTCTGGAATGCTGCCGCACAGCCGCTGTCCCACCAAACGATCCAACAGGAAGAACAAGGGGGCTGGATGGCGCAGGCATCCCAACGGCCACCATTGTGACTTGACACACAAGTGAACAATGGTACAGGTCTGGACTGATGCTGCGCCCAGAAGAGAACAGCCTGTCCTTCCTCCAAGGATGACCAGGAGAATGGCCAGGAGAGGGACTGCCCAGGTCCTGCTGGCATCCAGGCTGTAAGGAGGAACTAAGAATTGAGACAAGCCACAGCTTGCAAAACATACCCTGACTCACAAAAGGGAGAAACCACGCCTGACCAAGCCATGACGGCCATCAACTTTTGACGCCAGTTTATTCAGAATTGTATGTTCTAAGACAAACCGTTGCAATGATCTGAATGTTTGTGTCCTTCCCCAACAAATTCCTATGTTGAAATCCTAACCCCCAAAGTGGTGGTTTAGGAGGGGGGCACTTTGGGAGGTGCTTAGAACATGAGGGTGGAGCCTTCATGGGTGGGATGTGTGCTCTTATAAGAGAGACCCCAGAGAGCTTGCTCACCCCTTCCGCCCTGTGAGGACGCGGCCAGAAGGCACCGGCTATGAACCGGAAGGCAAGCTCTCGGCAGACACCGAGTCTGCGGGGTCTTGATCTCCAGAACTGTGAGAAATCAATTTCTGTTGTTTATAAGCCACCCGGTCTGTGGTGTTCCGTCACAGCAGCCCAAAAGCACTGAGACAGCTCTGGACAAACTGGTCCAACAGTGACTCCACATGAATTCGTGTGTTCTAAAGACAGGACCACTCACTCACTGTTCCAGCAAACCCCTGTTTACAAACTCCGTCCACTCCCTGCCAAGACATCCTGTGAATAATTCTAGTCCCAAACCCTGTAACAGCCCTTCCCTACCCGCGCGCCCCCTCCCGGGGCCTTAGAGCTGCCCTCAGACCCCACGGTGCGCAGGCTCCCTTGCTTTGGCAGAGCGATAAACCCAACCTCGAGGGTCCCTGGTGTCTTTGTCTGAGGGACATCGATGCTGGTGAGAGACAAGAAGAAGAAAACAGAGGAAAATTGGTTCACGAACATAGAGTAAGGTATACAAAACATAGCTTTGAGAAACCGTAATGAAAATACTGATAAATGTGACTACATGAATACTTAAACTTATCGAGGACAAAAGACACCAAAACCAAAGTTGCAAGAGAACTGATGGGCTGGGAGACACTGTTTGGAACGTATGTAAGAGGCACTGGATTGGTGGCAGAATCCACAAAGAATCCTCTCTTAGCAACCAGGGGACGAAGCACCTGAAAGAGACTGGCAATTCGCACACAACAACGGAAGCAAGAGTGATCAATAGACAAATTGCAACAGAGTCCAAACTCAGTGACATGTAAGTTAAAACGAGGTACTTTGTCTTCCGTCAGATTACCGAACATTAAAACGTTTGATAATAGCAAGTAATAATAAGGATGAAGAGAAATAGTAGACTGCTGGTAAGAGGGTAATTAAAGCAGATGTGTTAGAGGGCAATATGGCATTATTAATATGCCTAAAATTTTAAATGTGCGTCCCCAAGACCAGCAATTCTGCCTCTTGACTTTCCCTTACAGGAACCCGCACGTGTGTGTGAGGAAAAATGATGCCGATCAAGGCAGCGCTGCTAATAAGAGCAAAATCTCTGTGGATGAAATCTAAATGTCCACAGATGCCGGGGTTGGGGGATGGAGACGGCATGTCCATAGCTTGGAACATTGCGAAGCGATGGGAAGAATGTGCATCAACAACGTGTCTGGTCATGGGAAGATATCAAGACATGTTAACGAGTAGAAAACTGGTGAGCCACAGGATGCCATGTGTGGTGTGACACCATTTACATGAGAAAAAAAAATCCCAACTGGATTGTCATTAAAGAGGTAAGTATGGAAATGCAGAGAAAAAGACCTAGAATGCCATGCACCAGTCTGATGATGACAGCTGTGTCTGGCAAGGGGCACTGGGTGGCCAGAGCACTCAGTGTCACTGGGTCATGGCATTGATATAATGTCACCTGGGGAAAAGCAGACATAGAAAACCACACCCGGGGTTTGGGGTGACGATGCCTTCAGAGTGCTTTGTAACCAGGGCGGACTTCAGAATCACCCACAGGGCTGTCCCAGGCCCCGTCTGCACAGTTCCGCCCTGGAAGCCCCGCTGGGGCAGATCTGGGGGCCCCAGTCACATCCTGGGAGAGCCCACCCCCATGCTCCAATTCTGACTCACCCAGGTGGGCCCTGCAGGGCGGTGGGATCACAATTCTTTCCAGCCTCCTTCAGAGTTCTGCCTCCAGTAGGCATCACTTTCATAATCAGATAAAAAAATTTTTTTCAAAACGGAAGCCAGAAAAGTGTATTTATTCCTTCTTCATCTGGGCTGTCCCTTCTGTGCCGGGTGGGGAGTGTGCCAGCTGTAGAGCACTTTTTAAAAAAGAATTATTATTATTTTGTACTGATGTAACATTGGTTTATAAAACTATATAAATTTCAAGTGTACATGATTATAATTCGACTTCTGTATAGACCACATCGTGCTCACCACCAAAAGTCTAGTTGCCATCCTGTTGAGCACCTTTTTTTCCTTTTGTGCTGAGGAGGATTGTCCCTGAGCTAACATCTGTGCCAGTCTTCCTCCATTTTGCATGTGGGACGCTGCCACAGCACAGGTTGATGAGCAGCGTGTAGGTCTGCACCTGGGATCTGAACCCGTGAACCCTGGACCGCTGAAGCAGAGCACACAAACTCAACCACTACTACACCATTGGGCCATCTGGCCCTTTTTATCTCCCATTTTGCTTTCGTAGATCACGGGCGGGAGAAAGAAGAAGAAATAACCAGAGGGGAATGCCAATTTCCTCAATTCTATCTATGCTTCAGTTTGAAGCCTAAATGGACAAAAATAGCCATCCCGTTGAATGACGTGGACTCTTTCGGGAGGAAGGTTGGGGGTGGCGTGGGGTTGATTTTAGACTACAGACACGCCAGCAACTTCAGGATGTTCCCACGATACTGGCTGCATTTGTTAAAAATACCTTCAATTCCAAAAATTACAAAGAGTTCAACTAATCCTGTTCATTAAGGCCAAGAAAAACACACCCGAGTCAAACACAATGTATGGCTGAGAGGAGGGATTTCCACTAAGAAGAGGAACGTGCAGCTGCCCAGCAGGCTGGGCCGGGCCTGCGTGCCGTGCGCTCGCCCCTGCCCCCAGACAGCAGAGCCCAGCCCCTCCCTGGACACCCAGCTTGGCTCCCTCCAGGGTCGGCTGACTCCAGCCCCATACAACCCACCCTCCAAACTCCAGGCCAAACGGGCTGTTTTTATGCCCAGCAGAGTCCTTGCCCAGGCTCCAGCAAATCACTTTCTCCAGATTTCCAGAGAAGAAAGCAAATCACTGGTCTCCAGCAGGTGCCCCCCATCCCCTCACTGGCTCCAGCGAACAGTGGGGTGGAGGGCCAGGTGGTCGCAGAATCACAAAGGAAACAGAATGTTTCAGGTGACAAGAACAGCCTGTGGACTGCGTGTGACTTTCACATACAACTGGCTCGACCCTACAGATCTCTATGGAGGGGATTCTGAGCCCATCTCTCAGACAGGAGATTCCAAGGCTCCAATGTTGTCCAGGCAGCCTGCGCTGCCCCAGGGTGGTGGCCGGACCTTGAGTCAGGCCGCCATCCTCTGAGTTCCACTGGGCTGTGCCCTCCCTCCCACTGACCCCTGCAGGGTCTGCGTGCCCTGGGCTTCTTCCTCCCCTGCTTCCTGCCCAGCGACCCTGGGCGGCGCTGCCCAGCCACAGCTCCTGCAGGAAACGGGGCAGGGTCTTTCGGAGGGAAAACTTCCTCCTGGGCCTTCCTCATGCCTGTCAACTCCCAGCTTCAGGTCGGACCTCCTGCTGGTCTGCAGCCAAGGGTGTGCCTGCCAGTGACCCAAAGCGACTGCCCCAGAGGGCCGGGGTGAGGCAGCGCGGGGCCACGGCACGCACACGGATGAGCAGGCACAGCCTGCCCGTCCACATCCGCAGAGGCTGCTCTCTGCCGACTGCAGGGCTGGGACCGCCTCAGCTCGGCGGCCCGGTCCTCCCTGATGCGCTGGCGCAGTGCGTGCCGCTCGCTCTGTGTCCAGGACCCACCACAGACAACTTACTCTGTGACCCGGCCTCTCTGAGCCTCACATTTCCTTTTTTTAAAAAAAGTTTTAATATACTTTAATTGACTCTAAAAAGAGTAGTTTTAGGTTCACAGCAAAATTGAGCGGAAAGTACAGAGAATTCCCATATCCTCCTGCCCTGCCCCCCGCAGACTCCGCTACTATCAACGTCCCCCACCAAGTGGCGCATTTGTCATTGATGAACCTGCACTGACGCGTCATGATCACCGAGTCCACAGCTTACATTAAGCTCATTCCTGGTGTACGTTCCACCGGTTTGGACAAGCGTGTAACAACGTGGCCCCATGATGACGGTATCACACGCAGCAGTTTCACTGCCCTAACATCCTCTCGCTCGGTCCATACGTTCCCCCCCGCGACCACTGATCATTTTACTGTCCCCATAGTTTGCCTTTTCCGGAAGGTCACATAGTTGGAATCATACAGTGTGTGGCCTCTTCAAATCAGCTTTTTTCACTTAGTGATATGCATTTAAGTTTCCTCCGTGTCTTCTCATGGCTTGGTAGCTCATTTCTTTTTCATTTATTCCCTTGTCTGGATGGACCACAGTTTATTTATCCACTCACCCCTTGAAGGACGGCTTGCTTGCTTCCAAGTTTGCACAATTCTGAATAACGCCACTGTCATCATTTCTGGGCAGGTTTTTGTGCGGACGCAAGTTTCAACCCATTTGAGTAAATACCAAACAGCGTGGTCGCTGGATCACGTGATAAGAGTATTTTAGTTTTGTAAGAAACTGCCAAACTGTCTTCCTCAGGGGCTGCCCCATTTTGCCTTCCCACCAGCAATGAACGAGTGTTCCTGTTGCTCCACACACACTTTCAAAGCCACATTTATTTATTTTTTACTATCAAATGTCTTCTTTATAGAAAATTTGAAACCCAAAGGGAAAACATAAAGAATAAAATGAAAATCACTAGTGATCCCCTGAGCCTTCTCTCATTCAGGAATGAGCGTCCACCCTGCCAGGCATGTTGCAGGGCTCAGCCACCGGCTCCCGGCTGGACCTGTCTTCAGGAGGGGAGCCCGCTGACCAGATACCGAGTCAGTTCTCACTACAACCTGCAGTGGAGGGGCGGCAGACGGTGAGGAGGCCAGGGGAAAAGGCAAGCAGGGGAGGGAGGAGAGCACCTGGGTGAGGGCAGAGGGCAGGAGCGGAGGGGAGGACCCAGCGAGCCGCCACAGGAGCCGCTCTGCACAGCACGAAGGCGCATCGGACTGATTTGCACGGCTAGCGAATAGGCCGCCCTGCCCCCAGCTGGCACTGACCGAAGCCAGCCCACCCCACCACAGGCTCCCTGCTCTCTTGGCTGCAGCGAGGTGACTTTATCCGGTAGCACAGCAATCCCAAAGATTCAGCCAGTGCCCTTCTGAGAGGTGTGAGCAGTTTCCAGGATTCGGCCAGTGTAGACGGTCCAACAGTGAGTGCCCTCGTTCACAGCCTGGTGACCCCAGGCTCGCGCCCTGGCGGACACAAAGCTGGGGCACTGCTGTTTGATCAGATGTTTGTGTTCATCTGAATAATCTATAGGGTTTCTAAATCTCATTATTCTATTTCATTCCTAAAGTGACAAGATCATAATATCCTCTATTTCTATTCAAAGAGAACAAAATCATTTAGAAGTAAGTGAGTTAAGTGGAGAAAGCATCTTTGAATGTGCACTTCCACTTGGCCACTTTCTTAGTGGAAAATTTTCATAGAGATAGATAGATAGATAGATAGACAGATAGATATTGATGTTAATTTATCTCTATATCTGCCTATCACGTGAGAAAACATTAAACAGAACCTCCATATACTCATCAGCTAAATTTTAAAATTATTAACGTTTTGTCATATCTACTTCATTTCTTTTTTTCCTTTGCTAAAGTATTTTCCAGGATGGCCCAGACGCATTTTATCCCTAAATATTCTGGGAAACATTCTGGAAAGAAGCAAGGTAAGAATGTTTAAACATCATCACAATCCCATCATCACATCTGACAAAATAAAAAGCAGTGAAACACAATTCCTTTCAATCATCTACCATCAGCTCCCACTCTCTGGCCCGGGGCGGACATCTCGAAGCCTGGGGCTCCATCTTGCTCCGGGACTAGAGCCCCATCTCGCAGTCCCTGAGCTGGACAGCAGGGCAGCCGCCGCAGATGCTGCCCTGTGCCTCCTTCTGCCCCAAGAGAAAGGGCAGGATGGGGGACCTTTGCCCCACCAGGCACAAATACACTCCATCAAACCTACCTATAACCCAAAAGACATTTATCTTGCTTTGGAAGAAAAGTTTAGAAAGAAATACAAAGTATTTCAACCAAAGTAATTTTTATGTTACTGATCTTTTATTTGTGAAGAAAAAGGTCCATTTCTACTCATCAGAACAATCACACCCCGCGGGGCAAAGCTCAGAAGGGGCTCTCTGATGAACGGGGTCCCCTCACTTCCCAGCTGCAGCCCCACAACACACCAGTGCTCGCTCCGGTCAGCACCACCAAGTCACTCTCTCTCTTTTGGGTTTGGATTTTCATGTTTTTTTAATGACGTAATTCATACACCATAAGATTCACCCTTTTAAACCATACAATTCAGTGGTTGTTAGTATATTTAAAAAGTTGTGCAGCATCATAAACTATCAATTCCAAAATATTTTCATCACCTCCCCAAAAAATTCTGTATCCCTCAGCAGTCACGCCCCATTTTCCCCTCCGCTCAGCCCTTGGTAACTGCTAATCTACTTTCCGTCCCTGTAGCTTTACCTATTCTGGACATTCACATAAATGATATTTTCCAGGTCTTCCATGTTGTAGCCTGTGTCAGTCCATTCCTTTTTATGCCTGAATAATACTCCATTGCGCGTAGCTACAACACTTCGTTGATCCGTGCTTCAGTTGATGGACATTTGGGCTGTACCCATTTTTAGGCTCTTATGGATAATGCTATGGACATGTGTGTACAAGTTTTTGTGTAGACATACGTTTTAAATTCTCTTCGGTATATGCCTGGGAATGGAATTGCTGGGTTTTACGGTAACTCTATGCTTAACTTTTTGAGTAACCGTCAGACT
The DNA here is from genome assembly GCF_041296235.1 of Equus asinus. Taxonomy (NCBI): domain Eukaryota; kingdom Metazoa; phylum Chordata; class Mammalia; order Perissodactyla; family Equidae; genus Equus; species Equus asinus. Next base: position 100,644,977 of record NC_091797.1, on the reverse strand, counting down.
GTTTTCCACGGGAGCTATGCCATTTTACAGTCTCATTAGCAATGTATGAGGCTTCCAACTTCTCAACAGTCTTGCCAATACTTATTATTGTTTAGCTTTTTGATTATAGCCATCCTAGTGGGTGTAAAGTGATATGTTATTGTGGCTTTAATTTGCATTTCCCTGATGACTAATAATGTTGAGCATATTTTCATGTGATAATTGGTCATTTTTATATCTTCTTTGGAGAAATGTCTATTCAAGTCCTTTGCCCATTTTTAATTGGGTTATTTGTCTTTTTATTGTTGAGTTGTAAAAGTTCTTTATATATTTTGGATATAAGTCCCTCATTAGACATATGATTTACAAATATTTTCTCCAATCCTGTGAGTTGTCTTTTCACTTTCTTGATAGTGTCCTTTGAAACACAAAAGTATTTAAATTCTGATGAAGTTCAATTTATCTCTTTTCTTCTTTGATTGCCTGTGCTTTTGGTGTTATTTATGTAGGAAACCATTGTCAAATCCAAGGTTGTGAAGATTTATATCTACATTTTCTTCTAAGACTTTTATAGTTTTAGTTCTTACACTTACTTGGTCTTTGACCAATTTTGAGTTACTTTTTGTATATGGTGTGAGGTAGGGATCCAATTTCATTTTTTGCATGTGGCTATCCAATCGTCCCCGTATGATTTGTTGAAAAGACTATTCTTCCCCCCTTATCAAATTGTCTTGGCACCCTTATCAAAAATCAATTAACGGTAAATGTGAGGGTTTATTTCTGGACTCCAAATATTCCATTGGTCTATATGTCTGTCCTTATGCCGATAACACACAGTCTTGATTTCTATAGCTTTGTAGTAAGTTTTGAAATCAGGAAGTGTGAATCCTCCAACTTTCTTCTTTTTTTCCAAGATTGTTTTGGTCATTCCAGACCCTTTGAATTTCTGTATAAATTTTAGGATCAGCTCATCAATTTCTTCAAAGAAGTGAGATTGCATTGAATCTGTAGCGCAGTGTGGGGAGTACTGCTATCTTAACAACACTCTGTCTTCTAAGCCGTGAAGACAAGATGTCTTCCCATTTACTTAGGTCTTCTTTAATTTCTTTCAGCCATGTTTTGTACAAGTCTTATGCTTCTTTGATGAAATTTATTCCAAATATCGTATTCTTTTTTGTGCTATTGAAAATGGAATTGTTTTCCTACTTTCATTTTTCTATTGTTCATTGGTAGTGTGTAGAAATATAATTGATTTTTGCATATTGATCTTGTATCCTGTAACCTAGATAACTATTAGCTCTAATAGTTTTTTTTTAATTCCTTAGGATTTTCTGTATACAAGATCATGTTATTTGCAGATAGAGATAGTTTTACTTCTTCCTTTCCAGTCAGGCTGCCTTTTCATTTTCCTGCCTTATTGCCCTGGCTAGAACCTCCACTACAATGTTCAATAGAAGTGGCAAGAGCAAAAATCCTTGTCTGTTCCTGATCTTAGTGGGAAAGCTTTCAGTCTGTCATTATTATGATGTTAGCTGTGGAGATTCTTGCAGATACTCCTTATCAGGTTGAGGAAATTTCCTTATCATCCTAGTTTGTTGTTTTTTTTTTCTTAATTGTGAAAGGTTGTTGGATTTTGTCAAATCTTTTTTCTGGGTCTATTGAGATTGTTATGTGTTTTTTGGTCCTTTATCCCATTAATATGGTAGATTGCACTGATCGACGGTTGAACCAACCTTGCATTCTTGATATAAATATTATTTGGTCATGGTGTATAATCCTTTTTCTGTGTTGCCTGGTTTGGTTTGCTAGTATTTTGTTGAGGATTTTTGTATCTATGTTCATAAGGGATATTGGTTTGTAGTTTTCTTTTCTTGTGCTGCTTCTGTCTGGTTTTGCTATCAGTGTAATTCTGGCCTTATAGAATGAGTTCAGAAATGTTCCCTCTTCTTTATTTTTTGGTAGATTTTGTAAAGGATTGGGGTTAAATCTTCTTTAAACATTTGATAGAATTCACCAGTGACACCATCTGGCCCTGGACTTTTCTAACGGGAAGTTTTTGATCATTCACTCAGTTTCTTTATTTGTAGGTCTATTCAGATTTTCTATTTCTTCCTGAGTCAGTTTCAGTAGTTTCTACTTTTCTATAAATTTGTTTATTTCATATAGGTTGTCTACTTTGCTGGCATATGTATTCATTTCCTATCACATTGTAACAAAATACCACAAACTTTGTGGCTTAAAACAACACAAATATAATATCATACAGTGTCTGAGGTCAGATGTTCAAAATGAATTTCATTGGGCTAAATCAAGGTGTTAGCAAGTGTTCATACCTTCTGGAGGCTCCAAGGAAGAATCCGTTCTCTCATCTTTTTCAGCTTCTTGAGGCCGCCTTTATTTCTTGGCTTATAGCTCCTTCCTCCATCTACAAAGCCAATAGCATAGAATCATCAAATCTCTGACTCTAATCTTCCTGCCTCCCTTTTTCTCTTATAAGGATCCTTGTGATTGCTTTGGACCCATCCAGATAATCCAAGTTAAGACCCCCATATCAAGATCCTGAACTTAATCATATCTTCAAAATTCCATTTGCCATGTAATGTGATCTATTCATGGGTTCCAGGGATCTGGACATAAAGATCAAGCACTGTTCTGACCACCACAGCATACAACAGTTCATAGTATTCCCTTATCATCTTTTTTATTTCTGTAACTTTGGTATAATGCCCCCTCTTTCATTTCTGATTCTAGTGATTTGTCTCACTCTTTTTCTTGGTCAGTCTAACAAAAGATTATTAACTTTGTTGGTCTTCTTTAAAAATTAACTTTTGGTTTTGTAGACTTCTCTATTATTTTTTATTATCTTTTTTATTTAATTTTGGTCTAATATTTATTATTTACTTCCTTCCACTTGCATTGGGTTTAGTTTGCTTTTCCTTTTCTAGTTTCTTAAGGTGGAAACAAGTTATTGATTTGAAAATTTTCTTCTTTCCTAATAGAGGTGCTTACAACTTTAAATTTCTCTTTGAGCACTGTTTTAGCTGCATCCCATAAGTTTCGGTGTGTGGTGGTGTTGTTTTCATTCATCTCAAAGTATTTCCTAATTTCCTTTATGATTTCTTCTTTCTCACTTAGTACATATTGTTTAACTTCCATGTGTTTGTGAATTTCTCCAATTTCTTTCTGTTAATTTTATTTCCTGTGTTGGAGAAGATAATTTGTATTATTTTAATCCTTTAAAATTTATTGAGACTTGTATTATAGCCTAATATATGGTCTATCCTGGAGAACATTCCACGTGAACTTAAGAAGAATGTATATTCAGCTATTAGGTGGAGTGTGCTGTCAATGTCTGCTGGGTCTAATAGGTTTACAGTGTTCAACTCTTGTATTTCCTTATTGATCCTCTGAGGGTGGAGTATTGACCTCTCTCTTGTTATTGAATTGTTTATTTCTCCATTCAATCTGTCAGTTTTTGCTTCATGAATTTTGGGGCTTTTTTGCTAGGTGCATATATGTTTATAATTGTTATATCTTCTTGATGGTTTGATCCTTTTATCATTATAAAATATCCTACTTTGTCTCTAGTAAAACTTTTTGTCTTGAAGTCTATTTCGTCTGAGATTAGTATAGCCATTCCAGCTCTTTGGGGGAACTGTTTGCATGGTGTATCATTTTCTCTCCTTTTACTTTTAACGTTTTTGTGTCTTTGAACCTAAAATATATTTCTTGTAGACAGTATATAGCTGGGTCACGTTTTTGTATCCATTCTGCATATCTCTGCCTTTTAATTGGAGTGTTTAAACCATTTATATGTAATGTAAATACTGATAAGCTAGGATTTTTTGCCACTTTGCTATTTGTTTTGTACATGTCTTATGTCTTCTTGGTCCTCTATTCCTCTATTACTGCCTTCTTTCGTGTTAAAATATGTACCATTTAATTCTCTTTAAATGACTAAGAAACAGTCATTTCTTTTACTATAAATATTTTTACTTATTTTTTTTTTAGATTTTATTTTTTTCCTTTTTCTCCCCAAAGCCCTCCCAGTACATAGTTGTATATTCTTCGTTGTGGGTCCTTCTACTTGTGGCATGTGGTGCCTCAGCGTGGTTTGATGAGCAGTGCAATGTCCGCGCCCAGGATTTGAACCAACGAAACACTGGGCCGCCTGCAGCAGAGCATGCAAACTTAACCACTCGGCCACGGGGCCGGCCCCATATTTTTACTTATTTTATTAGTGCTTTCCCTGAGGATTACAATTAACATCTTAATTTATAGCAATCTAGTTAGGATTAATACCAATTTGTTCCAATAGTATACAAAAATTTTGCTTCTATGTAGCTTGGTCCCCCACCTGTGCCATCATTGTCACAAATTACATCTTTCTACATTGTGTGCCCATCAACCTAGATTTGCGATTATTGCTTTATGCACTTGCCTTTTAAATCAGGTAGGAGAAAAAAGGAGTTACAAACAAAAATACATTCATACGGTCTTTTACATTTACTTATGTAGTTACCTTTCATGTTGTTCTTTATTTATTCTTGTGGAGTTGAGACTGTCTAGTGTTCTTTCATTTCAGCCTGAAGGATTGTTTCTAGCATGTGTTATAGGACAGGTATGCTAGTGACAAACTCTCAGGTTTCATTTACCTGGGAATATGCTAATTTCTCTTTCATTTTTACAGGACAGCTGTGTCACATATAGAATTCTTGGTTAACAGTGTTTTTTTCTTCTTTTAGCACTTTGAATATGCCATACTGCTGCCTCCTGGCCTCCATGGTTTCTGATGATAAATCAGCTGTTTACCTTACAGAAGCTCTATTGTACATCATGAGTTGCCTTTTTTCTTGCTGCTCTTGAGATTCTCTTTGTTTTTGGCTTTTGATAGTTTGATTATGATGTGTCTGAGTGTGAATCTCTTTCAGTTTATTCCACCTGGAGTTTGTTGAGCTTCTTGGATGCATAGATAATGTTTTTCATCAAATTTTCAGCCATTATTTCTTCAAATATTCTTGTTGACCTTTCCTCTCTCCCCCCTCCTTCTGGGACTCCTTTTATGCATTTGTTCATATGCTTGATGGTGTGCCACAGGTCTCTGAGGCTCTGTTAATTTGTCTTCATTCTTTTCTTTCTGTGCCTCAGACTGGATAATCTCAATTGACCTATTCAAGTTTGCAGATTCTTTCCTCCACCCACCCAAATTTGTTATTGAGCTGCTCTAGAGAATTTTTTACTTCAGTTATTGTACTTTTCAACTCTAGAATTTCTACTTGGTTCTTTTTTATAATTTCTCTTTATTGATATTCTCTTTTTGGTGAGGCATCATTCTCCTAGTTTCCTTTTATTCTTTAGACATGGTTTCTGCTAGTTCTTGGAACATATTTACAATAGTTAATTTAAAGTCTTTGTCCTGTGAATCCAATGCCTGGGTTTCCTCTGGGACCCCTCCCCCTGAGGAAGAAAGTATGACCCACACATGATAGAGGGGCTGTGTATGGGGCATACCTTCTTGTTTCTTCGAATGTCTCATAATTTTTATTGTTAAAAACTGGACATTTTAAATAATATAATGCAGCAACTCTAGAAATTAGATTCTGGCCACCCCTCCCCAGGGTTTGTTATTGTGACTGTTTGTTTGTTTAGTGACTTTCCTGAACTAAATATGTAAAGTTTATATTCTTTTCCTATGTGACCACTGAAGTCTCTGCTCAGGTAACTTAATGGTCAGCTAACGTTTGTAGAGAAATTTCTTTAGCTGCGTGGAACCGATATGTCTCTCAGCCTTTGTGGAGGGGCTCTGTGTGTGGGAGGGGGCACACCTGCAGCACCCAGGCAGGCCATTTGTGACTCCACCTTAGCCTCCACCTTTCACTCGTGCAGAGCCCCAAGGTTAGCCAGAGGGGAGGATTGAGGTTCTCCTGAGTACATGCACAACCCTATGCACACCCTTCTCGACTCCCAAGGACATGCTAGAGCTTTCCAAAGCCTCATAGATATTTCATTTCCCAGCTTCTCCTTGTAAGTGTGTTGGTTAACCTATTGTTTTCCCCAACTGTTATAAACCACCTCAGGCAACATTTCAACAACTGTCTCTGATTGTTTTCAACAAATGCTCCTGAGGAAAAGGCTGTTTGCACTGGCCAAGCTCCAAGCCAGATCAAATGAAAACAGCCTTTGTGTGGGGGCAGTCTTCAGGGAATGACCAGGTAGGTCAAATAAGGACAATTCTCTGGAAATGGGTCTTTGAAAGAACTTCAACCTTGTTCTGCACCTTCCAGTGGCTGCCAGGCTGCTCATCTTCACCGTGATTACAGGCTGCTGGCTTTCAAGCTTACCATGGAGCTAAGGAGAGGCGAATGAGAACAGAGAGAGTTAAAACCACAAAGCTCACTGTTCTTACTAAGATTCAGCTTTTTTCCTGGAACAAACTCCCCAGATTTCTATAAGCCTTTGGTAAATTTCCAGAGTTTTGAAAAAGTTGATTATGATAATAATTGAGAGTGTCCTTGTTGATTTTACAGAGGAGAGAATTTCCAGCTCCACCGTTTTTGCTGGTGTCACGTCTCCAGAGCAAGTCTCTTAACCTTGCTGGGCCTCAGTACCTACAGTGAATTGATGAAAAGTAGATGTTCAATATTCAGGAGAGGCAGCTCTGTAGATAGAAATCAGATTAGTGGCTGCTTTGAGCTAGAGTGGAAGCAGGGAGTGGAGTTTGCAAACAAGCACAAGAAACATTTTGTGGTGATGGAAATGTCCCAAAGCCGGACTGAGATGATGGTGGTACAACTTTATAAATTTACTAAAACTCAATACAATGAGTGAATTATAGGGTGTCTAAATCATACTGCAATAAAGCTGTTTTTTGAAAAAAGTAACTGCTGGAAACCTACCCAGCTGACATGCCCTGGCGTGGAGGAGCCTCTGTTTCATGGTGGCTCTCGTGGGTAAGTAGGAAGAGGTGTGAGGTGAATCAGCCACATAACAGTGGATGGCCCCAGAGGCCAGCTCAGGCAGTAGGCGGCAGTGGTACCATCCACTGAGACAGGAAGCACGATGGGGGCAGCAGGTCTGTGGCTCCAGACAAATTTTGGGGGGCCATATACCAGCGGGAGGCAAGGCCCTGGGAGAGAATGAGAACACATGAACGAGGAAAGAGCCCTGGAGGATTTCGTCACAGAGTAGAAGGGGAGACATCTAGCAAGAGACTGAGAGGCAGGGGCTCGAGCACCCCGAGGGAAAGAATAATCAAGGATGTCAAGTGCCCCAGAAAGAGAAGCCAAGTAAGAGAAGGACTCAAACAGCCCACAAGGGCTTTGGAGACCTGGGAGAAGACTTGGTGGAGAAAGTGAGTGATGGTGAGAAGTGGTGAGAAGGGGCAAAAGGATGGGAGGTGGTGATGTTCTGAGGAGCCGCAGGAGGGAGCTGGGCCTGCAGGCCAACAAGGTTGTGGTCTCTGACAAGAGCATGCTTTAGTCTGACAGGAAGACACCCTCGGAAGCAAGAGGTCCAGAAATTTCTCATCTGCCCACTTTGAGTTGTTTCACCCAGCTTCCGGGTGAGCCAGCATCCTGGGTACCTGCTCTGACTTGCCGCCCCACATAGTGTGGGTGGTGCTTTACTGGCAGATTTACAAGTCTAACCTCTTCATACTTTGGTGCCCAGCCTTTTCCGGACAGTGAGGGGAGCAGCCTGTGGGTCAGGCCTGCATGCGCATCACGTCTGTGAGAGATTTGGTTTCTCCCCTCTGAGTCAACAGCCTTGCTTAAGTCCCAGGGGCCAGCTGCAGGGCCGAGGGGCAAGGGGTCTGCAAGCTCCCAGGCCCACTCCAGCCCGAGAGGCGAGTGCGTGTGGAGTGGGCCCTCAACAGCTCCGGGTCTGCCTTCCTGCCTGCAGGGCCGGGCCATCCCCACATGCACATTTTGGGAGATCTCCTGGGGGATGGGGACAGGTCCCTCCTGAGGTCCCCCACAGCACCCAGAGCGGGGAGAGTCTTCAGGCATGGCTCGTGGGTGGCAGACCAGCGCCTGATCTGAGAAGGAGGATGGACAGAGTTGTGCACTGGCAGGGTCCACGAGCTGTTGTTCCGGAGGCTCACCACCAAGTCCGGTGTGGGGACAGCCCAGCCCTGCCGAGGACACGGGTCTGTGGTGAGACACCTCCATGACTCACGTCCTGACCGAGATCACAGAGCCCCTTGTAGGATGTGCCTTCTCGCTGTGTCATCAGCGGTCTTCCCTCTTGTGTCTGTGTCTGTGTCTCTTCTTATAAGGAACCAGCCAGATTGGATCAAGCCCACCCTATCACCCTCATTTTAATTTAATCACCTCTTTAACAAATGCAGTCACATTCTGAGGTACTGGGGGTGAGGACATAAGAATTTTTGGAGAACACAGCTCAGTAAAAATGTATAATTCATCTCATACGCCCATAGCACCCGACACATAATGTGTCCGGGCTCACGCACGTCCTGAAACAGTGTACGAGGCAGCGAGCATGGTAGCAGGCGCGGGACTGTGGCAGCCAGGCCTTCCCGCGAACGCCTGGAGCACAGCGAGCCCTGCGCCCATCTCGCCACTGGAGGGCAGTGAGCGCTCGTCGCCTGAGAGCCCGGGCCAGCGGCAGCCTTCTCAACCTCGCCTTTGGTCAAGCGGAGACCAGACCTGATGTCCTGCGTTTTCTTCTCTCGTTCCGTGCCGCATTGACACAACTGAAGGTGCTGGCAGACTCAGCATCGCTAGCATGGGGCTGTGCTCCTCCCGTCCTCACTGCGTGGAGAGAACGGCCAGGCTCCTTCTGTGGAAGATCTCCTTCTGTACACACGCCCTGCAAGATAGTCAGTATGTCCTGGAGCTGGACCATAGGCACCTAAGACACAGCACAGATTCCAGAAAGACTCAGAGAAGCCAGGGAATTCAAGCAGTGCCGCTACTGACCAGTAACCCAACAAGACAGGGAAAGAGGCCTCTCTGTCATCTTCTCTTGAACCTCCTGTCCCCACCTCGCGTGCCCCCAGCCACCCTCCCCTCTCTGACTGAGGCCTCCCAGGTGCTGCCTCTCTTTCAGTGACCTTGCTGTCCAGTGCATGGAGCTATGGCTTCCTGCTGTGCAGTCAAGCGTGCCCTGGCCCGGTGGCGACTGGAGGGTTGGGCAGAGTTGTATTTAATCCCAGTTTTCTACAAGAGGCCACTTTCCACCCTGCACTATCAGGGGAGCACATCCCTCCCACAAGGACAGAGAGGGTCTGGCTGGTTTTATGTACTCTCACGGGGTCTGGGATTTAGGGCCTCCATGTGCCCCGATCTGGCCGGCCTCCACCTTGTGAGCTGGTGGAACCACTGGTGCAGATGGAGCGCTGGCCGAGTGAGCGCACAGGCAGCAGGTCACCACGTCGGTGCCCAGGCTAACCACGTGGGCTGGGAGCTGGAAGAAAACTAGATGGAATCTTGTAGCTAAAGTGACGAGATTACTGCCAGATCTCTTCCAAGGGTAAAAAAGCATCTCAAATGCTAACATTCACAGAGGTGGGAACCTTTCAAACTTCTAAAATCACCCCTCCTTGCGCCTTGTTCACACAGCATCATTCACAGCAGCCAAAAGGTGGAAGCCCCCCAAGTGTCCACTGACAGAGAAATGGATCAGCAAAATGTGATCTGTACACAAAAAGCAATATCGTTTAGTCCTAAAAAGGAAGGACATCCTGACACGCTACAGCATGGATGAATCTTGAAGACATTATGCTAAGTGAAATACGCTAGTTTTTTCAAATGTTGTATGGTTCCACTTCTATGAGGTCCCCAGAGTCATCAAATTTGTAAAAACAGAAAGTAGAATGGTTGTTGCCAGGGGCTGGGGGAGCAGAAAATGGGGAGTTAGTGTTTAATGGGGAAAGAGTTTCAGTTGGGGAAGATGAAAAAGCCAATTCAGTGGCATTATACACTTAAAAATGGTTAAAGCGGTCATTTTTTTTTCTTTGAGGAAGATTAGCCCTGAGCTAACATCTGCTGCCAATCCTCCTCTTTTTGCTGAGGAAGACTGGCCCTGAGCTAACATCCGTCCCATCTTCCTCTACTTTATATGTGGGACACCTGCCACAGCATGGCTTGCCAAGTGGTGCCATATCTGCACCCAGGATCTGAACTGGTGAACCCTGGGCCGCCAAAGCAGAACGTGCACACTTAACCACTGTGCCACCGGGCTGGCCCCAAGAATGGTAAATTTTATGTATATTTTACCATCATAAAAAAGACCACACAAAAAAGTCCCTCTCTTAAGGTGGTGCTCCATCAGGAAGGGACCCCACACCATGGGCTGGATCCTCCTTCCCAGCTTAGAGAGGCCCTCTGCTGGCTGGGGGAAGGCTGACGGCCAGAAGTGGAGGTCCTGAGACACGCACAGCATCGGGGGAGCATCATGCCCACTGCACGAGAGAGGAAAGAGTCTTCTCCACTCTGGGCCAGATGCTCCTTTCTCCAGAGAGAGAGGGCGAAGGCTGGCCTGGACCCCGCCTGGCGTGCTCTTCATGTTGCTGAGACGCTCACACTCCTTCCTCCTGAGGGTTAGGTGCCCGCCGCCCCCCGCCCCCCCACTGTCTGCTCTGGACCATCAATCTGTGTGTACCTCCTTGTCCCAGGGTTAGCTGGGCCCATGGTTCCCTGTGGGCCCCGTGGGGAGCATTCAGGGCATCCACGAACTTGCATGGAAAAAAATGCGTCTTTATTTTCACTAACCTCTAACTAAAATTTAGCACTTCCTCCATGTATGAATGTAGGCCACTGATGACTGATTTTCGGGGGTCTACAGGGCTTATCAAGCTACTTAAGGGGCCCGTGGTCCCTCAAAGAGGTTAAGGAATGCTATGTCCTAGAGCATTTACAGGGCTGCAAAAGGCATGGTCCTCTCCGGACGCAGCCTTCAGGGCTCAGCTGTGCACCCGGGCTAGCAGCATCTGCTCGGCAGCACCTGCTCGGCAGCACAGGACTCACCGGGGCAAGGCGAACCTCCCTGGCTGCGGAGCATGCTGGCGGCTGGCCGCTCAGAGCCTCCCTCGGAGACTTGGCCCTGGCCCAGCTGGCAGAGAGAGAACTGGGGGCAAAGTGACAGGTGGGCAGGGAGGAGACGTGGCCCCCTCTGCAGCCAGATCTCCTAGACAGCCCCAAAGGATCATGGCAAGACCCTGGCATGCTCCCACCCAGGCAGGGCCTCAGAGGCTGCAGCCCCTACACACACTGGATCTTTAGAAGGGAAATGGAAGTGGGCGCCAGACCATAGTCATCCCTTCCAGACCCTGGTCTGCTGCCCCACAGTGTCACCATGCCCTCATCGGGAAAGGCTTCCACCAAGCCCACACCCGTGGGCGTGACATGCCGGCCCCCGGATACCTGTCGGGGAGCAGGAAGCTGTGTGCAGCAGGGTGTGACAGGGCCCCTCGAACGCTGCCTATAGGCCCCCCACCCACACACTTGAGAGTCCTTGGGTGCTGGGGGCCTCCTGGCAGAGTCCTGGCAGGCTGCCTTTGTGGCCCGAGTGCCAGGCTTGGCTCTGGGCATGGGCCTGGGCGGTCCCCGGGCACCTGCTGCTGTCTCCACACACTGCTGACTCGTTTGGCTGCGGGCCGTGGACCTATCTCTGCCTTGCAGGGGAAGACCTAAGTGCTGTCTGGTGTTCTCGGCACAAGGAGGCTGTGGTGAGCCTTCTGGAGGAAAGATATGTGTTACATGAGCTGGAGGCAAGCCTGTTAGTGCTGTTGGTTGTGAGCTCAGTGTGAAAGAATCAACCCTGTGTTCAACATGGCGTCTTTAAACAGAAACACCCCCAGGTCAGGTACTGACCAGGGAATGCAAAGGCTGCAGCAGAGGCTGCAGGAGGGACCCCTGTGTTCCCCTGGGAGTCACAGCTCAGGATCCGTGGGTTAAAAGTTCTGGATTTTAAACTAATCTCCTCTGTAAGGACAGGCCCAAGCAACGCTCCTAGCTGTGCTCCGCGTCTGACACCGGTGCCTGGAGCGCTGTGGCCACACTCCCTGAGCAAGGTGCTCCGTCCCGCCCTCGCGGCCTCTCGAACCCCCAAGAGCCCCAGGGGCAGAAGTCGTGCTGCGGTGGGTCTGTGCCCCAGTGCACCAGCCCGGAGGGACTCGACACCTTTCTTCTTCTCTGAGGATTAAAAGACAATCCCATTTTAACAAAAGAAGCACATCGCTGACCCCTGTAACTACCACAGACAAGGACAGCATTTTCACGTGAAAAATGCTCCTTCCAGGGGAATTTAACTTTCCACGCAGTTCAGAGACCATGTTAGAGGCGACCTTGGGAGAGCTGCCGGGAGCCGTCTGGGGAGTTCCGGAGGGGCGCATGCACCCCCGAGTCAGACTGGGTGCATCAGGCAGGCGCAGGGATGCATCTTCCAGGCTCCTTCTCAGGGGCGGGCCTAGGCCCCCTGGACGAGGTTACCCTGGGAGGTTACAGAGGGAATCAAAATGCTGAGTCTCCCAAAATTATTCACCCAGGCGTCTGTTTCTGATGTCACTATCCTCTGGTCTGCATTCCAGTCTCGCCAGGCTCAGTAAGCAGGAAGACAGGCCCTCCACTAGCCCTGCAGGTGAACGCTAGGGTGAGTGAACGGCTCGGGGGCCGGGCCCTGCCCCGGGGGGGCACGTGGACAGCTCCATCTAGGAGTCACTGGGGTGGGAAGAGGACCCTGCCCCTCCTGGGCCCAGCCCTTCACCCACTTTTCGTGCCTAAACTCCCCACTGTCTGAACTCAGCCCTGGCTGCAGATTTCCACGCGTTTAACTGCCATCGAGCACAGGAAAGCGTTTCGGTTGCACGTACGATGCTCTCTGCCCCAAGCCCTGAGTGGACCTTCAATGGCAGCGCCTCGAGCCCGCTCTGCTGTTATCGCCGCCTTTGGGTTGCACGTTTCTGCATCATGAATGCTTGCTGGTCATCAGACCCACGGCGCAGCCCGAGGGCTCCCAGCCCCGGCCCCACACAGAGAGGCTCCCGTCCCGCTGGACGCCCGGCCCTCGGCCCCGCTGGGATGTGCCGAGCAGACAGTGCAGTGACTGTCCTGCCAATGCCCTGAGCTGGTTTCAGGGGCCCTCAAGGCAGTTCACACGTGAAGGGTGGCTGGGGGCCACACACTATCACCCTCGGGAAGCCCGGGCAGAGGTGGGCCAGCAGCCCAGCGGCAGGAACGAGTCCATGAAACACTGACATTGAACTGGACAGAGATCTTGGTGATAAAAGGCAACGGGAACAATGAGGGGGAAGCCAGAACCAGGGGTGCAAGAATAATCTGTCAGAGCTCCTACCCAGCGCTTTCCTGAAGGGAAAAGAAACCCAGTAAAAACAAACTCCAGTTCATGGTAGCAACAATGAAACAATCTCGCTTCTCTCACGCTCCATTTTATTGGCCTCTAGAGGTTCTGTGTTTCTAAAGATTAGCCTTCCCTTGGGAAATGAGGGAAAAAGAAGAAATAGCAAATATTAGTCCCCTTCTCACAAAGTCACGCTTTTGAGCAGGTTCCCTTGGGAGAGCTCCCCGGTACAACTCGGGGAACTGCCTTCCAGACCCTCTCAGCTCCAGTGCGGGAAGGCTTGAAAAACATCTCTGAATGCCAGCGAGACAAACAGGAGCCGCCCAAGCCGGGCCTCCTCCTGAGGCATCGCAGGAGCCCCTCTGCCGCCCTGCCCCGGGCCCCGCTGCTCAGCCACGGCCTCAGATCCTCCAGCTGGGCCGGCCGGACAAACCCTGATCTTCACTCCTGATTAGGAATTGTGTGTGAGAGATGTTTTGAGCTGAAATAATATACAAGAGTTTCCCTAGAGAAAATATACACGCTTGTTTTTTGGAACCACTTAACTCAACCCTGTACCAAGCAGACGTACATTTGGGACAACATGACACATTTCTTAACCTAGAAGCATGGCTGGCACAAATTGATGCCATCACGATAGAGATTAATGTGCTCGATTTATCAGGCCCGCTGGCTGCAGGTGAATGGTGAGCCATTGTTATTCAACTGGTTAATATTATTTTGACATAAATCAAGGTAACGCCTAACAACGTCTGAGTCTTTAAATCAACCCTCCTTTTCCTCTTTGGAACATAAAATTGGGCTGTTGCCAAAAGCGCCAGGAAACAGAGGGCTACAAGTGGCATTTCAATACGGAACGTACCCATTCAGGACAGGATGCTGGGCTCACGGTTCACAGCCCCTTGCCAATATTACAAGTCAGCCTGGGGAGAGTTTCGAATTCACACTGACAGTGACGTGCTGCTGCTGGAGCTGGTGAGCGTCTCCATGCTTTTGCAGGGGGAGAAAGCGGTGGGGTGTGAGGGTGCTGGGGAGGCCCTCAGGAACGCCACAGCCGGGGGGCTCGCACGACAGAAATCTGTTCCCTCACAGTTCTGGAGGCTGGAAGTCCGAGATCAGGGGGTGAGCAGGATGATTTCTCCTGAGGCCTCTCTCCTTGGCTTGTGGATGGTCGTCTTCTCCCTGTGTCCTCACATGGCCGTTCCTCTGTGTGTCTGTGTCCTAACTGTGTGTCCTTCTTATAAACACAGCAGCCAGATTGGATTAGGGCCCGCCTCACAGTCTCATTTTAACCTAATCCCCTCTGGAAAGACCCTGTCTCCAAATACAGTCACATTCTGAGGTCCTGGGGGTTAGGACTTCAACACAGGAATTTTTGGGGGTCACAACTCAGCCCATAACAGAGGGGCACAGAAAAACTTTGGCACCTTTTTGCTATTGTAGAGGGAGATAGAAAAAAAGAAAGAGAAATGAGCAGAGAACATCCTATTCCCCGCTGTTCTTGTCACCCGGCTCGGCCTCTCGGCCTCACTTGGAAGGATGGAAGCGAGGGAGCCCGGGTGGGAGGTCAGCCTCCAGGGCCCCTCAGAGGCTCTGACGCAGGCCCGGCGAGCAGGCCGCAGCTGTGTATGGCTTTGCATTGAGACAGAGCAGGTGGCCTGAGGTTGGAGGCCACCGTGGTTGGGGTGGGGGGCACTGTAAGCCGGAGAGGCAGTGGCACACCCGTACTGTGGCCCGGAGCTCTGAGCCGGGACCCAGAGAGGAGCAGCAGCCACGTGCCCTCGGAGCACTGGGCAGAGGAGGCGGCCACCTCAGGAGGCCTTCTCTCTGACTGGTCAAGACTTCCTGTTCATACTTTTTGTTTTTAGCAAACCAAAAATGATTACTCTTCCAAAGAAGTTTTGCTCTTTTTCTGGATTGACTCTAGGATCTGGTTCTCTCTACACTGCCCACATGGACCCCAAAGACAGACATCGAGGACCGGCTGCCAAGCCCATGCGGAGCCCTTCTCTCTCCTTCAGGCGAGGGTGCCAGCTCTGGCAAAGCTCAGAGACAAGACTCACTCTGCCATGAAGCACTTCCGTGAATTCCACGTCTAAGAGCTTCAGCTGGAAGGAAATCAGGAAAAGCCTATCACGTGTGATCAGAGAGGGTCCCGGGGCAGCCACGCGCCACCAGAAATAAGAGCACCTCCCGCAAAGCTGTGGCCCCACAGGCAGAGGTTTAACAGAAGCCAAACCACAGGTGACTACTGCAAACCGAAATCTTTTGTTCATCAAAGGACGTATTCAACAGGGTGAAAACATAACCTATGGAATGAGAGAAAATATTGCAAATCGTGTATCTGATAAGGGGTTAGTATCCAGAATATGTAAAGAACTCCTACAATTCAACAACAAAAAATTAAACAGCCTAGCTGAAAAATGGACAAATGACTTGAACAGACATTTCTCCAAAATGATACACAAATGGCCAAGAAGCATATGAAAAGATGCTCAACATCACTAATCATCAGGGAAATGCAAATCAAAACCACAATGAGATATTGCCCCATAACCTTTAGGATGGCCACGATCAAAACCACAGAGAATAACAGGTGTTGATGAGAATACAGATAAATTGGAACCTTTGTGCCCTATTGGTGGGTATGTAAAATGGTACAGTTGTTATGGAAAACAGAATACAGGTTCCTCAAACAAATAAAAATAGAATTACCATATGATCTAGCAATCCTACTTCTGGGCATCTACCCAAAAGAACTGAAAGCAGGGTCGTGAAGCCCTGCTCACAGCAGCACTATTCACAATGGCCCAAAGCTGGAAACAACCCCAGCGTCCACCAAGGGATAAGCAAACTGTGACATATCCATACAATAGAATATTACTGGGTCTTAAAAAGGAAAGAAATTCTGAGACACAACGACACAGATGAACCTTAAGGACATTATGCTAAGAAAAATAAGCCAGTCACAAAATGACAAATATTGTATGATTCCCCTTATATGAGGTCCCTAGAGCCATCAGATTCATAGAGACAGAAAGTAGCATGTGGTTGCCAGGGGCTGGGGGAGGGGGATGGAGAGTTGTTTTTAACGGGGTCAGAACTTGAGTTCTGCAGGATGAAAAGTTCGGGAGATGTTTCACAACAACAGAGGCATGCTTAACACCACTGAACTTACACTGAAAAATGATTAAGGTGGTAAATTTTATGATGCTTGTTTTTTACCGCGCACATGCAAAATCAAACCACAGTGCTCACGCCCCTATCCATTCCAGTGCCTCTCCGGTACCTGAGCAGTATCCAGAATGACAACACAGCTCCTTTCTACTTTCCTGCTTTTAGGTAAAATGACAGAACCAACTTCTCCCAAATGATGTCACACTCCTGGACACTTCTCCAGGAGTGCAGACAAAGTCGACAAAGCATTCATCTCAAAGACCACTGGGACTGAGGTGGCCGTCTGGCAGTTTGGGAATGACTCGCTTTCAACGAAAGCTCATGGTGTGACTTGGGATTGCTGCTAACACAAACCCAAGAAGTGCCCCACATCCAACACATCAGCTCCCTGACCCACGTCCCTCCGACCCACAGTGGGCCTGTCATCCAGCATGTGGTGCTTGTTCGGGCTGTGCTTGCTGTGAAGATGCTGCTAATGCAGGCTGCGCTGCGTGGAAGGGTGGCCCTGGTCTGCAAGGGGAGGAGGGGTGAAGCTCGCACCACCTGTCTCTCCCCGGGCACACAGAACAGGGAGGAGAAGAGAGGCTGTGTGTAAGCAAACACCTGGGGAAACTGCAAGCGCTAGCTCCCCGGGCTGACCGTGCTCCCCTCTCGTCTTGTCAAATGACCATGGCTGACGGCACGTGAGAAGACAGCTGCCTTCAGACTTTGCGACGGAGCTTTGCATCCAGGTATGTGGGTCAAAAGATAGCCTCACTCAGAGAGAGTGAGAGTAGAGCGGAAAGAGACAGAGAGGAACACAATTTTTTAAAAATGTTTAAAGTTGTGGATAGGGGCAGCCCCAGGATGCCCTCCTGCTGTCTGCAATGCAGCCCCTGGGCTGGTGACCCGGCTCCCAGGGCTCTGCAGGAGGTGCGGGGCTGTGACTGGAGATGTGTCATCAGGCATGGGAGCCACTGAATTTTTTGTTTTTTGCTACCCTATCTTATTTCCCTTTATTAAAGGGGAAAAGAGCTGATGAAAATAATTGTAGAAGATACTGCAAAAGAGCAATAAAAAGTATACCTGTTTCTTTTAGGTCCAGGTTTCGAACATTTTCTTTTTCCCAGGGAATTGTCCATTTCAATGAAATGCCTGAAGGTATTAGCACATAGGCATGCACAGCATCCTCTCATTATTTTGAAGTTTCTGTTGCATCCCACCTGCTATCACACCTACTTTTCACCACGGTGGTGAGGATCCGGGGCCATGTCGACTACAGGGTGTGCGAGTCAGAAAGCGGCAGACGGGCAGACTCGTGTGGCAGGCAGGTCACGGCTGAGTGATGGTCAGAGGGAGCAGAAGGACTCCCAAGATCAATATTCAAAACTCAGCTGCATTCGTACTCACTAGCACAACGGTTAGAAAATGTTATTTTAAAAAATATCTTTTACCATAGCAACCATTTTAAAGGTGCTTAAGGATAAATCTAAAAAATGGTATGTAAGGCCTTTACAAATAAAATAATAAAATTTCATTGGAAACATAAAGACCCTAATAACATTATAAAATAGCAAGACTCAATATTATACTCATGTCAGTTCTGCACAAATCACTCCCTGAGTTCACAGCAACTGCCACCAAAACGTCGATAAGATTTTCTAGAACTTCACAGGCTGATCCGAAAATGTGTGGTGAGAGAGCAGACTGCTGAGAGGAGCCTGGCCCGTTCTGAAGAGCAAGGTGGGGGTCCCCACCCCCGGCTACAAAGAGGGGTCAGAAAGCTGAAATCACCGAAGGCCGTGCTGGCAGAGGACAGATGAGCAGTCCAACGACCGAGAAGAATCTAGAACCAGACCTGAGGAAACGTGGGAATGTGACAGATGGCCACATCCCATGGGGTGGCACTGAGGGGAGGGAAGGGATTCTCAGTTCACGTCCTGGGGTAGGGGGTTGTCTACATGGGGAAAAAACAAGATTGAATCTCTACCTCACCCCTTACCCCGGACACCTAGAGATACACCCTGACACCTGCCGAAGAAAGCCCAGAAGGCTGTCTGCAGGACTTTGGGTTGGAATCTGGCTTCTTAATTAAAACACTGAAGAACAAAGCAGGTTGAGAAAGTAGCCTACACTGGAGTTTAAAACTTTTCAATATGAAAAGACGCTACAGAGTAGTGAGAGGCCAGGCCACAGACGGGGAGGAAATATTCGCAGGGGACAGGGCCAAGCAAGTCTTCAGATCCATCCCAAGAAGTAAAATCTTACAGACAGTCTGTCCTGGAACCGCCGGCAGGGTCTGTCCCGACTGTGTGTTACCGTGCTGGATGTCTGCTTGTTCTTTCACTGCACAGGCTCATACCCCTAAGGGGTATACATCCATGACACCATTGCCAGGAGAGAAGGGGCTTTACTACTAAATGTTGAAACACACTGGAAGCCACAGTTTTATTGCATTTTTCCCTCTTGTTTTACGATGAGTGGAAAACCACAGAATGGAAGTGCTGATCCTGTGATAAACCTGGGCTCCAATCTTCCACACCCACCCACCTATACTGACCACATGGCCCCCTGTGAAGCAACATGCAGAATTAAACACATGTGAAGGACCAGAGTGTGGGTGCAGGGGGCTCCCCGCCATAGAATGAGCCTTTCCACAGTGCAAGTACCCACTGGGGCTGTGTGGCCTCCACGCCCCCCTGTCACTCCGGCTTTCTGATAGTTCCAGGCCAGTCAGTGACTTCCTCAGAAGCAGGCAGGTAATGGGGACAAGCTTTGAACAGATCCACCTGCACAGCCCCTGCAGCCGCAGCCAGCGTGGGCTCTGCCCTGGGCCGTGGCAGCCCCAGGCCGTGACGGGTGGGGCAGCAGGTGGCTGCGCTGAGGCAAGGAGAGAAGAGAATAAATGCTGGCTTCTGGCAGCTGATTTTTGAACAGAGCACGGCTCTGTTTGTTTTGTCTCATTTCATTTCTTAAAAGATGCCTAACACTCAGGCGAGATGAAAGGAGTCCCGGAGGTTGGCTGCACAACCACGGAACATACTTAGCACCACTGAATTGCACACTGAAAAATGGTTACGATGATAAATTTCATGTTGCGTATATTTTACTACAATTAACAGAAAAAAAATGGGGGGGGTGCCGAAGATTTAAAGTAGAGCTGTGAAAAGCCAATTTGTTTTCTGCACTCCATCCCATTTTCATTGGCTTCAGCGCACTTCAATTTACTGATCCTCATTTTAAAACGCCGTCTCTGTGGAATGCGTGAAGTGGTCAGCAGCCACCATCTGGAGACGCAAGGCGGCCACAGAGCCGATTGGGAGGCGCCCGGGCACAGAAGGGATGCTGCCCGTGAGAGGGTAAAGGGCAGTGTGGCCGTGCGAGCACACAGCCAGCCAGGGAATGGGGACGAAGCTCCCCAGCAAGGCACATTGTCGCCTGGGGTCTCAGCACCACACAGACCGTGACCCCAGCCTCTCACAGGGGCCAGACTTCAAGAAAAGGAGCCATAAAACCCAGCAAAATCATCAAAATCAGTGTTAGAAAAGCTGATTTTAGGGAAGAGAATTGAAATAGAAACGTGAGTCTCTCCCAGCCGCAGATACTGAAGGCCCTGGGCGCCCAGTCACCGAGGCTCAAGGCGATGACTCTGGTTCTGGGCCATGTCACTGCCCCCAGAGGCTCTCTCCCAGGCCACAGGTAGCCTGCAGTGCAGGAGGCGCCAGTGCAGGGCCGGCGCACCCTCCCTGTGCTGCCCCTCTCCCTCGCAGAGCGGCCTGCCTCCCAGCCCCTTTCACACACATCGCCTTGGAGGGGCTGCATCCTGAGCCCCTGAGACTCAGCTTGCCTCTCCTTGCATCACTGGGAAATCCTACTCATCCTTCAGGTGTGACTTCCTCAGAGGGACCCTCCCTGAGCACCCTCAATCTGATTGTGGCCCCTTTGCCACACGTGCGTAAATATTCATGTTTTGCGCTATCATCTGCTCAGGTCTCTCTCCCACACTGTCCGGCCTGCTCAGTTCCATATGCGGAGCACCTGGCAGAAATAATCACTGGTGAAGGGTAAACAAAAACGCAAATCTCTGAAAGAGGAAAAGACTCATCTCCTGTCACTCAGCAAATCCATGGTGAATACCAGCCCAGCTCCCCGCCGCCGGCACTGGGCTGGACTTAGGGGACCGCAGCTTTTCAGGAACCTGCTGCTCATCAAACGACACTGTTTTTAAAGTTGAGCACATTCAGGGAAAAGCCATTGTCAGCACCGCTGACGTGCCATCAGCTCAGTGTCCCAGCCCTCTCTTCGGGAACCTTCCCCCAGCCCTGCCCGGAAGCACCTGGGCTGACGTCACCCTCCTGTCATCCAGCAGAGGACAGCGCATCCTGTGTTGTGTCCTCCAAAAGCAACACAGCACGGCCTCGGGAGAGGCCTGGAACCCGAACACAGCCCTGTGTGGAGCGAAACTGCACGTTGCAAACAAAGACCCTCTCCCTGCTCCTGATGACACCATGGCCCCTCACTGCCCACAGGGGAGAGTGGTCGCGGCCATACCAGGCACGGGGAGGCCGACTCCGGCCCAGTGAAACCTGTCACTGTCCCCACCATGTGGGTCCAGCTACAGCGAGTGCTAGGACAGACACAACTCTGCCATGGTGATGGCAATCTGTTGGCAGGGTGGGAGGGACTGACAGGAAAGGTGGAGAGGGAACTTTCCAGAGTGCTGGAAATGTTCTCTCTCCTGATAGGATGTACCTTTCGTGCGAGTGTTCATCTGTCAAAACTCCTCCAATGCAAAATAAAATCTGTGCATTTCATTGGATGAAAATTATGTCTTATTTAAAAACAAAACAAAATAAAACCACACCACACCCATTAGATGACTACTGTGAAAAAACCTCAGGAAAGAACAAGTGTTGGTGAGGATGTAGAGAAATTGGAACCCTTGCGCTGTTGGGGGGAATGTGGCGTGGTGCAGATGCTGTGGGAAACAGTATGGTGGCTCCTTGAAAATTAGAAATAGAGCTACCATATGATTCAGCAATCCTGTTTTTGGTATACCAAAAATAACTGAAAGCAGGGTCTCAAAGAGATATTTGTACATCTATGTTCACAGCAACGTTATTTACAATAACTAAGAGGTGGAGGCGACCCAAGTTTCCATTGATGGATGAACGAAGCAGCAAAACGTGGCAATAAACAAAATATACATGGAGATGGTATATTATTTAGCCTTAAAAAGGAAAGAAATCCTGACACATGCTACAAAGTGGATAAACCTTGAGGACATTATGCTAAGTGAAAGAGGACAATCACAAAAGAACAAATCCTGTAGGATTCCACTTATGTGAGGGGCCCGGAGTCGTCAATTCAGAGACAGGAAGTAGGATGGCAGCTGCCAGGAGTTGGGGAGGGGGATGGGGAGTTCTTGTTTAATGAGACAGAGTTTCAGTTTGGGAAGATGGAAAGTTCTGGAGGCGGATGGTGGTGATGGTTGCACAACAATGTGAATGTACTCAATGCCACTGAGCTGTACACTTAGAAATGGTTAAGATGGTAAATTTTATGTTATGTGTATTTTACCACAATAACAAACTTGAAAAATAAACAAAAAACAAAAACAAAGAAAACCACAGTGATGGCAGACAGATGTCTATGCGCAGTGTAGACACTGGCTCCACTGCCAGCAAGTGGCCCCTGTGGACCATGATATTCAAGCCTAGGACACATTTCAGGGGAAGGGATATTTTAACAGAACAGTATGTGGGCAGAGGGACGGCAATGCTTGAGAATTTGACTGGATCTCTGGCTGGATCCTGGACGAGTGTGCACTTTAATGCATGAAGTCATTGCAACTTCTGATAATAATTTGACTTCGAAGTAGACTTTTCTGCTGAGGAGATAATTCCACAACCAACCTGGGCTCCTTGTAAGTTAATAAGCTTGCATCATGATTCATTGTTATATTTAAGATTTCAGACATTCTAAGCTTGAAAGAATTAAGTTTCTAGGTTTTCAGAACTGGAGACTAGCAGACCCTGGACTTCCCCAAAATTTAAGGGTGAGCATTCGATAAGGCCTTTACGGTTGACGGAGCAATCTTGATCACATGATAGTTATCTTTGCATCTCTGGTGCCCAACATCGTATCTGATATACAGTAGGCACTCAATAAACATTTGTCAAAGGGAAAAAAATGGTTAAGATGGTAAATTTTTTTTTTTTTAAGATGGTAAATTTTATGTTATACATATTTTACCACAATTTTTTTTAAAAGACTGGCACCTGAGCTAACATCTGTTGCCAATCTTCTATTTTTTCTTCTTCTCCCCAAAGCCCAAAACTCCCCAAACAGTACACATTTGTATATTCTAGTTATAGGTCCTTCTAGTTGTGGCATGTGGGATGCCACCTCAGCATGGCTTGATGAGCGATGCCATGTCCACACCCAGGATCCGAACCCGCGAAACCCTGGGCCGCAGAAGCAGAGCGCGAGAACTCAACAACTTGGCCCACAGGGCCGGCCTCACCACAAGTTTTTAGAACGCTGCAGTGAGGGAGCAGAGGGTCTTCGCAAACCCCACCGTGTCCTCATCCTCAATTTTTACCTGAATGCAAAGATGGGCAGAAATGCCTCGTGGCCCTGGCCCTTCTGCGTGAGCCCCACCCACTTTCTGAGGAACGCCTGCTATGGGCTACTGAGGGCGGACCCCACGGTGGCTTCCCCCCACTGGCTCTGGCCTTGGGCCTTGCACACTCTTTCTGTGGCTTCTCAGCGCCTCCTCCCATCTTGCGGGTTGTTTCCCAGAACAAATGTAGAGCTGCTGCGCCTGGGGCCGACAGCGCCGTGAAAGGCAAGGGTGCCAGCGCCACACGGACGGACCGTCACACACGCATGGGCTGCTGGCGCATGGATGGCCCAGGGCAGGTGGAGTCTCTTGGAGTCTCTCTGGCAGCACAGGGAAGACTCCCCAATCAGTGTCCCTTTGAACAGCGTCCCGTGAGCTCTGGACAGAGGCCTGCCGCCTCTGGCAGCTCCCGGTCCTCTCAACGAAAATGAAGGTGAATCCCTACGAGGTCTCAGGCCCTGAGCAGCCACCGGTACAGAACGGTAGTGGCACCGGTGACCTCTGTCCTCTCTAGGAATCACGTAGCTCATTCCCAGCACACCACTTCTTCCCTTCTGATTAAGAGCCAAGGGTTTGAGCTGACCATGTGAAATGCTACTACCAACCTGAATTTCTGTCATCACAGGAAGGAGGACCCTGTGCCTCTTCTGGGAAGAGCCAGGGAGTAACCATTTTTGGCTCTGCAGGTCATGTGGTCTCTAGCTGTAGTGCGAACGCAGCCACAGACAATCCATAAAGGAATACACGTGGCTGTCCCTATAAAGCTTTGTTATGCACACTGACATTGGAATTTCATATCATTTGCGTGGGTCATGAAATCTTCTTTTCATTTTTTTCAACCATTTAACAACGCAACGACCATTGTGAGCTCCTCAGCCATCAAGTCAGGTGGGGGGCGGGCTGGGCCACAGGTGGCCTGCAGGTGGCCCTCACCACTTCTCTTCCCAGAGATCAGCCTCGGGAAAAATATGAAGCCACAATGACATCAGCTGCAGAGGAAGCCGAGCAGTAAACACAGAGACAGCAGGGGCTGGAGGGTCAAAGGCCACGCACGGCAGGCCTGGACCCATGCCCAGCACTGACGTCATCACTTGGAGCTGCTCGAGCCCCGAGAGCTTCGACATTGTTCTTTCCCCCTCCTGGAGCTGCTCATGAAACACACTCCAACCGATTCATGTCCCTGCAGACCTGCAGTGGACCTCTGCCCCAGAAAATCAACCCAGAAATGGTACGAGCTAGTCAGTCTCCCCAGGAGCGAAGCCACACTCAGCACACGCTCCAGGCCTTGAGGCAGGTGCATGGGCAGATGGCACCCCAGCTCTGACAACGTGGCAGTGACAAAGGCCTGGAGATACTCCTGGAGTGTCCATGGGCAGAGGGCTCACCTCTGGGCAGTCAGCCCACAGCCGCGTCCTCTGCCTCCCATCCCGCCATCCATCTGTGCACACTCGCGGCAGGTGCAGCAGGACCCCAGGACCATGTCGCAGCCTTGGGCTCCCAGCTCGCACAGGTATCACCAAATGTGGCAGAACCTCTGCTCTGACGCTTCTCCTGGTCGGGATCCTTCGATGTAGCTTCTTCGTGCCTGTTTTTCTTGTCTGCGAAATGGGAATGAAATATCTATGCCCTCACCTGTTGTTACAGGGATTGGGACAAAACAGAATAAGAGAAAGCCCAGCCCAGCTCCGGAGAGCCCCTCTCCCCGTGAGTCAAGCATGTGGGTTAATTAAACTGGCTCCCTGTGGTATTCATTCTATAAGGACAAGATGAAAGGTGACTGAACGACAAGAACTGCATGCAGCGGGCTTCAGGACAGTGCTCAATCCATGTCAGCTGTGACCCCATGAAGATGACCGATGTCCAACAGACCCCTTTCATTTAAACGGGATCAGGTGCCCTCAGACAGCTCCATCCAGGCTGGACCGACTGAGGACCACTGCTCTGATCACCACTACCTAGCCCACATCAGGAGGACCATGGGATCAGGCCACCCCAGGGCCACCCGCATCCCATGCATGCCCCCCAAGAGGGCGTGTTGGGAGGTGGGGGCGCAGCTGAAGCTCCACTTCCTGGGTAATGAAGGGAAGCAACCTTTAGGCCGGTCCCGAAAGAAGCATGGGGACAGGGAGTCAGTGGGTAACAGAGCAGAGTTTCTGGTGGGAAAGATGGAAAACCTCTGGAGATGGATGGTGGTGATGGCTGCCTGACATGTGAACGTACTCAATGCCGCTGAACTGAACGCTTAGCAATGGTGAAAACGGTCAGTTTTATGTTATGTATATTCAACCACAAGAAAAAACAAGAAGGAAAAACCACCTTGGGGAAAAAATTTAAAAAAGAATTGGGTCTGGGAGGACTTCCAAGGTCATACTTGGATTTTTGCTTCCTAAGCCAGGAAACATGGAACTGCGTTTGATTTATTCTGTTCCCATCTTATCAGCACTTCCAAAGAAGTGAAAACAGGGAATTGGAGCTCTCACGGGCACTGAGCAAAGATTCAAGTGCCCAGAACCTGCTGTGACCTCCCAACTCACTTCCCGTCAGGCCTGCCCCCGCCCTGTCCCGGGACTAGGACACAGCGGCCCTCAGGTCACTGACATGATCAGAGCACGGGGGCTTCGGCCTGCGCTCAGAGGTCCCGTGGTCTCTCTCCCACTCACGCCAGGTCAGTGGGCAGCCCCCTTGAAAGAGTCTCTCCAAGCCGCGCTCCTGAGAGGCAAATGCCATGCGCATTCGCTGAGCCTGCACATCCAGGGGCTGTTGGCGAGTGACTCGCGCCCCCCTCCCGCCAATGCCTGTGAGGCTGGGCTCCTCCTCTGGGCCACATCCAGCCCAAGGTCATGATGTGTGTGTGCCCTACACCAGCTGACCCTGAGTGACGCCCCCCAGGCTCTCACATACGCTCTTCCCAGATGTCCCTCAGGTGCTGCACCCCAGCAGGAGAGAAGGGCTTCTCCCTCAGGTCCAACACGGCAGTGCAGTGGCCACATGCATACAAACCTGCCTCCGTTCCTGCCGCTTCCCGATAATCAGCAGCAGAATGCACGAATGGCCGCTGTGGCCTGGGGGAGACAGGGTGGCAGCAGAGGCAAGGTGGGACGGGGAGGCTGAGCAGCCCCAGCACAGCCTCAGGGAACTGTTTTTGAAACAAGTGAACTTGCTTTGGGAACCCGCGTGGGTACTGTCTTTGCTGTCACCATCTGCGTGACGCACATCTGCCCCGTGCAGGCCTGGGAACACCGGTTTCCGAAGCCCCCATGCCCGCAGCCCCAGGATCTGGTTCTCAGAAGAGGGCTGTCCGAAATGAGGTGCTAATCTAGGCAGAGTTTCCCAAGCCCGATGAACCCGCAAGAAAACCAAGCGATGAATAAGTACTCGGTCTTCTTCCTACTGCCCTTTGCAACAACCTGCCATTTGCGATAAACATGACAGAGAACAAGCTAAACAGCGCTAGAGAAAACAGGAAAAATAAACTCGGGGTCTTTACATAAATATATGTTCTACCAAAATCTAAACTTAACCAATCCACTGGCACAAATCAAAAGGTCACTCGGAGTTCTCTGCTGCTGCTCACAGAGAAAATGATTATCTCACTGTTGTACCACTCGCTCCTATACAATGCAAAGCTTTGAACTGTTTATAACATAATACAACAGACGCACAATCGCTCAGGAACATTGCTGTTCTGCCCTTTGAAGCTGCCTGCAGCCCAAGTACTGCAAGGCAGGAAGTAGAAATCAGTGCTTTGATTTGTTTAAAATAAATTAAACACAAGTGGCAACCATATTTCCTCTTATTCAGAGGAAGTTACAAAAGGTACAGAAGACCAAAAATACCAGGTGACTTTGAAACGAAGAGCTAGTCCGTTTATAAGCAAACCCCCGAAATACTGGCCTTCAGCATACATTCAAAGACCTCGCGTGCACAAATTTTAAAGAGATTACTTCTGTTCAAAATAACTTGGAAAGAACTGTGGGTTTCTTTCAAGTTGAACAGTGAGTGACTCAAATAAATGTGCCTCAACATTTTAGAATCCAGCCTTTGTTTTCTCCTTTCAAATTCAAACTTACACTTAGTCTCATTGAGCCACTCTCTTCTTCACTAGACCTCACCATTTCAAAAGCTGCCCACGGAGGAAAGAACTCAAGTCCGGTGCGAGAGGCAGGGAGGGTGCGAGGCGGCAGCGCAGTGGTGAGTCGGGGATTCGGGGGCATCTGCTTCTGAGCAGCAGGGAGGCAGGCAGCCTGGGGTGAGGGCCAGAGGCCAGAGACCAGGGTACTTCCCGTGCACAGTCTTTGCAAGGACAACACATGGGTCCATGCTGGGCGTGGGCTGTGGGACAGGCCGGTGTGTGGCCTCGCAGGGTGTCATGAGAAGCAGGCACAATGTGCAAACCCTCCGGGCCTCCTGAGGCATTACCGTAGCTCTCTATTCTCATCCTCCTGAGCCAGAGAGCAAAATGTGGTGTGGACGGGCGTGGGCTCAAAGCCCAGCATCTCTGTTCAGAGCGTGGCCTCAGTTCACTCATCTGTAAAATGGGGATAATAGTATCTACTTCAGAGAGTCGCGAGGGTGAAGTGATTTAATATTTATGAAGCATTTAGATTAGCATTTGGAGCCTAGAAAGTACTCCAAATGGCGGTGGTTTTTTAAAGGCCACTACTAAGGAAAACTGTGTGGCATGGCCCGTGGTCCCTTCCATGCAGACTGGAAGGCGACACCAGACCGAGGTGCAGCAGCTGCTGTCTGACTCGCATGCACTCGTGTTGTTTCCATGGTTCTGTCCATGCTACCTGTTCTCCACTTGTCACCTCTGGGTCACCTACTTCTCCTACACCACCCTGATGGAACGGCTAGCTCCAACGACACGAGTGGGACCCCAGTGATGCCTTTTCCAAGCTGGCCTTACTTGTGCTTAGGGGCAGCTCCTCTCCCACATATGTTCACCATTAAGTAAACATCTGTGTGTCCCCACCTTTGATACCTCTCGAGGTCCTGTCACTCTCCCATGCCAGACTCAGAAGGCCATCCCTGGTGTTCTCCTCCATCTTCCCACCGACCCGGGGGAGTGCACCCCTCCCCATGACTTCCACCTCCACCTCTAACGCAATAACTCCCAAAACTGTGTCTCTGGGGCCCAGAAGCCCTCCCTGCGTTCCAGATGCTCCATACTTCCGACCACCCTATAGATATCCACAGGACTTTCAACCCCCAACAATCCAGTCTCCACTAAACTGGTTCACACTTTGTTGAAAATCAATCGACCACATTTGTGTGGGGCTATTTCTGGACGCTCTTCCGTTCCCCTGATCTGTGTGTCCCTCCCTCTCCAGTACCACCTGCCCTGGTGACTGCAGCTTCGCAGGAAGTCTTGAAATCGGACGGCGTGTGTCCTTCGACACATTCTTCTCCTTCGAAGTTGTCGTGTGTATTCCAGCACCTTGGCCTTCCCCAGAGCTTCACACTCACTGTGTCGATCTCTACAAAACAGCCTGCTGGGATGTTAACTGGACTGAGTTTAATCTGTACACCAATTTGGGGAGAACTGACCTCTTAGCAGTATTGACTATTCCAATCCACGAAACAATACATGTCTCCATTTATGTAGGAATTCTTTGATTTCTTTCATCTGTGTTTCATAGTTTTCAGGAAACAGTTCTTGTGTGTATTTTGTAGGATTTGTGCCTAAGTATTTCATGATTTTTGGTTCTATTGTAAATGGAAATGTTTTTAATTTCAGTTTCTAATGGTTTTTTACTAGTATACAACTGAATTCACCTGCAGTCTTAGCTTTTGTGTAGATGCCACTGGATTTTCTACGTAGAAAGTCACATCATCTGCAAATAAAGATGGTTTCTCTCTCTCTCTGATCTGTTTGCCTTTCATTTCTCTCTTTTTCTTGCCTTCTGCACTTGCCAGAGCCTCCAGGACGATGGTGAATAGAAGTGGCGAGGTCGGACACCCTCGCCTGGTTCCCGATCTCAGAGGAAAAGCATCCCCTCTCTCTCTATTATGCATGAGGCCACTGAAGGGGCTTTGCAGACGCCTCTACCAGGGTCGGGAAAATCTCTTTAGATCCTGGCTTGCTGAGTTGTCTGTTTAATCACAGATGGACGCTGACTTTCGTTAAATGCCGTTTCTGGATCTATTGAGACGATTATAACATTTTCCTTCTTCAGTCTGTTGACATGAAAAATTACGTTGACTGACTTTCAAAGTTAGAACCAACCTTTCATTGCTGGGATAAACTCTACTGACCATGATGTATGACCCTTTTTAGACGCGGCTGAATCAGAGTCAATGACATCTGGTGAGGATTCTCACACCCGCATTCAAGAAGGACCCTGGCCTAGAGTTTTCCTTTCCTCCAAGTCTGTACAGGCCAGCATTTACATCAATTGCAATTTAGCTGGATCCTTTCAAGGCTTGTTTTTAAGCTTTTGGGGGGAGGGTCTAAGCTACTCTCACTCTGGGTTTATTTACCCCACTACCAAAGTAGGACCCCTTGGGGGTCTCTACAGCCTGCCGGGGGTCAGCAAGAACTGTCCACTGCTGCTGAGCCCTTGGCACCGGCCCCCTTGCGGCTCCTTGGCAGTTTTCCTCGGCCCTTCTCCTGGCATCTCACATGTGCATGCACAGCGCAGTAACCCACAAACGCCGCGGGCACCCCCTGAGGATTCCCGCAGCTCCTCCTCTGCAGAGTTCCCGTCTCTCCAGGCTCTCTGGCCCACAAATCCAAGCAGAGTCCCTGCACTCCCATCTCCACTCTTCAATGCAGTGGAGCCACCAGACGCTGCTCGGGTCCTTGTTCCCCATACTGCAGTTCACGAAGCACCTCCAGGCAGAAATCGGGGCCACTACAGCACTTACCTTTCCTGTTCCCTTTTTCTCAGGCATCACAGCTCTGTGCTGCCTATTGTTCAATGTTTGGAAATAGTTGATACATATATTTTGTCCAGGTTCCGGTCACCGAGGGCAGCAGGGTATGTGCAGTAGTAACCCCATCCCATTGACTTGACCTTGTATGTCCCACACCAGGATAGTTCAGCCAGGCACCTGTGCTTGACCAGCCGCACGGAGTCCATCCCAGAGGGACTTGTTTCAATGCTGCTGCCAGAGCAGTCCTTGCTGGTGGCTGTCTCCAGAAGTCTGACATAAGAGGGTGAAGGAGGATGGCAACACCCAATCTAACACACTGCGGCAGGACCCACTTGGAAAACTTCCGAAGATAAATTCTGAAAAACAATTTTCATTACGTAAAATAACTGTCAGTAGATTTCAGTTATTTAAAAGTGATAAGTCTGGGGCTCATTTTAATTATCGTTTTAACAATTTAAACCTAAACCTATATTTTTTACAAACTGCATAAAACCAAGAATAGCTAAATAAAATAAAATTCATGGTAGTGAAAAATTGGGGAAAATGAAATACCAATTAAAGAAGAAATGTCTAAATAAACTATGATATATTAACCTGACAGATTTCATGCAGCTAGTAAAAATAAATAATGTGACATGAAAAAGATACTTATGAGCAAAGCTGAGCAGAAAGAACCTAAACTGCCCATATATGATGATCACAACAATGTAAAATATGAATTGACAAGGGAAAAGACTAGAAGAAAGCCTGAAGAAAGGAAAGCAGCTATTATGCTAGGATGGTATGAGTGACATGTTCTTTTATCGTTTTTTCAAATGGTGTGATAAACCTTTAATAATTAAAAAGAAGGTTTTAGAAAAACAACTTAACACCCAGCCACAGTACCATTCAAACTTAACAAACAATAATAATAGGAAAGAACGAGGAAGTCACCCGCCAGCTCCCACAAGGGCGAGAGCAGAGCCCTTCATGGCAGACGTCCTACCTCCTGCCCAGAAGGGTGTACCTATGCTGCCCACGGCCCGGGCAGAGCTGGAAAGGACAGCAGACACTTTAGGAACTGAGAGCTGCAGAAGCACCCGTCAGACCCCTACAACACAACACACGGGTTTTTGCCTTTTAAATGCCGATTTAAAAAAAGGGGAAATCTGTACTGCTACGGACTTGGAAGTGTACCGTTTGAGGGCTTTCTACAGCATATGAACAGGCCACAAATCTTCACTTTGAACAAACCTATGGGAACAGCAGTGACAATCAGGTGAAAGCACAGGCAATGCAGAGCATTCACACTGGGCCAGTCTCTTGTTTGAGGGATCTTGAGAGAATATGCATATCCTGGGACCACAGTCACCAAATCTCTAAAAACAATCCTGAGGAAAATCAGGTGTGTGAACCCGCGCTCAGGGACACCCGTGGCACCATCACGGGCTCGCTCTCACCGGTACAGTGCTTCCACCGGGCTCTGTGCCGGCACGGCCCACATCAAGGGGCAATGTGCCTGCTGCTGCCTGTGCTTCCTGAAGCACGTGCGAAGGGAAGGCCAGGAGTGGGAGACCTCCCCGAGTCACCCCAGGATGTGTGCGCCGAGGACTCACTCAGCCTCTGTGCGCTCCCCTTCCTGTTCTGCACAGCAAAGGGATGCGCTGCTGCTCCTTTGCACTACGTGGCCCTTCCACGACGCCCACACCTCCCGTCTGCTGGCTGTGCACATCTCCAGGGCTTCGTCCCACTCTGGCCCAGTTTCAGGCCCATGGGCCCAAGCCACCCTTTTACCACAGCCACTACAGAGCCGAGCGAGATCCAGGTGCGGGCTGTGGATTGGGAGGTTTGCGATTTCAGATCTATCGATCTTCAGTAATGGTGACGACAATGATGACACCAGGTGGCACTTATTCTAACAGCATTCACGTGTGCCAGGCCCTTTCTAAGTCATTTCCAAAGGTTTGCTCATTCAACCTTCACAACCACTCTGAGGATGATGATATTATCGTTACCTGCATCTTAGAGATGAGGAAAGTGAGGCACAGAGATCTTAAGTTGCCCAAAGTTGTTGTTCACCATAGCAGGGATTTTGGAGAAGTTGGAACCCTGGTGTGTTGCTTGTGGGAATGTAAAATGGTTCAGCTGCTGTGGAAAACAGCTGGCAATTCCTCAAAAAGTCCAACACAGAATTACCATGTGACCCAGCAGTTCCATTCCTAGGCGTACACTCAAAAGAGCTGAAGGCAAGGACTCAAACAGATGCTTGTACACTAATGTTCAGAGCATTATTCACCATAGCCAAGACTGGAAACCATCAAAGTGTCCGTCAACAGACACCTGGATCAACAAAACGTGGTCCATCCATTCAATGGAATATCATTCAGCTACGAAAAGGAATGAAATTCTAACACATACTAGGACATGGATGAACCTTGAAAACATGCTAAGTGAAATAAGTCAGACACAAAAGGACAAATATTGTCCGATTCCACTTATACGAGGCACCTAGAGCAGTTAAACTCATTCTGGTTTAAAGATGGGGAATGGATTGGTGAAGAGCAAAACTAAAGAACAGAAGGTTTCTACAGTAATGTAGGTGAGAAATGATGAAGACTTGCTTAAAACAGCACTGAACAGATTGATCTGAGAGATATCAGGAGACTAAAATTGACCTGACTCGGTGGTTATCGGATTTGAAAAAGAAATAGACGGAGGAGCCAAAAATAATCCCCAGGTTTCCAGTCTGGTTAACTGCATAGATGAGTACTCTCCTCGCTGGTTCAATTATTCAAGAGCTGAGAAGCTCTCGTTCATCACTTTTTCAGAAGTTATTAGCAGATAATGAGGAAGCAGGTAATGCTTTACAAAAAACCACTTGAGGAATATTACTCAGCAATCAAAAGGAATAAATGTCTGATGACTGCAACATGGCTAATCTGAAAAATATGGTGCTGAGCCAAAGGTGCCAGGCAAGAAACAATATGTATTGAATGACCCCATTTATATGAAACTCCAGAAAAAGGTAAATCTAATCCCCATCGTGAGAAATTTGCTCAGTGTGCCTGTGAATGAGGGGCTGTGAATGAGGAGTGAGGGAGACTGGGGAAGGGGGACTTCCAGGGGTGATGGGAATGTTGTAGCTTTCGATGTTGACAGTGGTTAGAGTGACCACTTCACTTAAAACGAGTGCATTTTACTGTATGTAAATTATACTTTAATAAATTTGATTTTAAAAATTCAAAAAAATCAGAACTTTAGATAAACTCATTCTCTTCCTTTGAACTAAGGATTACCCTAGAAGAGTTCACGGACTTGAACTAATAACAAATCTTTGCAGTCACATAGATTTCTACTTTATGAACCTCTACTTAAAATGAGTCCAACATTGAATATTGTCAGTCTGTTAAATTTTGGTCATTCCAATAGGTGTCTAGTGACATCTCATTATGACTTTAATTAGCACTTCCCTTATAACTAAGGATATTGAACATCGTTTCACGTGCCCATTGGCCATTCATGTATCTTCTGTGAAATATCTGCTCAGATCTTTTGCCTACTTGTTAATGAAGTTGTCTTCTGACTTTTGAGCTATGTGTTCTTTACATGTTCTGCATAAAAGCTCTTTGTTAAATATACTGTTTTTGGCTTTTCCTTTTCTTAAGGGTGCTTTTAAAAAGACGAGAAGTTTTTAATTTCAATGAAGTTCAATTAATGTTTTCTTTTATGGTTTATGCTTTTTTGTGTCCTAAGGAATCTGCCAAGGTGACAAACAGTTTTAGCTTTTATGTTTAGGTTTAGGATCCATTTCAAGTTAATTTTTGTATATTGTTATCAGACAAGGATCAAAATTCATTTCTTTCCATGCGGATATCCAGTAGTCCCGGCACCGTATGTTGAAGAGACGATCTTTTCCCCATTGAATTTCCTTGGCACCCTTGTGTAAATCAATTGACTATATATGTGTGGGTTTATTTCTGGACTCTCTACCCTGTTCCACTGATCTGTACGCCTACCTTCATGCCAGCGCCACACTGTCTCCATTACTATAGCCTTGTAGTAAGTTTTGAAATCAGGTAGTTAGTAGAAGTTTTCCAATTTTGTTTTTCATTTTCAAAATTGTTTACCTTTTTTTTAAACTTGGCTTCAGTCTTTCGTATTTCCTCATAGATTTTAGAACCAACTTGCTATTTTTTTGCATAAAGGCTGCTGGGATTTTTATTTGGAACTGCATTGAATCTATAGGTTACTACCGGGGAATTGAAATTTCGGCAATATTAAGCCTTCTTACTCATGAACTTGGTTTTCATAAAAGAAGACCATTTCCTTAGGTCTTCTTTAATTTCTCCTAGCAATGTTTTGTAGTTTTTAGTGTACCTCTCTTGCACGTTTTTTTTCTTTAAGATTTTATTTTTCTTTTTTCTCCCCAAAGCCCCCTGTACATAGTTGCATATTTTTAGTTGTGGGTCCTTCTAGTTGTGGCATGTGGGATGCCATCTCAGCATGGCCTGATGAGTGATGCCATGTCTGGACCCAGGATCTGAACTGGCGAAACCCTGGCTCGCCGAAGTGGAGCGCGTGAACTTAACCACTTGGCCGTGGGGCTGGCCCCGCACATATTTTGTTGTATTTATCTGTAAGAGTTTTGGGTTTTTTGATGGTATCGTAAATGGTATTTTTTTTAAAACTTCAGTTTCCGTCTCTTGCCAATATTTGAAAATACAATTGATTCTTTAATATTAACTTTGTATCCTGTGACCTTGCGAAATTCACTTCTAAGCTCTAGTAGCTTTTTTGTAGCGTCCCTGGAGTTTTCATTGTGCAGGATCATGTCCTATCTAAGATGGACATGTCACCTGTGAATAAACACACTTGTACTACTTTTCAGTTTGTATGCCTTTTTCTTGCCTTATTCCACTGGCTAAGATGTCACTAAAATGTTGAATAAAGACGATGAGAGCAGACATCCTTCTCTTGTTACTGATCTTAGGGGTAAGTGTTCACTTAGTCTTTCATCCCCAAGTCTGATATTAGCTCTAGTTTTTCAGTATTTGCCCAGTACGAGGTCATGTAAATTCTCTTCCTTCTTGGTTTGCTGAGAGTGGTTTTTTATTTTGTGGGTTTTTTTTTTTTTAGATTGGCACCTGAGCTAACAACTGTTCCCAATCTTATTTTTTCTTCTGCTTTTTCTCCCCAAGTCCCCCGCGTACATAATTGCATATTTTTAGTTGTGGGTCCCTCTAGCTGTGGTATGTGGGACGCTGCCTCAGCGTGGCCTGATGAGCGGTGCCATGTCTGCGCCCAGGATGTGAACTGGCGAAAGCCTGGGCCGCTGAAGCGGAGCGTGCGAAGTCAACCACTCAGCCACGGGGTCGGCCACTGCTCTGTGTTTTTTAAAAATCATGAATAGATGCTGGATTTTGTAAATGCTTTTTTTTTTTTTTTTGCATCTATTGAGGAGATCTTGTTTCTTTCTTTTTCATTCTGTTAATACGGTAATTACACTGATTTTTGCATCTTAAACTGATCTTGCATTAGTGGATAAACTCCACTTGCCCATGGTTTATCATCAGTTTTTAAATGTTGCTGGATTCAATTGGCTAATATTTTTAAAGAATGTTTATGTCTATTTTCATGAAAGATACTGGCCTGTAGGTTTCTTATAATATCCTTGTCAGGTTTTGGTATTAGGGTAGTGCTGGCCTCACAGAGTAGGTTGGGAAGTATTCCCTTCTCCGTTTTCTGAGAGATTTTGTGTACGATCGGCATTATTCCTTCTGTAAATGTTGGGGAGGAATCACCACTGAAGCCACATGGGCTGGGAGTTTCTCTTGTGGGAAGGCTTTTAAATACAAATTCTATTTCTTTAGCACATGTGGGGCCACTCTGATTTTCTCTTTCTTCTTGAGTTGTTTTTGGTAACTTGAGTATTTTAGATAGTCTATTTCATCCAAGTTTTTGGATTTACTGGCATAAAGTTGTTCATAATGTTCCCCTATTTTTCCTTTTAATGTTTGTGGAATCTATTCTGTTATTTCTCTCATTTCTCATAGTGGTAATTTCTGTCTTTTTTTCTTTTTCTTAAGCAGTCTAACTGGAGGTTAATTGTATTGATCTTTTGAAAGAACCAGGTATTGGTTTCATTGATTTTTACCTATTGTTTGTCTGCTTTCTATTACACTGATTTCAGTTGTTTACTATTTTCTTCTTTATATTTTAGGCTTAATTTGCTCTCCTATTTTTAGCTCCCTAAATGTGAAGCTTAGATCATTGGTTTTTAAGACTTTTCGACTTTTCCAGTACAAATATATATATATGTGTGCATATATATATATATATATATACATTGCTGAGGAAGATTTGCCCTGAGCTAACATCTGTGCCAGTCTTCCTCTATTTTGTATGTGGGATGCCACCACAACATGGCCACAACATGTGGTGTAGGTCTGTGCCCGGGAACAAAACCCAGGCCACCGAGCATGCTGAACTTAACCACTAGGCCACAGGACCAGCTCCCCCCAAAAACATTTTAAAGTATAAATTTCCCTCTAAACTGCTTTAGTTGCATCCTGCCAATTTTATGTTATTTTTTTACATCATTCAATTTAAAATATCTTCTAATTTACTTTGTGACTTCTTTCTTATGGGTTATTTGAAAATGTGTTAATTTACAAATATTTAGGGATTTTTCCAGGTATCCTTCTCTTATTAATATGCAAGTCAATTTTTCTTGTGGTCAGAGAACATACCTTGTATCCTTAAACTGATTTTCTGCCCACTTGTTCTATCACTTACTGTGAGAAGTGTGTTGGAATCTCTAAGCACAAGTGTGTGTTTCTCTACTTATCCTTTTAGTTATGTCAGTCTTTGTGTGATGTAATTTAAAGCTCTGTATTGGGTGCTTATATATTTCAGATAATTATGTCTTCTTGATGAGTTGATCTCTTTATCAGCACGAAATATCCCTGTCTCTCGTAACAGTCCTCGTTCTGAATTCCACTTTGTCAGATATTAATAGAGCCACTCTGGCATTCTCATAATTCATATTTGCATGATCTTTTTCCATTCCTTTACTCTTTTGCATTTTCATTGTGGTAACATATACGTAAAATTATCATTTTAACTATTTTTTAAAGTGTACAATTTAGTGATATTAAAAACTTTCAAACATTGTGCAGCCCTCACCATCATCCATCCCCATAACTCTTTTCATCTTGTGAAACTGAAACTCATACCCATCAAACAAGAACTCTGCATTCCCCCCGCCCCCACACAGCTCCTGGTAACCTGTCTTCTGCTTTCTGTCTCTGTGAATCTGCCTATATTGGGTACTTCATATAAGTGGAATCATACAGCATTTGTCCTTTTGTGTCTGTCCTATTTCACTTAGCATAATATCTTCAAGGCTCATCCATGTTGTAGCACATATCAGAATTTCATTCCTTTTTATGGCTGAATAATATTCCATTGTGTGTACATACCACATCTTGTTATCTATCCATCTGTTGGTGGACACTTAGGTTGTTTCCACCTTTTGGCTATTATGAATAATGCTGCTATGAGCATCTGTGTACAAGTATCTGTTTGAATCCCTGCTTTCAATTCTTTTGGGTATATACCTACGAGTGGAATTCCTGGGTCATATGGTAATTCTATATTTAACTTTTTAAGGAATTGTCATACTGTTTTCTACAGTGGTTCCACCAGGAATGCACAAGTGTTCCAATTTCTCCATACCCTCACCAACACTTGTTATTTCCTGTTTTGATAGTAACCATCCAAATGGGTGTGAGGGGCTATCTTACTGTGGTCGTCATTTGTATTTCCCTGATGACTAGTGATGTTGAGCATCTTTTGGCCATTCACATGTCTTATTTGGAGAAATGTCTATTCAACTCTTTTGTCCAATTTTGAATTCGGTTATTTGGTTTTTCGTTGTGGAGTAACATTCTGATTTTTCTAAAACACATTTTATCTTGACTTGTCTTGCCAACTGAGACGTTTTATTTTGAGCATCAGAAGCTGAAAGAAAAAACTACTAATTCGTATTCAAAGCCACATTCTTTCTTCCACTGGGTGCCATAATTTTTAACAAGAATGCCATTCCATTTAAGTGATTAAATGTATAGAAATATGAGATTTACATTTCTCGCCATCATTCATGTAATAATCCACATTTAGCAATGTGGCAGGAAAAACTTGTACATAACTGCAAAATGAAAATCTGTTTCTTCCTATCCTCCTGAACGTTAGCATTCCTCAAATTACTGATATTCATGATTTTGACCACACTTTCTTATAGATATGTGGCACCAACTCTGACAGTAAATGAATGGTGATCAGATTGAAGTACCTCTCTTCCTATGTGTTTCAAAACAGTGACAGGAAATGGAAAAAGGGAAAACACCTCAGAATTTGCAAGCTAGTGATGGAGCCCTGACCAGCACAGGAAGGAAATGACCTTGGGAACACCTGTGTAGCAGCTAGAGCCAGGCTTGCCTCTCTCGGATGTCGTGCAAACAGCATGCGTGCCCGCTTGGGGCGGGTAACTGACAGCACGCTGGGCACAGCCCGCCCGGGGCTGCCAGACCTGGACTCCACCAGTTCACCTCTCCCTCAGCCTTTCCTTCCAGAAGACTCACTTTGGACACAAACTGAAATACTTACACACGGCGTGATACCATATCTGGGGGTGTTTCTAATTAATCCCGGCATA
The DNA here is from genome assembly GCF_041296235.1 of Equus asinus. Taxonomy (NCBI): domain Eukaryota; kingdom Metazoa; phylum Chordata; class Mammalia; order Perissodactyla; family Equidae; genus Equus; species Equus asinus. The sequence goes on along the minus strand of NC_091797.1, from coordinate 100,606,323 downwards.
GGGGCAGGCGGCCTGGATGAAACAGGACGGCCGTGAATCGGGACCTGTGGGTCTGGGCGATGGGTCACGGGGGTCACTACACTATTCTATTTGTGCACATATTTGTATTTGCCTACAATAAAGTTGTTTTTAAAAAAGAACCTTCCTCCCTCCCTTTCTCTCCTTGGAATTTGCTAAACCTCCAAATGTTAATAATGTTCTCTAAACACAAACAAAAGTGTGATTATCTCAGCAGAAACGCGTCAGCGCTAGTCTTACAGATGAGCTCTGCATCTGCTCACTCAGCGTGTACTGACGCCCCAGGTCCTCTCCTGTCGTCGAGGAGCAGCGGTGAGCAGGTGTCCTATGGGGGAGGGTTGGGACGCAAAGTGGGGACAGAGTGGAGAGCGGAGCCAAGCAAGGGTGGGCCATGGGGCTGGGGGCTCTGTGAGGCTGCAGTGCGGTCAGGCTGGGCTGGGCTGGGCTGAGGCCTCGCAGGCCCTGGACAGACTGTGGCTTGTATCCAGGAGACAAGGACCTGCCTTCACACAGGCCTGACTAACCATTAACCACATTCCAACCAGTTTGTTGTTTTACCAAGGGATAAAGAGGGACCCCGCCCAAGAACAGGAGGAACCCAGCCTTCGCCGTCTCCACAGCCTGGTAGCCAACAGGCACCAAGTGATCAGCCAAGGAAGGCAGCGGCACAGGCTGTCCTCAGGCTGCAGAGCTGGGCTCTGCTGTTTAGAGGAGGAGGGTGCTGGTCCTCCAGCCTCCCACCCAGGGCTCACTGCCTCTGACAGCCCCAGAGAGCAGAGGCCACTTCTCATGGCTCCTTCTCTCTTGAACTCCAGCAGTGTCAGAACTGTCAGATGCAGGAAGGAGCCAAACAGTTCTTAGTGACAGAAACTTGAGGCCTGGTGAGACCAGGGGCTCTTCCACTGGAGCCTTGACTTTCCACACTCACGATAGAGTTGTTCACTCTTTCTTCCAGCAGATACTTCTGGGGTGCCTACCACGACCAGGCCCCAGGTGTGCTAGGACCTGAGAAAGCAGGATCTGGGCAGACTTGGAGGCAGCGAGCGGGGGATGGGGCCAATTCAAGAAAGCAGGAAAAACCTGTGCAAAGGCTCCGGGGCGAGACCATGCATGGTCTGCCGGGGACCAAGGCGGCTCGTGTGAATGGGAGAGCTGCAGGTCGCACAGGCCATGGCTACAGTGGGGTCTTTGGCTGTTACTAGGCGAATAGGGGCCACAGCAAGGGTCTGAACAACGAGCAAGAGGATCTGAGGAGTCAGGTCTTCTCTCTCACACAATTGGAGAGAAGGTCCTTGGGTGAAAGGACCGTTTGACTTTGCTCATTATTTCCCACAGGGCTTCCCTGGCACACATCTGACATGACAACTGCCAGGGAATCGATCCTGAAGGCCAATCACCAAAACTAAGGTGACAGTGGACTTCCAGGCTCATTAAACTAATTTCTTCGAAGTGTTAAGAAGAAAGTGCTTGAATTAAAATAATTCACCCTAAGAAACCCTAAGATGGTTCAACATCTGCAAGGCAATCAACGTGATACACCACATTAACAAAATGAGAAACAAAAACCACGTGATCATCTCAATAGATGCAGAGAAAGCATTTGACAAAATCCAACATCCATTTACAATAAAAACTCTCAATAAAATGGGTATAGAAGGAAAGTATCTCAACGTAATAAAGGTCATATATGACAAACCCACAGCCAACATCATACTCAACGGACAAAAACTGAAAGCCATCCCCCTGAGAACAGGAACAAGCCAAGGGTGCCCACTGTCACCACTCTTATTCAACATAGTACTGGAGGTTTTGGCCAGAGCAATTCACCAGGAAAAAGAAATAAAAGGAATCCAAATAGGCAACGAAGCAGTGAAGCTCTCGCTGTTTGCAGACGACATGATCTTATATATAGAAAATCCCAAAGAATCCAATGGAAAACTATTAGAAATAATCAACAACTACAGCAAAGTTGCAGTGTATAAAATCAATTTAGATAAATCAGTAGCATTTCTATACTCTAATAACGAACTAACAGAAAAAGAACTCAAGAACACAATACCATTCACAATGGCAACAAAAAGAATAAAATACCTCAGGGTGAATTTAACCAAGGAAGTGAAGGACCTATACAATGAAAATTATAAGACTTTCCTGAAAGAAATCAATGACGGCATAAAGAGATGGAAAGACATTCCATGTACATGGATTGGAAGAATAAACATAGTTAAAATGTCCATTCTACCTAAAGCAATCTACAGATTCAACACAATCCCAATCAGAAACCCAGTGACATTCCTTACAGAAATAGAACAAAAAATCCTAAAATTCATATGGGGCAACAAAAGACCCTGAATTGCTAAAGCAATCCTGAGAAAAAGAACAAAGCTGGAGGCATCACAATCCCTGACTTCAAAACATACTACAAAGCTACAGTAATCAAAACAGCATGGTACTGGTACTAAAACAGGTGCACAGATCAATGGAACAGAATTGAAAGCCCAGAAATAAAACCACGCATCTATGGACAGCTAATCTTCGACAAAGGAACTGAGGGCCTACAAAGGAGGAAAGAAAGTCTCTTCAACAAATGGTGCTGGGAAAACTGGAAAGCCACATGTAAGAGAATGAAAATTGACCATTCTTTTTCACCATTAACAAAAATAAACTCAAAATGGACCAAAGACCTAAAGGTAAGACCTGAAACCATAAGGCTTCTAGAAGTAAATATAGGCAGTACACACACTCTTTGACATCAGTATCAAAAGGATCTTTTTGGACACCATGTCTTCTCAGACAAGGGAAACAAAAGAAAGAATAAACAAATGGGACTTCATCAGACTAAAGAGCTTCTTCAAGGCAAGGAAAACAGGATTAAAACAAAAAAACAACCAACCAATTGGGAAAAAATATTTGCAAGTCATATATCCAATAAAGGGTTAATCTCCATAATATGTAAAGAACACACACAACTCAACAACAAAAAATCAAACAACCCGATCAAAAAATGGGCAGGGGACATGAACAGACATTTCTCCAAATAAGATATACAGATGGCAAATAGGCACATGGAAAGATGCTCATCATCACTGATCATCAGGGAAATGCAAATCAAAACTACACTAAGATATCACCTTAAACCCATCAGAATGGCAAAAACAACCAAAACAAAAAGTAACAAATGTTGGAGAGGTTGTGGAGAAAAAGGAACCCTCATACACTGCTGGTTGGAATGCAAACTGGTGCAGCCACTATGGAAAATAGTATGGAGATTTATCAAAAAATTAAAATAGAAATAACGTATGACCCAGCCATCCCACTACTGGGTATCTATCCAAAGAACTTGAAATCAGCAATTCCAAAAGTCCCATGCACCCCTATGTTCATTGCAGCATTACTTACAATAGCCAAGATGTGGAAGCAACCTAAGTGTCCCTCAACTGATGAGTGGATAAAGAATACTACTCAGCCATAAAAGGATAAAATCATCCCATTTGCAACAACATAGATGGACCTTGAGGGTATTATTTAAGTGAAATAAGCCAGATAGAGAAAGACAATCTCTGCATGACTCCACTCACATGTGGAAGTTAAACATGTAGACAAAGAGAACAGATTAGTGGTTACCAGGGGAAACGGGGTGGGGGTGGGCACAAAGGGTGAAGGGGTGCGCCTACAACACGACTGACAGACAATAATGTACAACTGAAATTTCACAAGGTTGTAAACTATCATAATCTCAATAAAAACTTAAAAAAAAAAATTCACCATAAGATGTGAATAAATGAAAATGAATGTCAAAACCTTCCATGGGGCTGGCCCAGTGGTGCAGCAGTTAAGTTCACATGTTCCACTTCGGTGGCCCGGGATTTGCCAGTTTGGATCCCGGGTGTGGACATGGCACGGCTTGGCAAGCCACACAGTGGCAGGCGTCCCACATATAAAGTAGAGGAAGATGGGCACAGATGTTAGCTCAGGGCCAGTCTTCCTCAAAAATCAAATAAACAAAACGACAAAACAAACAAACAAACAAACCTCCAGAGAAGCTTACGGTGCTTATTTACCCAGCATCTAATTGGTGAAATTTTCAACAGAATAAATTTCCGGCCATGTACAGCATCAAAGAACAAGTGTGTCCAGGGCCTAGGAGACACAGAAAGCAGAGCTCAAGTTCTGCGTCTCTCTAGATTACAGGATCCAGAGGCCCCTAGGAGCTCCCATCCATGACCACTGCCACCCCCTGTCCAGTTCCATCTGGTCCTGACCAGAACGCCCAGAGTGGCCGTGACTCCTCAGGTCCTGCCCGTTACCCGGCCCTGGGCCTCAGCTCATGGGCCCCCTAGGCAGGGCTAACTCACGCGTCACCTGGCCCAGAGCTCACAGTTTGGATGTTCAGCAGCCTAGCCTCTGCTCCCAACTTTAAAAACAAGTGGACACAAGCTGTCTGATTCCACCGATGTGAAACATCCAGGCAAACCAACCGAGACAGAAAGCAGATTTCCAGGGGCTGAGGGGAGTGGGGAGAAACGGGAATGACTGCTTAAGGGTTCAGGGTTTCTTTTGGGGGTGATGAACAGGTCCTAAAAGTGATTGTGGTGATGGTTGCACAACTCTGTGGATATGCTACAAACTGTTGAATTGTATACTTCAGATGGGTGAAGTATATGGTATGGGAATTATATCTCAATAAAGCTGGTATAAAACAAACAAACAAAACAAATCAAGCAAGAAGAGGGAGATAGGAGAAGGTGACACCCCCAAGAGCTGGGGACAGAACTGTCTGTGCGCAGCCCGGGAACTAACTATGGAGGACGAGGGGGGTGCAGAGGAAGACTGGGGGGCAACTGGGCAGGCAGCCTGGACAGCCCCTGGGGCCAGAGCCCTGGGGGCTTCCAGCCTTGACCATGGAGTGTTTGGAAGAACATGGGGTCAGAAGCCAGCTCACCAAGATTCTGGTGATAGCCTGGGCCTCAGACACCCCCGCCCCGCGTAGCAAAACCCAGAGAGAAGACACAGCAAGGAAAATCGCTCCACTCCTGGCCTCGCTGCTGCAGCGCCAACAAGCACATCAGGCCACACCAAGGACCTTCCGTCAATGACTCACCTTCCTGAAATCATCACGCTTCACAACCTGCATCCTATACGGATGGATCCCCCAGGGTCCCATGGCTCCAAGGACTGGAAGATTCCACACATTCTCAAGAACTATATTCTGCTTTTCAAACCAAACGTCTTTGTGACATGTTGATAGTCACTCTTTTCCCTCACTGGCCATCCGGGAAACTGAACTGACAGCATGAGCAGGGGCAAGGCTCACACCAGAAATGTACAGTGTCCTGAGATGCTCACCAGTGACAGGCCAAGTGAAGTCAGACCCGGGAGGCCTTCAGGGCCCAACACCCACCAGTGTATCATCCAAAGCTGTCACAGAAGCAGAAGCCAGGGCTCCACCCTCAGCGTAAGCTCCCGGGCAGGTCACCTCACCCTCAGGAACCTGCAGGGTATGTTCTGTGGAGTGTCCTCGATCTTAAGGGGCCAAGAGCAGAGTTGTCAAGATGCTTCAAGGAGAATAAGCAGGGCCTGATGATGACGGACACGGGGCACAGAGGGGGACATGGAAGAAGGGAAACTTCTCAGACTGCTATCTAAAGGTGGGCATGCCCTTTTTAAGGAGCTATTAACAATTAACATCCATATCATATAAAGAACTGTTACAACTCAATAAAGAAAAAGGAAAGCAACCCCAAAGAAAAATGGGCAGAAGTTACAATTTTCTCACGGTAATTACCTATAGTCAATAAACATTTAAAGATGCATAAATTTGCAAGTAATTGGTGGAATGTAAATTAAAGTATCGATAAGACAAGCTTTTTCACCCAACAGATTAGAAAAAACTTAAGAAGGGTAAAAGCCAGTGCTGCTGAAAGTGTGGGGAAACAGGCCTTCTCGGGGCCATTGGGCAGCATCTGCCAAAACTCCAAAGTGTTTGCACTCCAACCCAGCGATTCCACCTGGAGGAATCCAGCCTCCAAAAATACACACAAATGAACACACACACTCAAGGACACTCACTGCAGTGTTATTTTTAATAGCAGGAAATCTACAGACAACCTAAGTGTCCTTCAACAGAGAAACGAGTGAACAAATGACGATGCCCCCATATAAGCAGGGACTCCACAGGCGTGAAGAGAAGGTCGGAACATGTTACCAGGGACGCCATGTGCAGGATGGGGTTTCCAGAGGAGACTTTCATTGTAACTCTGTATTAAACTTTCATACAGAAAAATCAGAAAAAAAACTTCAAAGGAAATAAGCTACTGAGGTGATGATTATGGACCCACTTAAGTAAAATATAAAACCAAGTATATAGACACATATGTACATACATGGAACTGCACAGAAAGGCTCTGAGGGCACATATCTGTATGCTCCTGTTATGGTTTAACTTTTTTCTTTTTGAAGGTAACATGTTCTGAGTTTTTATTTTTATACTTGTTACCCAATTTTTTTTTTTGAGGAAGATTAGCCCTGAGCTAACATTGCCACCAATCCTTCTTTTTACTGAGGGAGGTTGGCCCTGAGCTAAGATCTGTGCCCATGTCCCTCTACTTTATATGTAGGATGCCTGCCACAGCATGGCTTGACAAGCAGTGCATAGGTCCAGGCCCGGGATCTGAACCAGCAATGCTCAGGCCGCCAAAGCAGGGTGCACAAACTTCACCACTACGCCACCAGGCAGGCCCCTATGTTTTAACATTTTTATGACAACCATGCTTAAGCATAACTTTAATTTCAAAAGGAAAAAATCCAGCCCGGGCTAGAGCCTATGCTGGAGCCAGCCAGCAGAATGCTGTTCCGGTTTCCTGCTGGTTTGTGACTCTCCCCCACCATCGCCCATGTGGGAAGAAACCCTCAGATCCCTTATGACCATCGCCCTCGGGGGAGGAGTCCCTCAGATCCTTTCTACCATTGCTGTGGGGGAGGAGTTCTCCAGCTCCTTTCTCCATCCAGATCCCTGCTCTGAGCTCCAAGTCTTTACAACCAGTCTCCATGGCAACACCGCCCTCCAACTCCACCAAATGAAAGCAGGACTTGTCCTCCACACTGATCCCTCCCTCTGGTGCCCCATCTCAGCACAGGACAGGCCACCACCTCCACAATGACCCCCCTCTCCCTGACTGTATCCACACTGTCACCAAATCTTAAATCTCTCTCAGACACATCTTTGCTCCCACCTCCCCCTGCCCCACAGAGAGCCTCAGTCTCCCACCTGCTCGTCAACTCCTGCCCCCGCATTCGCCCTCCATGTTGCAGCCAAAATGGCAGCCTGAGAAGAGGAAGTTGATTTGTAGTTACTTCCTGCTTCAACTCTTCACTGGCTGTCCACGGCTCCCAGGATCAGGGGCAATTCCTCAACAAGGCCCGGCAACGCGCCTGGCCGCCTCCCAGCCACCCTCCCCACCCCCTGGGCTCCAGCATCCTGACCCGCCTCAGGTCCTGGGTGCTGCACAGGAGAGTCCCATCTTCTGGAACTCTCTTCTCCTTCTCCCTCTGCCCCATAGTGCCCAGTTAATTCCTAGTCATGCTTTAGACTTCAGCTCGGTCCTTAATCCTTCCGTGCTATTCTGACCCTCCCCCTAACAGCTTCCGCTGTTCAAGGTTTCCATAATACCCTGTCACCGTGCTTCAAAGAATTCCTCTCTGTTTGAAATCCAGTATTTCTGTGATGTTAGATTAACGTCTGCCCCCCAGCTCTGAGCGCCGTGAAAGCAGAGAATAGTCACAGCGTCCAGACGCCCAGCACAGCGTCTGGGCAAGGCTGGGCGCAGAGGGTAGAGAGCGGATCAAAGGCTTAAACAAATGTTTAAATACTCTACATATCTTTAGACCTTTTTATTTTAGAATTTTCAAATGTACACAGAAGCAGAGAGAAGAGTAGACGGAACTCCCACGTGGCCATCATCCAGCTTCAATTACCACCAGCGTGCTGCCATCTTTTCTACCCACCCCCTCATGCCCTTTTTCTTCTCCTTTTTTGTTTTTTGAGGAAGATTAGCCCTGAGCTAACATCTGCTGCCAATCCTCCTCTTTTTGCTGAGGAAGATGCCCTAACATCCATGCCCATCTTCCTCTACTTTATATGTGGGACGCCTGCCAGAGCATGGCTTGCCGAGCGGTGTCATGTCCGCACCCAGGTGGCACATGCGAACTTCACTGCTGCGCCACCAGGCCGGCCCCTTTTTTCTCCTTTTACTCATAAAAACTTCAGCACGTAGCTATACTTTTACGCACATAAATGCACATACAGGGGGAACACTGTGCATGTACCCAGAGGCGCACACACAACGACCGGGCAGCACGCTGTCCGCAGCGAGCACCGTGCGGGGCTCTGTGGGCCACGCGCTCGGGTCCTCAGGCAGCCTCAGCGGGGCCCTCGACACAGCCGCCCGGGACTTCAGGTGGTAAAGTTATTTGGCCGGGAGCCGAATCTCTTCCAGCACGCTGTCACACCCTTCCCGACCTGAACAAACACAAAGAGACACGTCCCATCGAGTCACCCACTTGGCTGAACTGTGCACCTGGTCACCCTCTGGGACGCTTCCTTTACGGGCGTTCTTCTCCCCTACACAAAGCATGCCTACGAAGCAAACGGAGAACGACAAAAACAGGAAGGCCCGAGCCTGCGGAGGCTGAGGAGCCAAGGCCTGCCCGAAAATGGGGACCGGCTCCGAACCTGGACCCCAAAGAAAACAAACGATGCCATGGTTTCCATGCCCACTTCCAAAGAAATACAGTAGGGAGGGTCCATCGCAGTTACAAGCAGGCACTGCCAGCACTTGCTGATTGTATGACAAAAAGGGACAAATATGTTTATCCCAACTCACAAGTCATTTCACAGCTGTTCGTTTTGGCAGCCACCACTGTGGAGGCAGTGTGGGCTCGTGGCACACATCTTCACCGGCACCCTCAGGGGACTCTCATATGCCAAAGGCACATACGTGTCCAAAGGAAAACAGGTTGAAGCAACAGAGTCAATATTTAAAAGCACAGGAAAGCTTTTTTAAAAAAGCCCACTAATAAACTTAAGAGCTTTATCAGTGCCCACGCCTTATCCACTTACCAAACCAGATCACACGCTGCTTCCAGCCAACTCTCCGGGCCGGATGCACTGAGCAGGCCACCGCATGGAACCCTGCTGAGAGGCCCACGTTGGCCGAGCGTCCCTCCGCGGTGGCCCGTGCTGAACCAACCGCCCAGCCTTCCCTGCCCGTCAGCTCCCCGCTCCAAGCAGCACCCGAGACTCCCCCAGTCGCCCCCATGCTCCGTCTCCGCACCAGCACGCCTGAGTCTCCAAGGCCAGGACCAGCAAGCGACACACTCGGTCAGGGGGCTTCGGCCTTCCCAGGGCTGCGAGTCGCTCTAACCTCGCTCCGCCTCACTCAATCCCACCATCAGTAAAAACGGGATGGTCACACCGAGCTCATGAGGGTGCTGTGAAGATTAAATGAGAAAATACATATGAAGCATTCAGCAAATATTAACTATTTTTATTAGCCTTTGAAGATTTCAAATTTGGTTAAAAATTACGAGTAAAAACTCCAAAGTTATTTATAAATTAAACTTCAGATAAATCATTATTGCTACTTTATTAAAAAAAAACATTAATTTGTTATTTACATTGTTCTGACCGGAACTATGAAATCCTTCTGGGATACAGTTCAGATAGTCGAGGGAAAGAAAAAGTCCTTCAGATGGCTGTGGAACCTCTGACAAGGTACCTAATAGCATCATGCCTTAATCTCAGCTATGAAATGCGATAACAATTAGCCTACTCTGAAGAGCGGCAATAACAAACAATAAAAGCTGCTGTTCCGCTCTTACGCACCTAGCAAACACACGATACTTTGAAAACACTCACTGGATGTTGAGAGAAGGCAGGCTCCTGGCAAAGCCCCATGGGCCTGGGTTCCTCCCATGAGACCCCTAGTAGTTTGCATCCACACCGTTAAACTCCGAGAGCCAGCTCCTCTCTGCACAGACACAGAGGCACACGGGTGATCACTGGAAGTTACAATACCAAGGAAGAGCTTGGGGATCACCCAGTGCGAAACCATCATTTTAAAGACAGCCTTGCCAAGGCCGTTCAGACACACCTCAGTGCAATCCCTGCCGGCTAGCACCCTGTCACCATGCAGCCTCCACCTTGCCCAGCAACTGGGGAATGCTCACTCACGCCATGCTCTTCTGGGAGATTTGATGTGGACCATAGCCAAATCTGCACCTCTAATTGGGCCTTATATTTTTACCTTTACTTGTATTGCCTGTGTCTTTTACACTGCAGCAGTCCAGCTGAATCCCTGGCACCCAGAACACTGGAAAGTGCTAAGTAAATATCTTGTCGAGTGACTCACCCCAGCATTATGAGGTAAGTACTGCCATCCCTACGTTGCACGTGAGGAGACAAGCTTACCAAGGTTAAGTCAACTGCCAGTCGCCTTAGCTAGTAAACTGCCATTAGGTATCTTGACTGGGATGTCCCCAAGGCCCCATGCACCCACCCTCCCCACTCCGCCTCCACTGCCCCTCCACCAGTCTCCTTCCTGTACTCCCCACGCTGGCCCTGCTCCTGCCCTGGCCCTGCTGAACTGCCCAGGTTCAGCCCCCGACTCTCGCTCCCCAGCACTTCCTGCCACGCCCTTCCCTACAAGCTTCTCCTCTTTTGAGCTTTTCCCTACAATGCACCCAGGCTAAGCCCTCCCAAGCCAAATCTGAATGAGCTCTCCTGCAAGTAAAGCCTTGCCATGGCTCCCCACACCCTTGAGAATAAAACTCAAGCTCTACCTCCCACTTCACACGCCAGCACCTGGCTCAATGAGATCCTCTCCACTCCAGTGTCTGCTTCTAACTCTCCAAACACATCACAAACGGCCTGGCCTTCCTGCTCACACACTTTCTGTGCCTCAGATGCTCATATTGCCTGGCAATTCCAGTTTCCCTGACGCTCAGGCCTCCCTCCTTCGGGAAGCCCTCCCTGCCCCAACCCCACCTCAGGCTCAGGCAGGGACACGTGATGCTCGTCACCACGTGTACAGAGATATAATCACCTAGTTACGCATCCACCTCCTGGATTCAACGACAAACGCCTTAAGGGCAGAGACTAGGTCTTTTTTATCTCGGATGCTGAGCACCTGGCACAAGGTCTGCACTTCACAGAAACTCAAATGTCTTAATGACTCAGTCCCCCTGGTTCTCCAGAAGTAGGAGTCATCTTAGATTCAGCTGTGATGGGTAGCCAGTGACGCCTGTTGACTATCTCCAAAATCTCTCTGAAATCCTGCTTAAATCCTGCTTCCATCTCCATCCCCACTGTACTCCCCGGGCTGAAATTAACTTCCTTCCTCCAACATCCCCTTTGTACAAATACAATTCCTATCTGGTTCCTGCCAGAGTCGCTTTACTGAAACACACATCTGTTGTTAGTTCCATGCCTGAGGACCCTCTGCAGCTTTTCACCACTTGCAGGGGCACTGGGGGCCCTCCACACTCTTTCCCCCTGTCCCCCTCCAAGCCCACCTACTGTCTACCCACACGCCCAACACTGGTCTGGCAGCCATTCTCAGAACTCTCCAGACACATCGATGGCCCGTGCAGGCTTTCAGGCATCCCTTTTGCCAGGAGCGGCCCACTGCCACCTCATCTTCAAGGCCCAGTTTAGAGGTCATCTCCTGGGTGGAACCTGCGCGGACTCCCCCTCCTGCCACGCAGAACTCACGCCTGGCCTCCACTCTGTCCTCTACCGCACTTTCAACGCTACCCCTTTCACTGCAAGGTCTGGTCCCTCACTGGGCCCCCCGCAGGTGAGCCAGGCCAGGCCCAGGCCGTGGCACCCGCTGCAAGCGCGCGCGTGAGTCAGCCACCGGCCAGGCTGTTTCCTTCGATTTAACAAGTGCAGTGTTGAACAGCGGCGCACCCTGCCCGCTGTAACAATGGGAATAAAGAGCTCAGGAATAAGACGTGCCTGGCTCAAAGCCAGGGGTGGGCAGGGCTGGGACCCGGACCATCGGACTAGAAGTCTTATTCACCAACAGTTAAACAAAACCCCGCACAGCCGGCGACGGCGGGCCTAAGAAACCACGGGGGGCTCCGGGGCCGGCGCCGGCAGTTCCGCACCGCCGCCACCGCGCTCCTGCGGACCGAGCTCCTTCTATCTGCTACTCCACGCCGCGGAGCCGAGCGTTCCGTTCCCTGCACACACTCCGCTTCCCGCAGCCGAAGTGGGAACTTGCGGGGACGCTGATGCTTACGGCGCCCGCCAGCGAGAAGCAGACTGGACCGAAAGCACCGCTCTCCTGAGCCGGGCACGCCTCCAGCCTCGGCGCCCCGGTGCGCATGCGCCCCCGGCCGCCGCCCGCCCCCGGCTCGCGTGCACACGCCGCGCCGCGCCCGCCGTGCGCACGCGCATGCGCAGCCCGCCCTGGCACGCGCCTCGGTCCCTGGGGCGGCGGCGCGGGTTGCGGGCGAGGCGCGGCCCGGGCGGGGCGCGTGGGCTCGGCTCCCTCTGCCGGCCTGCGCGCCGGCCTCCCGAGCGCCCACGCTGGGTGCCCCGGACCGGCCGGGGGTGAGCGGGCGCCGGGCGCCGGGCCGTGGGCCCGCGCCTCCCTCCCGGCCACGGGCGGACCCTGTTCGTCTTGAGTGGCGGCCGAGCGCACGGCTCTGCGGGCCGCGTCTCCCCGGCCTGTCCTCCGCGGCAGGCGGCCCCGAGGGCGGAGGCGGTCCACCTCTTCTGGGCCTCAGTGCCACAGCCGGAAGGCGGGCAGTGATCGTGATCGTGCCTCCCGGGGCGGGCTGCACGTGAGGTCACATGAGTTAGCGTAAGTGGAGAATGAGAGTGGTCCCTGGCAAGCGCTAGATGAGCGTTTTGGTGTTATTATTACCGGTTTTATTAGAGCTGTGTGTAACGGGATGTTTAATGGGCCTTTTCCTGTTACCCTGGAATTTATGAGTCACGGTGCAAAGATGACCCAGATGCGTTTCGCATCCCACACGGTAAAGAGAATTCGCAACATAAAAGCACCCAGAGCTTGCTAAAGAGCTGCAGAACCAGACCTGCCAGAGGAGAAGAGAGCGTGGGGGAATGTGGGGACAGAGATGGCGATATTCCATATCTTGATTGGGTGGTAGAATTCAGAGACCTCTACACCTAAAGAGGGTGAATGCTGTGTAAATTGCACCTCAAACCTGAAGAAAATTAATTTTCTGGGAGACTCCATTAAGAAAATGAAAGGCAAGCCCCAGACTGAGAGGTTATGAAAACACATATCTGATAAAGGACTTCTATCCAGAACAGGTAAAGAACTCATTCAACCGTGTAATAAAACTGCAAACAACAGAAGCTTCCCAGAAGGAGATACACAGATGGCAAATAAGTACAAGAAGGATGCTCGACCATCATCTTCATGAGGGAAACACAAAGCCACAGTGAGACACGGCCACACCATTGTCCGTCCACTCGAGTGGCCAAAGAAGGCTGACGTCGGCAAGCACCAAGGTTGCAGAGCTGCTGAAATTCTCATCCGTTGCAGACAAGTGGGCAAAATGGTACAACCAATTTGGAAGCATTTTGGTGGTTTCTTCTAAAGTTGCCATACACTTACCCTTCAACCCAGTACTCCCACTCCTAGGTACTTACCCAACAGGGACGAAAACGTGTCCGCACCAGACTTGTACTAAGTTCTCACATTTTTAGTTGGATCTCCAGTTATCACGATACAAAGGTTGTAGTTGGTCACGCTGATTCAAGCACTTGTTGCCATTCATTTTATTGTGACTCCTGAGGACATGTTGATAATTTTCTATTGGTTTCACTCATATCTCATGCAGTTATAAAAACAGTCTATATACTGGAGGTTTGTGGGTACTCATTTTCATTCTTTGGCTCAGCAAAGACTAGGGTTAAGTGTCTGGCCCTTTGCTGGTCCCTGTGTCTACAGAGATGACCAGTCACGTCCTTGTGGACTAGTGGAGGGCAGAGTAGCAACTGGCCACGAGCCCTGACTTGAGCGACTGCCCGGTAAGATCCTGATTCTGATCCTGACTCTGCCACTCCCTAGCCCCGTGACAAGTCAGTGTCATCCTCTAGACAGTGGGTGTTCTGGTGGCTGAGCTCGAAGATTAGAATCTGTGATATTATGAGTTATGATAAGAAATTCAGTCACCTGTGCTCAACAATGGGGATATATTCTCAGAAAGCTGCGTCATCAGGCGATTTCCTTGTTGTGTGAACTTCGTAGAGTGTACTTACGAACCTAGCTGGTAGCCGGCTGCACACCGAGGCTCTGTGGTTAGCCTGGTGCTCCTCGGCTGCAAAGCTGTGCAGCATGTCACTGTCCTGAGTACTGGAGGCAACTGTGACACAACAGTATTTGTATATTTAGACATATCAAAACAGAAATAGCACAGTAAAAATATGGTATAAAAGATAAAAAATGGCACATCTGTATGGGGCGCTTACCGTGAATGGAGCTTGCAGGTCTGGAAGCTGCTCTGGGTGAGTGAGTGGGTGATGAGTGAGCAAAGGCCTCGGATGTTCCTGGACACTGCCACAGACGTTATAAACTGTACACTTAGGCTACACTAAATTTATAAAAAAAGATTTTTCTTTCTTTAATAATAAACTAACCTTAGCTTACTGTACCTTTTTTACTTTATAAACTTTAATTTTTTTAACTTTTTGACTCTTTTGTGATAAGACAGCTTGAAATGCAAACACATTGTACAGCTGTACAAAACTTTTCTTTGTATCCTTATTCTATAAGCTTTTTAAATTTTTTTATTTTATTCTTTTACTTCTTAAACTTTTTTGTTAAAAAGTAAGACTAATGCACACATTAGCGTAGACCTGCACAGGGTCAGGATCCTCAGTATCACTGTCTTCCATCTCCACATCTTGTCCCACTTGCCAAGGTCTTCAGGGGCAATATCACACGTGGACTGTCGTCTCCTATGGTCACAGTGCCTCCTCCTGGAACACCTCCTAGAGGGCCTGCCTGAGGCGCTTCTTGAGGAGTGTCACTCTTTCAGAAATATGACTATGGCGGTTTGCTTGGTTTGTTTCTTTTTTTTATCATAGATTTGCTTGTAAGCAGATAACACACCATGCACATTCCTCTCTATTAATGAAAACCTTTCAGTGTTGGGGTGCATGTTTTCAAACCTTTTAAGAGGCATGTCGAGCAAAAGCTTCTGCTGAACCCCTCACTGAATTTTCTTGGGGGTTCCTTTTCTTGTCTTGCGGTTTCCTTTTCTCTTGCCTCTTTTTTAGCTGTGCATTCCTGTCCGGTTCCAACAACTCGTCGTCCGTCAGTTCCTTAGGAACCACCTCCAGGAGCTTCTCAACGTCGTTCTCACCCAGGTTAAAGTTGTTTGCCGTCTCAGCCACGGCCTTGTTGACTTTTGCAGCCTCCTCATCCTTGGCAAATCCTTTGGAGTCATATACGAACCTCCTGAGTGTCTTCTTCCAGATGCCATTCATACACTCCTTGGTGACATGACTCCAAGCCCAAGCAAGCTTCTTGATGTAGTCGTAGATGTTGTAATCCTTCCAGAACTGCATCAGTGTCTTCCTCATGTTACTGAACCAGGTTCGTTTTTGCCCACCGCCCAGAAAGCCAAACACCGAGACACCGAGATTGCAGCAGAGAGAGGGTTTACTCATTAGGCAGCTGCGTGAGGAAGGGAGAGCATGAGGCTCAAATTTGCTTCCCTGCAAATAGGGACTCAGGGATATTTATGGAATGGGGGAAAGGTGGTCTGAAATGTGGAGAGAGGTGATTGGAGGTGAGGAGGGGTGAGGTCATTGATGACCTGCACAAGTGTAGTCAGATTCCATGCCTCTTCATAGGACGCATGTACACAAAGTGGCAGCGTTAGCATGATCTGAGGGTGGAGTTTTTATCCTCTTGACATCAAAAGGTCACGTATTGGTGGCGTAGCAGTTAAGTGTTCACATTCTGCTTCGGCGGCCCAGGGTTCGCTGGTTCGGATCCCGCTTGGGGACATGGCACCACTTGGCAAGCCATGCTGTGGTAGGAGTCCCACATATAAAGTAGAGGAAGATGGGCACGGATGTTAGCTCAGGCCCAGTCTTCTGCAACAAAAAGAGGAGGACTGGCAGCAGATGTTAGCTCAGGGCTAATCTGCCTCAAAAAATAAATAACAGATTTTTTTTTAAAAAAGGGTCACCTATCGGACATCTCCACCTGCCCAGTTGATGAGTTGGTGGTCTCAACAGGCCCGAACTGGACAAAGGGGTTCTAATTCCTGAAAAACAGCTCACACACCCATTACCATGGTGACCCAGGCTGCAGGGAGATGTTATCTGTAGGAGCCTAGTGGGAGTCAGACAGCATGTTGCCTAAGCAGCACAGTTAATGATGGGCGAGTTAAACAGCTGAAAGCTACAATCAGCAATTGAAAACAGGAAAAAACTTCAGTACCTAGATACTTAATCATCAATGGCTGTTTGCCAGTTTCATTCAGTTGCAACAATAGCCTGGGCAAAGGTCCTACTCAGGTAGCAGGTCTTAAAAGATGTTATAACTCCTTGATCCATTGGTTGGATCAAAGAAGTGGTATTTGGAGGGAGAAACGCCACTTCGATACTGAGATAAAGATCACCAATAAAAGGAGGATGTCTGGGGACATTATCAACAATAAGCGAAAATCTTGAAAGGCATGCTTTTCCCCAAACAGCAGTTCTCCATTTTGCTGGCATAGCAATTCAGGAGGGCATCTTGGAAGAGGAGCTGAGTCATCCATGACTTCTCACTGCTGTAGTACACTGCCAGTGTGTACTTATCAGTGTGCTTGAAGGCCTGGGGTTCTCACTGGGCCAGATCATAAAGGGTTTCAATTTGTAGCCTGCAACATTACCCCCAAGTAAGACTGTCCTTAAAAGCCTTAAAGGCCGGCATTGACTTGGCCTCCTTATGGATGAAAGTCCTTTCAGACAGCCATTTCTAAAATAGGGAGGTTTCATCCATAGTGAATATTTGCTCTGGCAAGTAATTTTTCGCCACAATCAGCTTTTCTAGAGTTTCCAAAAATTCTTCAGCTGCCTTCATATCAGCACTCACAGACTCACCCCTCACTTTCACATTATGTGATGAATGATGATTCTTGAATTGTTTAAACCACCCAGAGCTGGCAGTAAATTCAACGTCGTAGTCAGGTCCAGCCTTTTCTTTCAACGTCACAGCAAACTTTTTGCTTTGGCTGTGATCATCATGGTGCTGAGAGGGATCCACGTCTCTATCTGGTCTTCAATCCAGGTCATGAGAAATTTGTCCACATCTGATATAGGCCCCTCTCTAATTTTTGTTATTCTTGTTGCCTTCAATGAAGCAGATCCTTTAACAGCTTCCATCACTTTGTTCCTGTTCTTCAGGATCGCAGCTGCGGTGGAATGGGACATGCCTGACTGGTGAGCAATTACCATCACTGATTTTCCACCTTTGTAGTCGTTAATGACTTTTAATTTCATTTCCAGGTCAATCACTCAATGTGGCCTCTTACTGGCAACATTAGCCATGGTTTTTGTATGCTTAGGGGCTGTGATGAACAAAACAACATGAGATTAAATCAAGCCCAAGAGAAATGATACAATTAAGAGACGCAGTAAACACAAGATGTCTGAGGCTGCTGCCAGCACAGTACAGCAAACTATTTTATAGTAAACTGTTTTTAATGAGCACTGTAGAAAGAGTGCTCTCTAAAATAATGATAACAATTATCGTATAGTAAACACATGAACCCATAACACAGTCACTTATTATCAAGTATTACATAGTGTACATAGTAGTATGTGCTATGCTTTTAAAAGTGACTGGCAGCACAGTAGGTTTGTTTACACTAGCATCACCGCAAACAGGTGAACAATGTGTGCGCTGCAGTGTTACAATGGTTACGATGTCACTAGGTGATAGGAATTTTTCAGCTCCATTATAATCTTATGGGACCACATCATATATGTGGTCTGTCTTTGACCAAAATGTCGTTATGTGGCACAAGCCTGCGTATATTTGGTCTTCGTCCTGTTCCTGGCACAGAGCTCCCAAAACTCTTGGAGTTTCCTAAGTGATGAGAGCAGTAAATGTCTTTTGTTATTTTAGTGAGGTGGCTCTTGAAAAGCACCTAAGGATGGAGCCTGGTTGCTGAAGGAACCAACCATGATTAGAGGGTTGGACCTTTCCATCCCGCCCGGACCTCCAGGGAGGGGAGAGGGACGGGAGATGGAGTTCCGTCACCAGTGGCCAGGCCAATGATTTAATCAGTCACGCCTGCGTAATGAAGCCTCTATAAAAACCTGAAAGGATGGGGTTTGGAGAGCTTCTGGGTCAGTGAGCATGTGGAGATTTGGGGAGAGTGATGTGCTCCCAGAGAGCATGGAAGCTCCACGTCTTTCCTGACCTTGTCCTACGCATGGCTTCCATCTGGCTGTTCCTGAGTTACATCCTTTTATAATAAACTGGTAATCTAGTGAGTAAACTGTTTTTCTGAGCTCTGTGAGCTGTTTCAGCAAATTAATCGAACCCAAGGAGGGGATCGTTGGCACTTCTGATCTACAGCCAGTTGGTCAGAAGCACAGGTGACAACCTGGACTTGTGACTTGACGTCTGAAATGGAGACAGTCTTGTGGGACTGAGCCCTCAACCTGTGGACTCCCACAGTCTCTCCAGGTGGAGAGTGTCAGACTTGAGTTAAATTGTAAGACATCCAGCTGGTGTTGGAGAATTGCTTGGTGGTGGGGAAAAAAACCCACCCAGGGGAATTGGGAGCAGAATCAGAGAGTCGTATGTGTGCATTCCTCTGAACAGCACCTGGCGCACAGCAGGTGCCAAGTGAGTGCGTTTGCTGCTGCTGTCATCATTACATCACTGGCTGATTAGCTCTGATGGGTTTTGGCACCGTGCTGACGACACGTAGGACACACTTAGCTCATGTGGCAGGTATGTAGAGAAGAGGAAAGTGGGAGATGCCGACCACACCTGGCCCTGAACCGAGGACGAGCGGAGCTGGTTCTCACTGCTCGCAGTGCCAGGGGTGAGCGCAGAAGGACTGCCCGCAACGAAGACATGGATTCTTTTCACACAGCACAGTGTTTGCCTTGTACACTGTGAGTTGGCAGGGGCCTCTAACTGGGGTCATATCTGCTGTTGCCTGTGGGGTTCTCTGGGCCCCTTGAGCTCATTTCAGGAGGCCTGTAGAGCAAGAGGCAAGGTTGGCCTGAGTGCCGGGCATGTCGTGTCTGTCACGGCACCGCCCTGCCTGTTAGAGTAGGCAGGGACACTCCTCCACCTTCCCGTGTCCACGGCTGGCCCAGCCGCCTGCTGTTTCTTCTGAGAAGGCTGCCTGCCACAGCAGCCCTCCCTGGCCGCTCGAGGCACCGTGAGAAAACTCCCCGTATCCCCAAGCCCATCACTCAGCTCTTAAGAGCACAGTGTCACCCTGGCTGGGGGGTGTCAGAAAGCTCAGGTCCTGGTCACACCTCCCACTGATCCCTCCCTCCCTGTCCCTACCCTGGGCTCCGCGGAGAAGATGAGCTTTTCTGACTTTTCTGTTTGGGGGCACCTCCCAGGCTGGCACAGCACATCTGGGAAGGGAGAAACGCCTCCCCATGGACAGGACGAGAAGTCTCTGGCATTTGCTTTGGACAAGAGGGCTTTGGGCCAGACAGTCTAGACAGCCTTCACCCCCAAAACAGCCCTGACAGCAGGGGGGTCAGAGGGAGCCGCATCCCTCCACTGTCCAGGGGCACAGCTGTCATCGCCTCTTCCTCCAGGAGTACCCATCCCCACTCTGAGACAGTTGGCTGGGGAATCCATGGTGTGAGCTAAGCCAACTGGCCACGGCCGGCTTCCAAGCAACGTTTGTTTTTGATTTTGTCCTTGCATTTTTAAGCCCCAAAGACTACCGGTTCTGGGAAGGACCGGGTCACTCTGTGACCTTGGGAAGGTCCCTTGCAGCCTCTGTGACTCCGTGTTGCTACTCTTGGCTTGCTTGGATTGCAGCGTCCTCCTCATCTTGTTGGCAGTCGGCAGCCAGTGCCTGCTTCTCGGGAGGGAGGTGGCGAGGACATGGTCTGTGCTAAAGGAGAGGAGCCCTGCTCCACTGGCGCCCTTCTCAAGGTGCCAGGTCGCACGGTGTAGCCACAGGCGCTGGCCGATGGGTGGTAGGCAGGGCTGGGCTGGCAGAGCACTGAGAGGCAAGGCAGGGTTGTTGGCCAGTAGCCCCGTCCTGCTGACTTCTCCATCACTTTTCTTTGTTTGTTTTATTATAAAGATAACAGCTGCGTGTAAGAAAGTTCAAGTATAAAGAAAAAAAGTAAGATTTGCCTGGTCTCACTCCAGCCCCTCCCTGGAGGCTGCACCATTTCTGTTTCCAGTTCTTACTGTGGTTACTGCTGTAACTCTAAAGTGTACACCTCGTGTCTTCATTTCTCAACTGTAGACAGTTTCTCTTGGTTCTGTTCCATGAAAAATGTGAAGTGAACACATTTACACATTTACACTCTCTTCCTCTCAACCTCCCAGCTTGTTTGTTATTACTGTTAGCTCTTCCAATCCAGTGCTCCCCAACAGGGCCCACAGAGCACCTCCCTAAAATGCAGATTCCCAGGCCACAGACAAAAGTATCGGCATTTGTGGTGGGACCTAGGACTATGCATTTATAATCACCACCCCTAGTTAATTCTTGTGTGTACTAAAGTTTGAGAAATATCATCCCAATGCCTACCTTTACAGCTAAGTAAATCTCTTATCCATTGAGATGCTTTGTCTGCTTTATCAGAAACCCACCTAAGGAGAGATGTCAGCAAAATGGAGGAGTAAGGAACTCCACATTCCACCCCCTATAAAAGCAATGAAAACTTGGGCAAAAACTGTCAGGATCAACTTTTTTGGAACTCTGGAAATTAACCAAAGGCTTGCAGCAACCTGAGGAAAACTTATTCAAGAAAAACGGCTGATTTCCAGGAAAAAATAAAGGCTGAAATCTTCCCAAATACGATGAATTTTGAGTTAGTAATAAAAAATGTCAACAAATAAAAGCCCAGGACCTGATAGTTTTACTGGTGAATTCTACCAAATGTTTAAAGAAGAATTAACACCAATCCTTCTCAAACAATTCCGAAAAATAGAAGAGGGGACACTTCCTAATTCATTCCATGAAGCTAGTGTTACCCTGATACCAAAGACACACAAGGCCATCAAAAGAAATATGCAGATCAATATCTGTCATGAATGTAGATGCAAAAATCATCATCAAAATGCCAGCAAACAAACTCCAGCAGCATATTGAAAGAAATTACATGCCACAACCAAGTGGTTGGATTTATCCTAGGAATTCAAGGTTGGCTTAACATAGACAAATCAATCATAGGCCAGCCCAGTGGCATAGCAATTAAGTTTGTATGTTCCACTTCAGTGGCCCAGGGTTCGCCAGTTTAGATCCCAGGTGCGGTCCTGCACACCACTTGTCAAGCCATGCTGTGACAGGCGGCCCACATATAAAGTAGAGGAAGATGGGCCCAGATGTTAGCTCAGGGCTAATCTTCCTCAAAAAAAAAAAAATCAATCAATGTAATATACTATATTAATACAACAAAAGGGAAAAACATGCAATCATCTCAATAGACAGAAAAAGCATCTGACAAAGTCAAACACCCTAGCATGATAAAAACATGCCACAAACTAGGAAAAGAAAGGGACTTTCTCAATCTGATAAAGGGCATCTATGAAAAACCCACAGCTGACATACTTAATGGTGAAAGACTGAACAACTTTTCCCGTAAGATCAGGAACAGGACAAAGACGTCCACTCTCACTGTTTCTATTTAACATTATACGAGGGGTTCTAGGCAGGGCACTTAGACAAGGAAAAAGAAAAATCGGAAAGAAAGAAGTAAAACTACCTCTATTTGCAGATGACATAACGTTGTATATAGAACACCCTAAAGAATCTACAAAAAACTATTAGAGCTAATAAATGAGTTCAGTAAAGTTGCAGGATACAAGATCAATATACAAAATAAGTTATACTTCTATACACTAGCAACGAGCAACCTGAAAATGAAATTAAGAAAACAATTCCATTTATAATAGCATAAAAAGAA
Organism: Equus asinus; assembly: GCF_041296235.1. NCBI lineage: Eukaryota > Metazoa > Chordata > Mammalia > Perissodactyla > Equidae > Equus > Equus asinus. The sequence continues at coordinate 100,584,137 of NC_091797.1, read as the reverse complement.
TAAAGAACTTAGGAATGAATTTAACCAAAGAAGTGCAAGTCTTGTATATTGAAAACTACAAAACATTAAAAGAAAACGGACCAGAAGACTTACTATCAAGATGGGAATGCTCCCCGATTGACATTCGGATTTAATGCACTCCCTATCCAAATTCTAACTGTCTTGTTAAAGAAATGGACAAGCTGATTCTGAAATCCCTATTGCTGGGATACAGATTTGCAAAGGAGACAGAAGAGCTAAAGCAGCAGGAACAATGTTAAAAGACTCACGCTTTCTGATTTCGAAACGTAATACAAAACTACACTGATCAATACTGTGTGGCGCTGGCATGAGGATAGACATAAAGACCAATGGAATAGAATTGAAGGTCCAAAAATAAATCCATACATTTACAGTCAATTGATTTTTGACAAGGCTGCCAAGACCATTCGGTGGGGAAAGAACAGTCTCTTCAAAGAATGGCACTGGGAAAATTGGATATTCACATAACAAGGAATGAACTTGGACCCCTACTTCTACTATATATGAAATTAACTTGGGGGCCGGCCTCATGGCCGAGTGGTTGGATTTGCGCACTCCGCTTTGGCGGCCCAGGGTTAGGATCCTGGGTGTGGACATGGCACCGCTCATGAGGCCATGCTGAGGTGGCATCCCACATAACACAACCAGAGGCGCTCACAGCTAGAATATACAACTATGTACCAGGTGGCTTTGGGGAGAAGAAAAAAAAAATTGGCAACAGGTGTTAGCGCAGGTGCCAGTCTTCAAAAAAAGAAAAAAATGCAAAGTACTTAAAAAAAAAGAAATTAAAGTGGACTAAATACCCAAATGTAAGAGCTAAAACTGTAAAAATTCTAGAAGAAAACATAGGTGAAAATCTGCATGACTTTAGATTAGACAGCAATTCCTTAGATATGACACCAAAAGCACAAGCAATCAAAGAAAAAATAGATAAATTGTATTTCACCAAAATTAAAAACTTTTGTGCACCAAAGGGCTTTATCAATAAGTGAAAAGACAACTCTCAGAATGGGAGAAAATGTTTGTAAGTCATATATCTGGTAAGGGTTGAGTATACAGAATACATGAAGAACTCTTATGACTCAACTAAAAAAAAGTAACTCAGTTAAAAAATAGGCAAGAGACTTGAATAGACAGTTCTCCAAAGAAGATATACAATGGCCAATAAGCACATGGAAAGATGCTAAACATCATTGGTCATTAGGGAAATGCAAATCAAAACCATGAGACTCCACTTCACTAGGATGGATGTAATCAAAAAGAAAATCAACACTAGCAAGTGTTGGTGAGGATGTGGAGAAATTGGAACCCTCAGACATTGCTAGTGGGAATGCAAACTGGTGCAGCTGCTATGGAAAGGTTTAGCAGCTCCTCAAAAAGTTAAAAAGAGCATTACCACATGACCCAGCAATTCCTCCTCTAGTTATTCAAAAGAAATGGACCCTATGTCCACACAGAAACTTGTACACAATTGTTCATAGCAGCTTTGTTCAAAATAGCCAAAAAGTGGAAACAAACCAAATGTCCATCGACTGATGAATGGATATACAAAATGTGGCATATCCTTACAATGGAATACTGTTCAGCCTTAAAAAGGATTAAAGTGCTGACACAGGCTACAATGTGGATGAACCTAGAAAACATTACGCTAAGTAGAAGAAGCCAGACACAAAAGGCCACATATTGTATGACACCACTCTTATGAAATGTCCAAAACAGGCAAATTCCTACAGACAGAGAGTAGAGTAGCACTTACCGGGGCTTTACTATTATTTCATGTTGTCAAGGTTTCTAACACTGGCCTCTCTTCTCTCATTAGCTGGCTGCCATGTGGGACTTCCTGTTGGCTGTGCAGTTTTCCTGGCGGCTGGTGTGGATTTCTCTGGTGGTCACACTGGCCTGCTGCTCCTGGAGCTTGGGCTCTGCATGGGAGGGTGGCTGTGGGAAGCGGGGGTCCTGCCCAAGGCCAGGCTGCTCTGTATGATGCACGGTGGGGGCTGCTGGCAGATGCTCGCCCCACATCATCCGAGCCCGGAGCATGTTACCTACATTCTTCTACTTTCTTTGGGAAAAAATGCTTTTTTACTGTGAGAGATAACATTCAACATAAACTAACAGCTTCACAAATTCTTATAAAGAAATGTTCATGTTGTCACTCCCCAGGTTTCACCTCAGGATCTCCTTGTATCCTGTCCACTCACCTCTCTCCAGGATAAAGGCTGTCCTCACTTTCATGGTAATCATTCCTTTGTTCTTCTTGATAGTTTTACCACTGTATATGCATTCCTACACAATATGGCTTAGTTTTGCCTACTTTTAAACTTTATAGAAATGGAATCTGTTTATCTACCCTGCATAGCAAACACCTCAAACCTCAGGGGCCTGAAACAAGCATCATTTTATTACTCTCCCTCCAGTCCTAGGGTCGACCAGTCTCAGCGGCCAGTTCCTGCCCAAGGCCTGGCATGTTGTCACGGCGGGGGGGGGTCAGCTTGAGAACTCCCTCCTTCTATCTCTGGTAGTTGATGCTGGCTGTCGGCTGGAATATCCACATGTGGCTTCTCCATCCGATCAGAGCTTGCTCATTACCTGGTGCCTGGGCACCGAGAGGGAGCTGCTGAAGCGGACCAGGAGGAAGCTATATTGCCCTTTAAGACCTAGCCTGGAAGTCATGTAGCATCATTCTTGTCATGGCCTTCCCAGGTCCCAGGGGAGGGAATAGAGACCCAACATTTCACCAGGGGGAGCGCCAACATCCTGCTGTAAGAAGAGCCTGTGTGTGTCCACCCGTGTGCATAGCAGCTTTATTGCAATAGCCAAAAGGTAGAAGCAACCCAAGGTCCATTGGCAGAGGAATAGATAAATAAAATGTGTTCTATCCATACATTGGAATATTATTCAGTCTTAAAAAGGAAGGAAATTCTGAAACATGCCACAATAGGATGAACCTGGAGGACATTATGTTAAGTGAAACCAGTCAGTCACAAAAAGACAAATACTGTGTGATTCCACTTACACGAGGTACCTAAAATAGTCAGATTCATAGAGACAGAAAATAGAATGGAGGCTGCCAGGGGCTGGGGAGGGACACAGGAGCTGTTGTGTAATGGGGACAGAATTTCTGTTTGAGAGGATGAAAAAGTTCTGGAGGTGGATGGTGATGGTTGCACAACAATATGAATGTACTTAATGCCACTGAATTGTACACTTAAAAATGGTTAGGATGGTAAATTTATATGTGTATTTTACCACAATTTTTTTTCTTTTTGTGAGGGAGATTGGCCCTGAGCTAACATCTGTGCCAATCTCCCTCTATTTTACGTGGGACGCCTCCACAGCATGCCTTGATGAACAGTGCCAGGTCTGAACGGGGATACGAACACACGAACCCCAGCACACCAAAGTGGAGCGTGCGAACTTAACCACTATGCCACGGGGCCTGTCCCCACAATTTTTTAAAAATTAAGTTAAATTAAAAAAAGAGAATGTGCAATGAGAGATATTTTGGATATCTCTGAGTTTGTGGCAACTTTGGAAAATACCGTCTGCCACAGAATCATACAATATACAGTTTGGGGTCTTGTCTCTCTCATCTCTCACTTGATACTATGTTTGTAAAATTCACAGAACTTGCGTGTTGCTCCATTTGCCCATTTTTACAGCTGCGTAACATCTGCATAACCCACATGGCTAGGCCACCGTGTATTTATCCCGTCCACTGTGGGTGGACAATTGTGTGCACTCCAGTGTGGGGCTAAAAACAACGGTGCTATGGACATTCTTGTTCATGGACCCTGGGACACATGGGCACTTGTTTCTCTGGCTCACGGATGGGGGCTCATGCAACTTTTTAAGATAACTGGCAAACTACTGTCCGCAGTGGTTGTGCCGCTTGCATGCCCACAGGTGTATGAGAGGGCCTGCCGCTTCGCCTCCTCCCCAACACCCTAGCCACGCCAGGAGGCCTTTAACTGACCCCACCTGGTTTCTCTCCTGGCAGGACCAGCCTTTGTTTCCCCCCAGCTGCTCGGAGGAGGGCTGGCATTTGCAGAAGCGCTTGTCTGCTTCTTCCACTGCTGCAGCCACCACCCCAGGCCCTCCTGGGTCAAGGGGCTCCCACGGCTACGGCTGGAAGCTGCGGCGCTGCTTCTCCCGGGCCCGTGGCTCCTCGTCTGCACACGGGGTCGGCGTTCACGTCAGCCCGGGTTTATCCCTCTGTCTCACCTATCTCCTTCCTCTCTTCCAAGAGCTCTTCAAAGTCTCTCAAACTTTCTGACCCCCTGATGATATGCTTTATTGTTTTCCGTGTCGCCGTGAGTTTGTTAGCTTTCAGTGTCTTGCCTGTTGGATGCGATGGGACGCTGTGATGGGAGGGAGGGGAGTCTGCAGGCAGGTTGTGTCCCGTCTTGAAGTCCGTCTTCCTCCCAGGGTCTCTGACTCACTGCTGTCTCTCTGGCCCTGAGCCCAGCACCTGGCCAGGGATGGTCCCCTCCCCTGAGAGTTGGAGGCCAGTGTCCTGCTAAGTCTGTGGCCACCCAGCTGAGAGACTACACTTCACCTTTCCTGGAAGCTGGGTGTGGCCATGTGACCACCGGGGGACGGCAGCTTCTGGGAAACATTAACTTCCCAGGAACCTGGGCTCTTGGCTTTGTGTGCTGCTAAGTCTGAGGCCACCCAGCTGAGAGACTACACTTCACCTTTCCTGGAAGCTGGGTGTGGCCATGTGACCACCGGGGGACGGCAGCTTCTGGGAAACATTAACTTCCCAGGAACCTAGGCTCTTGGCTTTGTTCCCCTGAGCTCTCTTCCAGCACTAGCCCTCGCCCTCTCGTTGCTCCGCTGTCTCCTCCCTCATCCCTTACCACCACCCCCCATCACCTCCCCGCCCCTGGTGCTTGTTACTGCTCTTGTCCAGGGTGTGCCCTTTCACAGAATGTCCTTTCCCACCTTCTCTCTGGTGAACTCCTACCCATTCCTCTAAACCCATGTAAGGGCAGCTCCCCTCCACAGCCGCCCAGTCTCCCGGGTAGGTGGCCATGTCCTCTCTGCCCAGCCCTTCTCCACCTCCTGTCCCTCAGTCTGTGGGGTCTGGGATGAGAGCAGCAGAAGGCATGTCCTGGGCATGGTGGACATGCATTGGGTCAGCATTTGCTGCAGGGCGGGGCCAGCCAGGGCCGGGCACAGGGCGAGGCATCCGCAGCTCTGCCTCTTTGGTGAAAATGTGAAGAGAAGGAAGCATCTACAGGGGCAAACAAGGGCAGCCGAGGGGAGAATGCACAGGCTGCAGGCCCTACCAGCCTCCGGGGGCGAGAGGGTGAGCGGGCACCGGGAGGCGCCACTTCCTCTGGATCCTGGGAAGGGCGCGGGCTGGGAGAGTGTCCCCACATCCTTGGCACGGTGGGCCTGGCCCTGCTTGGCATGGTCTGATGTCCAGCTCTGACTCACTGCTTGTTTGGGCAAACGCTGGCCTGGATGCCAAGTCCTGAGGGCTTGACAAAGGCAGGGTGAGCTGGAGATAGGATCTGAGGCCCGGCTCCTGGGAACGGTGTGGGTGCTTGGCCTGTGTCCACAGCGCTTCCTGCTCCTGGCTCTCCGTCTGGCGAGCTGGGTGCGGCCACTGTCTGAGGAGGCAGGAGGTGGAGGAGATCCTCTGTAGGTGGGCCCTACACACGAGTCCTGAGTGTGTGACACAACCACAGGGCACCAGGGACAACAGCATGGGAGCTGGCAGCAGGTGACAGGGTTAAAACATTCCAAGGGTTTGATGTTTTGGGGGAGGAGGGCAAAGACATTAACTTCAGAGGTTACTAACTTTAGAGGGTGACCACTGGCATAGGCTCAGAAGGTACCATTTCCAAACGGGTAAAAGGGAAAAACGGGAATAAAAAAGGACAAAAAAATTAACCCGAAAGAAGATGGAAAGAAAGAGTGGGCAGGAGAAGCTGGACATAAGGTGTTACAAATAAATCCAAATGCACCTGTAGTCACAAAAAATGGAAGGGACCAAATGCTCCATGATGCGGGGTCGGTGAGCCGAGGAGTTGAAAGAAAGATTTCTTAGACTCTTAAGATCTGGCAGTAGTGCTCTTTTATTTAGAGAATAGAATAGCATGGGGACAGGACCCATGGGCAGTCAGAGCTTCTGCTGCCCCAAGTTGAGGGTTAGAGCTAAATTTAAGGCATAGGTATGTGAGTTAGCTCTTTACAAGACAAAGGAAAGAATATGAAAAAAAGTTAAAATGGTATCAGTGCGGGTGGGGTCTGGTCATTGGGTGATCCCATGACTTTTAGACAAGAATCAAATCGGATTAAGTAAAGGTGAGAAGCCACCACCCTAAATCAGTTACATGAGATTGCCAGACAGCAACCCACTTAAGTTCTTGCCTTCCCCATTAAGAGTTTCTAGGGACAAGGTCATCTCTCTTCTTCTTCCTGGTACAGAGAGGGAAGCACCTTTTACAGATAGAGATTTACCTTACAAATGTAAATGTGTCTCAACAAGGGCAAGTTCCATTCCCCAGAGCCTCCCTCCCTGTCCCAGTTTATCAAAAGCAATCAGCCCCAAACAATCCCGATGCCAAAGAGACATATCCTGGGGTGGCCAATTTCAGGTCCCTACAAGGTCATCCCCGCTTCCTTCACAAACGCAATATCTCTCAAAGAGCAAGCAAATTCCAGTCCTCGGAGCCTGCTTCTCATCTGCAGTTTTAAAAGTAACCAGCCTAAAATCCTCATCACTCCAGATAGAGAAAAAGATTGCCACGTTGTATGAAGAATAATCTAGGTTTCTGCAATTACAGGAGAGCCTCCTGAAACATAAAGAGAGAATATTGAAGGTCGAGGGAGAGAAAGATCCACCATGCCAAGACTAGCCAAGAGCAAGCTCCTGAGCCGGGTCAATAGCCGATGAAACACAACTGAAGGCAGCAAAGCCCAAAGCTGACTTGTTGAAAATACAAATATAAAGCCAAGCTTCTGGTAGTATTAACAAGAAAAAGAGGAGGCGCAGGTAAAAACATTAGGAAAGACAACGAGATTTAACCGTGGAGGCTCCAGCAAGTGACGGGAAAGGCAGGAGGCTGTCCGCTTCACGCCCGTAAGTGTGCCAACCGGCGAACCGGATAGTTTCTTAGAAAACACAGTTTTCCAGAATGGAGTCCAAAAGAAATAAAAACCCTGAACTGTCTTACAATTAAAGAAACATACTCAGTATTTAAAAACCTGCCGCTCCCCCACCACAAATGTTCAAATAGCTTTGCACACAAATCCTACCTTTCAAGAAGGAGACCACGCCAATCTTGTACAAGTTATTTCAGCGAATAGAAGAACAGGAAACACTTCCACCTCATTTTCACAAGGCTGGTATAACCTTGATATACAACCTGAACAAGAACAGGACAAGAAACAGAATTACTGGTAAATGTCACTCATGACTGTGGACGCAAACTGAATCCCACAGCGTATCCACACGGTCAATCACGGCTGGGTCGGGTCTGTCCCTAACATGCAAGGGTGGCTCGACGCTACACAGTTACACAGTGTCAATCACCACAGTGACAGGAGGCGGGAGGGAAGCCACAGTAATATTTAAATAGATGCAGAAAACACTATCCAAAGATGTTCAATTCATTCATGATAAAAATTTAAAAAGAACAAAAGCAGGGATAGAAGCTAACCGAATAAAGAGCATCTACTAAGAAACTACGTCAGACCACACAATGATGAAAGCGTTTCCCACAAGATCCGAGACTTGACGGGACACTCACGATGAGGACGTCCATGTGACGAGCTGCTGGACCTCCCAGCCAGGGCAGTGGAACAAGAAGGGCAAGCAAAGTACATGACTTAGAAAGAAAAGCACAACGCTGTCATTGTTTGCAGATGATATGATTATCTATGCGGAAAACCCAAAGATATCTACAGACAAATTATTAGAATTAAATATATTGCAGAATTCAAAGTGAAATTCATTTGCATTTCTATACATTAGCAAAAATCAGTTAGAAAATGCAACTTAAAAAAGATTTAAAAAATAGCGACAAAAATATAAAGAATCCAGGAATAAATCTAGTAAAAGAAGTGCAAACCTCTAACATAGTAAAAATAATATCTGTGGCCCTTGGTATGGGCCATTACTACTCTAAGCACTTTAATCCATGTGCTGGTTTAATCCTCACCGCATCCCAAGAGGACGCTGTCCTTACCTTCCCACCTTGCAGCCACCCAGGTTTGGGCCCGTGGAGGGAGGATTCAGGCACAGCCAGCCCGGCCCCAGAAGCTGGACTCCAGCCACTGTGCTTCACTGCCTCTTGTTGGTAGTTGTTGCCTTGGTGTAAACATAATACACGTGGATACTAGAAAAATTACTAAAAAAGAAAAAAATCAAGAAGAAAATATGATCAGCTCATTCCCCCACCACTGCTACCTTGCTCGTGGACACTCCCTCTGGCTTCCCTTCTAGTTCACTCCCATAGGGTGTGGGCCATGCCAGCGCTGGGGCCCACAGCCCCTCCGCAGGGACCCGCACACAGCCCAGGCAGGATTTACCCTAAATCCTCTCAAGTCTGATTCTTTTTTTTCTTGGTGAGGAAGATTCACCCTGAGCTAACATCCATTGCCAATCCTCCTCTTTTTTTTTTTTTTTTTTGCTTGGGGAAGATTAGCCCTGAGCTAACATCTGTGCCAACCTTCGTCTATTTTGTATGTGGGATGCCTCCACAGCATGGCTGATGAGCGGAGTGAGTGCACACCTGGGATCCAAACCTGCGAACCCCAGGCCGCCAAAGCAGAATGCATGGAACTTTAATCACTCGGCCATGAGCTGGCCCCTCAAGTGTGATTCTTGAAGGATGAGCTCTTGGCTGATGGGACAAAACTTTTTCTTTTGCTTGGTGTTTTGTTAAGTAAACAAACTCAAAATCAGAGTTTTTCTCCACTTTTTTGCTATCAGACGTACTCCCTGTCCTCAGGGAGGCTTCCTGGGGTGGGCTGCTTGTTTGGTGGTGTCCCCCTTGCTGGTGACCCTTGGCTGGCATCTGTCAGTGGGAAGGAGAGCTCTCCCCTGCCTCTCACTGGTGGCAGAACTCCCAACTCATCCTCTTGATGGTCCTGTGAACTCGCCTGCTGTCATCACGGGCTCTGCCATGAGCTCCAGGGAGTGAGCCCACCAGGTGCCTTCTGAGGCTGTGTTGGGGATCAGGAGACACCAAGGGGTGTGTCACCTTCTCCTCTTGGGTGGGGACACAGGACTCCCTGCCATTGTGGTGTTGTCCCGGTGCTAGAGACCCAGACCAGTTCAGCCTCCTCTCGGCACCTTTGAGCTCTCCTTGGGCTGACTTCTGAATGACTTCCAGAGTTTGCAGTTGTACTGAGCGGAGAGGAGCAGGGGGACATGAGTCTGTGCCATCTTGCCCTGACCGGAATCATCCTTTTACTACTTTAGTCTATTTGTGTCTTTCTGTTTAGGGTGAGTTTCTTGTAGGCAGCATATGGTTAGGTGTTGCTTTTTTAATCCAATCTAACAGTCTTGGCCTTCTAACTGGGATGTTTAGACCATTAATATTTAATGTGATAACGGAGATGGTTGGGTTTAAATCTAGCAGCTTGCTATTTGTCTTTTTTATTTGTGCCATCTGTTAATTGTTCCTCTTTTCCTTTTTTTGGTCTTTTTGGGTTAATTAAGTATCTTTTAAGATTCCATTTTATCTTCTTTGATTGCTTATTACTATACTGCTTTCTTCTGTTTTGTTTTTTAGTGGTGTCTTTACTGTTCGTAGTACAGATTTTTGACATATCACAGTCTACCTTCAAGTAATATTATATGATTCACATATAAATATAAAGACCTTATAATAATATGCTTCCACGTCTCCCCTCTCAGCCTTTGTGCAAATATTGCCATCCGTTTTACTTGTACATCCCCACAATACATTGTTGTAATTTTTGTGCTAAGCAATGAAGTATTTTAGAAGAGATTTTAACAATAATTTAGAATTTGTCAAATTGACTCTCATATTTACCATTTCTGGTGCTCTGTATTCCTCTGTGTACATTCACTTTCCCATCTGGTGTCATTTTCCTTGTGCCTAAAGGACTTCCTTTAACATTTCTTTGTAGTGTAGATCTGTTGGTGATGAATTCTTTCAGCTCCTGTATGATTGAAAAAAGTTATTTTGCTTTTAGGCCAGCCCCAGTGGCCTAGTGATGAATTTTGGTGCACTCTGCGTCGGTGGCCTGGGTTGGACCTACGCTGCTCATCAGTTAGCGGCCATGCTACTGCAGCAGCCCACACTACAAAGAAAAAAAGAGCAACATTGGCAATGGATGTTAGCTCAGGGTGAATCTTCCTCAGCAACAAAAAAAGGTTTTTTTAAAAAAACTTTTTCTTTTGAAATAATTATAAATGCACAGAAGCTTACAAATAAGTAAAGTCTTGTGTACCCCTCACTTAGTTATCTCCAATGATTACATCTTACATAATTATAGTGCCATATCAAAACCAGGAATTTGACATTGGTACAATGCGTATATGTAATTCTGTATCATTATACATACACAATGTGTGTGTGTGTGATTCTATATATGCATGTATATAATTTATCACATGTGTAGATTCAAGTGACCACAGCTGAATTGAGATACAGACTACTGCATCACCACACAGATCTGCTTCCTACTATCCCTTAATAGCTATACCCACCCCCTCCATCCCCTACAATCCCCAACGTCTAGGAAACACTGTTTCCAGCTTCATAGTTTTGTCGTTTTATAGAAATGGAACCATATAGTATGTAGCCATTTGAGATTGGCTTTTCTCACTTAATACCCTTGAGATCCACTCAAGTTGTTGCGCATATCAATGGTTTGTTCTCTTTTATTGCTCAGTTGTATTCCAAGCTATGAATGTACCATAGTTTGTTTAACCACCAACTTATTTAGCGACATTTTGATTGCTTTCAGTTTGGGGCTATTGCAAATAAAGCTGCTATGAACAATCACGTACAGGTTTTTGTGTGGTCATAAGTTTTCATTTCTCCAGGATAAGTCCTCAGAAGTGCAATTGCTGGATCATATGGCAGTATATGTTTAGTTTTTCAGGAAACTGCCAAACTGTTTGCCAGGGTGACTGTACCATTTTAGTCTCCCACCAGCACTGTTTCCTCTGCATCCTCACTAGCATTTGGTGCTGTCATTTCTTATTTCAGTTGTTCTAATAGATATAATGATTTCTCGTCCTTAAATATGTAACGATCATGTCATCCTTAAATCTTAATTTTCTTTTCCCTAATGGATAATGATGTTGAACATCTTTTTATTTGCTTACTTGCCATCCTCTTTGGTGAAATGTGTCTGCATGTCTTTTGACCAATTTCTAATTGGACTGCTTGTTTTTTTTAATACTGAATTTTGAGAGTTCTTGATACATTCTGGATACTAGTCCTTTGTTGGACATGTGGAATGCAAATATTTTCTTCCTTCCGTCTTTTCATCCTTTTAAAAACATCTTTCACAAAGCAAAAGTCAATTTTGATGAAGAAACACTAATCATTTTCTCCTTTTATGATTGTGCTTTTGGCACGTGTACACCCCAAAGATATTGTCCAGAGTTAGCTTCTAAAATTTCTATGGTTTTATATTTTATACTAGGATTCATTTTGAGATTTTGTTTTTATGGTGCAAGGTTTAGATTGAGGTTGATTTTTTTCCTATGGATATCCAATTGTTTAGCATATTTGTTGAAAAGATTATCCTTCCTCCATTGAATTGGGTTTTTTTTTTATGGTGGTAAAAGATACATCATATAACATTTATCATTTTAAGTATTTTTACATTCACGTTGCTGTGCAACCATCACCGCCATCCATCTTCAGGACATTTTCGTCATCCCACACTGGAACTCTGCACCCATAAGCAGTAATGGCCCCTTCTCCCCTCACCGGCAGCCATGATTCGACTTCCTGTCTCTATGAATTTGACTACTGTAGGTACCTCATATTAATGGAATCATACAATATCTGTCCTTTTGTGACTGGCTTATTTCACTTAGCGTCATGTCTTCGAGGTTCATTCATGTTGTAGCAGGTGTCAGGATGTCCTTCCTTTTTAGGACTGAGTCCACTGTATGGATAGACCACGTTGTGCTTATCCATTCATCTTTTGGTGGACATTTGGGTTGTTTCCACCTCTCGGCTACTGTGAATAGTGCTGCTATGAATATGGGTGTACAAATATCTCTTGGAGACCCTGCTTTTGCTTCTTTTGGATACATGCCGAGAAGTGGAATTGCTGGATTATGTGGTAATTCTATTTTTAATCTTTTGAGGAACTGCCATACTATTTCCTATAGCAGCTGCACCATTTTATATTTCCACCAACAGTGCACAAGGGTTCCAATTTCTCCACATCCCCATCAGCACTTATCATTTTCTAGGGTTTTTTTACGGTAAGCCATCTTAATGGGTGTGAGGTAATATCTCATTGTGGTTTTGATTTGCATTTCCCTAATCATTAGGGAAGTGCGTCTTTTCATATGCTTGTTGGCCATTTGTATATTATCTTTGGAGAAATGACTATTCAAGTCCTTTGTCAATTTTTAAGTCAGGTTATTTGTTTTTTTTGTGGTTGAGTTGGGAGTTTTTTAAAATTATGAATTCAATTTCCTTAATTTTTATAGGGCTATCCAAATTATCTATTTCATAAGGTGGTAATTTGTGTTTTCTAGGTGTTCCATTTTGTCAAAGTTGTCATATTTATTTGTGCAGTGTTGTTCATCATATTCCCTTATTATTCTTTTGATGTCTGCAGAGTCTGTAGTGATAGCCCATTTCATTGCTAATATTGGTAATTTATGTTTTCTCTCTTTTTATCTTTGTCAGTATTGCTAGAGGTTTGCCAACTTGCTTGATCCTTTCAAAGAACCGTTACATTTCTTTAAATTTAATGTGTCATTGAATTATTTTAAATCTGCTGGAGTTTTTGGCGTGATTAAGATAGACTTATTCTAGTCTACCCTTACTCTTTTTTAAACAGCTTTCTTGAGATATAATTTACATACCATACAATTCACCCATTTCAAGTATACGATTAAGTGGGTTTTAGTTTATTCACAGAATTGTGCCACAATTTTAGAACATTTTCCTCACCTACAAAAGAAACTGTGTGTTCATTAGCAGTCACTTTCCAGTCACTCCCCATTTCCCCTCCATTCCCCTCCAAGTCCTAGGGTGGCCATAAAACTAGTTTCTTTCTATACAGATGAGCTATTTTGCTCATTGTGTGTACATAAAATCAAATAATAAGTGTGTCTTTGTGCCTAGCTTTTCACTTAGCATAACATTTTCTCAGTTCATCCATGTTGCATTCCTCTTCATGTCTGAGTACTTATGGCTGAGTAATACTCCCTTGTGTGGATATACCACATTTGTTTGTCAGTTCATTTGTTGATGGACACGTGGGGTGTTTCCACTTTTTGACTACTGTGAAGAATGCCGCTCTGAGCATTCATGCACAAGTTTTCATGTAGACATATGTTTTCATTTCTCTTGACTGTATACCTAGACTGGAATTGCTGGGTCATATGGTAACTTCATGTTGTTTAACCTTTTGAGGAACTGCCAGACTGTTTTCCAAAGTGACTTCATCATTTTACATTCCCATCAGCAATGTACGAGGGCTCCAGTTTCTCCACATCTTCACCAACGCTTGTTATCTTCTGTGTTTTTTATAAGAGCCATCCTGATGGGTGTGATGCTGTATCTCATTGCGGTTTTGATTTACATTTTCCTAAGGACTAATGATGTTGAGTATCTTCCCATGTACTTATTGGCCATTTGTATATCTTGTTTGGAGGACTGTCTATTCAGATCTTTGACCATTTTTAACTGGGTTATTTTTTTTATTGATCTATAAGAGTTTTTCATATATTCTAGATGCAAATTCCTTATCACATATATGATTGTATGTATTTGTCCTATTCTGGGGGTTGTCTTTACACTTTCTTGATGCTGTCCTGTTAAGCACAAAAGTTTTTAATTTTGATGAAATCCAATTCATTTAGTCTTTTTTCTTTTGTCACTTGTGGTTTTCGCGTTGTATCTAAGAAGGCTTTGCTTACCCCAAGGACACAAACATTTACTCGTATGTTTTATTCTAAGAGTTGGGTCCATGATCCATGGGCAGTTAAATTTTGTGTATGGTGTCAGAAAGAGGTCCAACTTCATTTATTTGCATGTGGACATCCAATTTTCCCAGCTCTTTTTTGTTGCAAAGATTTCTTTACTTGTTGAATTTCTTGGCAGCCTTGTCAAAAATCAATTGACCATAAATGTGAGGGGTTTTTCCTGGAATCTCAATTATATTCCCTCAATCCATGTGTCTATGCTTATATCAGTACCACACTGTTTTTGAGGGGTTTTTTGTTTGTTTGTTTGAGGAAGACTGGCCCCGAGCTAACATCCGTGCCCATCTTCCTCTACTTTATATGTGGGACGCCTACCACAGCATGGTGTGCCAAGCAGTGCCATGTCCGCACCCGGGATCCGAACTGGCGAACCCCGGGCCGCCGAAGCGGAACATGTGAACTTAACTGCTGCGCCGCTGGGCCGGCCCCTTGTACACACTGTTTTGATTACTGTAACTTTGCAGTAAGCTTTGAAATCAGTTTTAAGTCCTCCAACTTCATTCTTCTTTTTCAGGATCGTTTTGGTTATTCTGGATCTCTTGCATTTCCATATGAATTTTAGGGTCAACTTGTCCATTTCTGCCTTATAAGCCATCTGGCATTTTCATAGGGATTTCGCTGAATCTGTACTTCAATTTAGGGAGTATTTCCATCTTCATAATAATAACTGTTCTGCCCTATGAACACGAGGTCTTTCCATTTATTTAGGTCCTATTTAACTTCTTTCAACAATGTTTGTGGTTTTCAGAGTACAAGTTTTTCACTTATTTTGTTAAATTCCTAAGTATTTTATTCTTTTATGTACTTTATTCTTTTCAATACTATCATAAATATAATTGTTTTCTTAATTTTATCTTCATATTATTCATTGTGTATAGAAACACAATTGTTTTTGTCTATTAATCTTGTACCCTGTATCCTTAATAAACTTGTTTGTTAATTCTAATAATTTTTTAGTGGGTTATTTGGGCTTTCCTACATACAATATGATTTCATCTATAAATAGTGAGAGTTTTACTTCTTCTTTTCCAACCGTGGCCTTCTAATTCTTTTCCTTCCTAACTGTCCTGTTTAAAACCCCCAGTACGATATTAAATAGAAGTAGTGAGAGCAGCATCCTTATTCTTGATTCTAGGGGGAATGTTCCCACTCTTTCATCACTAATATGACATCAGCTTTGGGTTTTTCATAGACGCCCTCTGTCACATGGAGGAGAAGCCCTTCTATTCCTAGTTGGCTGTGTGTTTTTATGAAGAAATGTTGTTGGATTTGTCACATGCTTTTTCTGCGTCTATTGAGATGATCATATTGTTTTTGGTCTTGATTCTCTCAATATGGTGTACTACATTAATTGATTTTTGGATGTTAAACCAATTTTGCGTTCCTGGAATAAATTCCATTTAGTCATGTTATGTAGTCGTTTTTACGTGTTGCTGGATTTAGTTTGCTAGTATATTGTTGAATATTTTTTTTATCTCTGTTCCTAAGAATTATTGGTTGTAGTTTTCTTGTGATGTCTGTGTCTGACTCTGGATCAGGGCAACTCTGGCCTCACAGAGCAGGTTAGGAAGTGTTGCCCTCTCTTCTATTTTTTTTTTTTTGTAAGAGTTTAAGATAGATTGATATTCTTTAAATATTTGGTAGAGGGGCGGGCCCAGTGACGCAGTGGTTAAGTGCACACGTTTCGGTTTGGCGGCCCGGGGTTTGCTGGTTCAAATCCCAGGTGCGGACATGGCACCACTTGGCAAGCCATGCTGTGGTAGGTGTCCCACATATAAAGTAGAGGAAGATGGGCATGGATGTTAGATCAGGGCCAGTCTTCCTCAGCAAAGAGAGGAGGATTGGCAGTAGACAGCTCAGGGCTCATCTTCCTCAAAAAACATATATATATGTATATTTGGTAGAATTTACCAGTGGAGCCATCAGGTACTGGACTTCTGTTTGTTGGAAGCCTTTAAAATTATGAGCTCAATCTCTTTACTTGTTATAGATCTGTTCAGATTGCCTATTTCTTCTTGAGTCAGGTTTGGTAGCTTGTGTTTCTAAGAATTTGTCTATTTCATCTAGGTTATCTACGTTCTTGGCATGCAATTGTTCATAGTATTCCCTTATAATCACTTTTATTATTAGTGAGATATCATTAGTGATCTTTCATTCCTGATTTCATTAATTTGCGTCTTCTCTCTTTTTTTAGGTCAATTTAGCTAAAGGTTTGTTAATTTTGTTGACTTTTCCATGAACCAACTTTTGCTTTCATTGATTTGGAGGTTTTTTTTAACGGCCCATATATGTGATCCGTCTTGGCATAGGTTCTCTGGGCACTTGAAAAGAATGTATATTCTACTGTTGTTGGGGAGTGTTACATAAATCTTGACTAGATCCAATTGTTTGATGGTGTTGTTGAGTTTTTCTTGCTGACTTTTTGTCTAATTGTTCTATCAACTGTGAAGAGAGGAATGTTGAAGCTTCTACTATAATTGTCAATTTGTCTATTTCTTCATTCAGTTTTATCAGTTTTTGCTTCATATATTTTCCAGCTCTGTTGTTTGATACACACACATTTAGGATTGCTAATTGACTCTTTTATCATTATGTAATATCTTTCTCTATCCCTGGTAATTTTCTTGATGAAGTCTACTTTATCTGATATTAATATAGCCACTCCTTCATTTATTTGATTAATGTTTGCATAGCATGTCTTTTTTTATCCTTTTGCTTTCAACCTACGTGTGTCATTCTATTTGAATTGAGTTTCTTTTAAATAGCACATATCTGAGTTATTTTATTTTCCTTCTCTACCAAACTGTATTGTTTAATTGTTGTATTTAGACCGTTTACATTTAATGTAATTATTAATATGGTAGAGCTTAAGTCTGCCACTTTATTTTTGTTTTCTGCTTATTTTCTCTCTTTTTGTTTCTCTGTTTACCATTTCCTGCCTTCCTGTGGTTTACGTGAGCATCTTTTAGAATTACATTTTGAATTATCTATAGTGTTTTTGAGTGTATCTCTTTGTATAGCTTTTTAATGGTTGCTCTGGGATTACACTATATACACATAACTCATCAAAGTCTACTGGTGTCAACATTTTGCCAGTTGGAATGAAGTATAGAAACCTTCCTTCCTTTATGTCCCATTACCCTCTCCTATTTATAATATAAATACCTTATATATTTCCCCTACATACACTGAGAACCACTTTAGACACTGTAATAATTTTTGCTTCAATCATCAAACATAATTTAGAAAACTCAAGAGGAGAAGGCAGGTCTATTGTGTTTGTCAAGATTTTGCTTATCATGTTCTTTCTTCCTTTGGCTTATCATGTTCTTTTGCTTATCATGTCCCAAGGTTCTTCCTTTTATCATTTCCTTTCTGTTTAAAGAACATCCTTTAGCCATTCTTTGAGGTTACATCTGCTAGTGACAAATTCTCTTAGTTTTCCTTCATCTGAGAAAATATTTATTTCCCCTTCATTACTGAAGAACATATTCAGTAGATATAGAATTCTGGGTTGATATTTTTTCTTTCCAGGACTTAAAAAAAGTGCTTTCTCTGGTGTCTGTGGTTTCTGATGAGAAATCCTTGGTTGTTTGATTTGTTTTTCCCCCTAAGGTGAGCTGTCCTTTTTCTCTGGCTCCTTTCAATATTTTTCTTTGTCTTTAGTTTTCAGAAGTTTAATTATGATGTGTCTTGGTGTGGATTTCTTTGGGTTTATCCTGTTTGTGGTTTCAGGCAACATCTTGAATCTGTAGGTTTTTTCTTTTCTTTTTGCTAAATCTAGGAAGTTTCCAGCTATTATTTCTTTGAGTACTTTTTTTATCCCCACCCTCTTTCTCCTCTCCATTTAGAATTCCAATGACATGGGTGTTAGATCTTTTGTTATGATCCCACATATCCTGAGGCTCTGTTCTTTTCTTTCTTTCTATTTCTTTAAAAGATTTTATTTTTCCTTTTTCTCCCCAAAGGCCCCCGGTACACAGTTGTGCATCTTTAGTTGTGGGTCCTTCTAGTTGTGGGATGTGGGACGCCGCCTCAGCATGGCTTGATGAACGGTGCCATGTCCGCACCCAGTATCCAAACTGGCAAAACCCTGGGCCGCCGAACTGGAGCGTGCGAACTTTACCACTCGGCCATGGGGCCGGCCCCTCTTTTCTTTTTGTTTCAGTCTACATTCTCTCTCTTGTTTGGAGGGAATAATTTCATTATTCTATATTCAAATTTACTGATTCTTTCCTCTATTACCCCCATTTTACTGTCATGAGGAGAGGCAGAAGAAAACTATAAGAAAATGTAATAATTTGTATCTTCTGGATATAGAAGGACTTTTTGATGGTTAAAAATAAAGATAGAAATCATATAGGGAAAACCTTAATAGATTCCAATACTCAAAATTTTAAACTTCTATAAGAGCATGAAAAAAATCATTAATAGATTAGTAGCAAATGTCAAAATGTATGTGCCACATATATGATAACAAGTAATGTTTCTAACATATAAAGTGAGAAAAACATCAATGCTCTATGTGGGTACATAGAGAATTCACCGAAGAGGAAATATAAATGAGCAATATAGATTAGAAAAAATTTTAACCTCATAACTGTTTAAAGAAATGCAAATTAAAGCAGGGTACCATGTTCTCCCTATCCAATTAGTAAACTTTTAAAACTGTGCCTCCCCAGCTATGGTGACAGGCGGTGAAAATGTACACTCAGATGATGGGTCTACATGATGCAACCTCCGGGTATGAGCCAGAATTTCTGCTTTGAGGAATATTTCCTGAGGAAATTATCCAAAATACCAAGGCTTATGAATAATGACATTCACAGCGGCATTATTTATAATAAAAAAATCTTGAGGGGCTGTTGCATACTTAGCAGAATGATCATCATTGTTGACGTTAACCCAGCATCCACCTTGAGCCAGGAAGTGCTGTCCACTCAGCCCCGTGACAGCCCTTTGATGTCAAACCTGCTACCATCCCCATTCTACAGAACAGATTGCCCTGGTCACACCCCATCCCCGAGAGTGGTGGAGACACATGATTCATTCTGTCCTGGCTCTGTCCAGCTGCAGTGCATCTTCTGGGCAGTTGGAAACAATGATAATCATGAGAGTGTTTTTAACAAAGTAGGGACATGTTTACAATATGATGCTAAATGAAAAGGGAGGATCCAGAATCACTCTATAATTTTAAGTGGAAAGGGTATAAAATTGCTGCAAAATGCAGCATTCAGAGAAGGAAGGAATCTGAGAAGTAAGGGGTTGGAGGAGAGAAGGTGGACAGAGGGACCATGGGGGCAGTGCAGGCACAAGGGGTGAAGGGTGGGGGGTGGGGGGCTGCTTCTGGCTCCCGGGGGCATTGCTGCCATCTCACAGGGCCTTGGCTGGCCTCCCCTGGGCTCCGGTGGGGTCTTGGATCACACAGAGACCACCATTCAGTGTGGTCTGCAAGGGATGAGGGGTCTGCAGGACCCTGGGGCTCTGTCAGTCAGAGCTCCCTGGCTCCCACTCCCCAACCCTCTGGGGAATGTAAAGTAACAGTGTCCTCCAGTTTTGACAAACAGCCAGTGGCACCCACTCTGTTGGATGGCACTGAAGTCGGATGAGCTGTGAAGGTCAAGGGAGCCAGGAGAGATGTCTCAGGAACCTGGAAGACACTATGGAATGGCAGCAGAGGACCCGGGATCGGCGACGGCATCCCCTCCAATCTTGCAGCCTCCACAGTGGAGGGCTTCATAAGCAATGGTGAAACTAAGGCAAAAAGAGGCCCATTCACTAGTCTGGATTGTGAACTCATTGACTGTTTGTCAAAGGAGTTCTGTGCATCAGCACAGGAGCCCATGCCCCTCCCATGCAGGCCCCCTCAGGCCTCCAGAGCAGGGCCCAGTGATGCTGGAGAGCCACGCTGCTTCTCAGAGTACTGAGCTTCATCGAGAAAGGGCAGCAGGCAGTGCTCTGTGCTCAGAGGCTCTGCAAACATCTGCTGCACTGAAGGAAAACCTCCTTAACTCTTTCAAAGCTGAAAGATAGAAGGAACATTGTTTTTCACTTCCTCCGAAACAAAATTTGTTAACTAAGAGCTTCCCAAACCCCAATCCCCAGGAATCAGGAGCCTAAATTTAGATTGTCCTTGGAAGGTCACTGGATCACCCTGGCGAAGGGTCAGCCAGCAGCTGCTCAAGATAAACTTTACTTTTCTGCCGACTCAGGCCTTTCCCTCACACAATTAATGAGATCCTGCCACACTTCCCCTGGGAAGAGAACAATAGCTGTGGATGAGCAGGTGGCCTTGGCCAGCACGCTGGCCTGGGAGCCCCTCGCCAGAGATCAGGCATTCGCGTCCCTGCCCAGGCCAGGACCGCTCTGATGCGGGCCTGCAGGCCCTAGCCCACCGAACCACGCAGCCTCTGTCTGTCCCTTGGACGCTGAGCCCCTTCCCACCTCCGGCTCTTAAGTGGTCATTCTTCCCTAGATCTTGGCTGAACTGTCAGCTCCTCAGAGGGGCCCTCCTCACTCTGCGTCACGCTGCCGTCTCTTCCCCGAAGCCGTGGGCACCCCTGAAACGGCTCTACCCACCTGCTAGTTGCAGGTTTTGCTGTTGGTTTCTGGAGGGCAGGAGCTCCCTGGGCTGTGTGCTCTGCTCAGAGACAGCACTTGGCACCTTGTAGGGGGTCAGGAGATCCTAGCCAGTGGAAGGAAGGGCGGGTGTGTCCTCACAGCCCTCCTGGGTCTGTGCTGGGTCACTGTGAGGCCCCTCCTGATCAGTGTGGGTTTGTGGGGGTCAGTGTCAGCCCTTTCTGCCCTCTCTGGTCCTCTCTGTGGTGGCTCTGATTCCACTGTGGGCGACACGGTGGTGTCAGGGTAGAAGTCAGATTGTGATAAGTGCAGCCTGA
Source organism: Equus asinus (assembly GCF_041296235.1). NCBI lineage: Eukaryota > Metazoa > Chordata > Mammalia > Perissodactyla > Equidae > Equus > Equus asinus. Next base: position 100,563,041 of record NC_091797.1, on the reverse strand, counting down.
GGCTCCTTCACCAGCTCCCCGAGATACCATGAGGCTGTTCCCAAAGAGATGTGGGCCACACTGGGGGTGCCAGGCTGGGGGGTCTCTGGGATGGGCCCAAAGTGGTTGGAGAGAAGGACAGCAGCTGGGCAGGCAAAGGGAGAGCGCCTCGTGCTGGTTGGAGCCCCAAGCTGGCTGGAGAGGGTGGTAGGCGGCCAGAGGTCAGCCGTGGCTCACAGGCAGTCCCCTGCCTGGACAGAGGCATGAAAATGGCCACTGTGTTGAGGCTCATTCCTGGATACTGGTGGGGAAAACCAACAAGCAAATGGACAATTCCAGCTTGGGCCTCTGGGAGCAAGGCAGGTGGACTGGGGCAGAAAGGCATCCGAGAGGACGTGACCTCGGTAACACAACTTAGAAGATGAGCAGGTCCACACTCAAGGGACCTGCACTGCAGACAGAAGAGGCTGTGGGTGAGAGACAGACCAGTCTGAGGACCCAGAGGTAGGTGAGTCTGGATGGAGCATGGAGTGTGTGCTGCTGCACTAGCTAGGCCCAACATCACCCAGAGGCCATGCTCGGGAGTCAGCACTTTGTTCATGGGCAGTGTGAGCCACAGAAGGTTTCAGGCAGACTGTGACCCCGGAGAGGGACCTGCCAGGAGGGCCCAGCTTCGCTGAGGAGAATAGATCCAGCGGGCAAGGGCAGGGCCTGGACGGCCTGAGGAGGCCACAGCAGTCTCCTGGGAAGATGGCAGTGTGGTGTAGTGGGAGGGCCTTGGGCAAGTCCCTGTCTCAGGCCAGCGGGGAACAGGATTGAAAGGGTGGGGTGGGTGGTATGGCTGGGCCCCCTAGAGTGGACAGGAGGAGGGGACATCCAGGAGGGTCTGCAGGGTGGAGGGGGAGGGGCCCACAGGTCTGCAGCAAGAAGGGAGCAGGGAGTAAGGTGGTGGCTGAGAGGAGGCAGTGGTCCTCAACTCCCCATCCTGTGTAGGGAGTGAGGGGTTGGGGGCTAGGAAGGCGGTAAACTCCTGCCACCACACACACACACACACAGACAGGGTCCAGCAAACCTGCCTTGGGCACCTCCACATGCTGGATGAACAAATAGGGTGCTGGCCTCATCTCAGAGCTATCTGAGGCGGGAGAAGGAACAGGGCCCAGGAAGGGCAGATTCGTCAAAGCCCCAGGCCGTGGCGGACCTCAACACCAGGCCTTCTCTGTGGAGGGCCCTGCCTGCTGGAGCCAAGCACCTTGGACCGGAGGAAAGAACAGGGTGTCCCAGCGGCCTCAGTTCAAGACTGAGTGCAGACTTCACTGGAAACAAAAGGGCTGACTGGGAGTGGGGAGGGGGCTGCAAGAAAAGGGCTGGTGTCCCTATGGGGTTTTTGGCTGCGGGGCCTGGTGCCTCCACCTGAGCCTCAGGGGGGCCCAGTGTCCATCCTAGCTGGCCTTTCAAGAAACGGCTGGGCCATTGTGCAGAAGAATGCCCGGAAATCCCGACCCTCCCGCCTCCAGCAAGGATGGGGGCTCTTCCTCCGGGTCAGGAAACTCCAAGTTGGCTTCCGGAGGGTGGCCTGGGGGCTGGGGTGCCGGGAGTATCACTGCCACTAGTGGGAGGGCAGCGCACAGCCCTTTGTGTCCCCGAGTATGTCTCCTGAGGGCCAGGCCTTGGGGCCTGGAGCCACTCCCGGGAGGACAGCCTGCATGCTGGTCCTCGGGGAACTCTGGGGACTTCCTGAAGTGCTGTCATCTGGAGCTGGGCCTCAAAGGATGGGGGATGGGCAGCATCTCAGGAAGAGGAACAGCCCGTGCGAAAGTTGGGGGGTCTGGGAAGGCTAGAGGCAGGGGCGGAGTAGGGGTCTCCGGAGGCCGTGGAAAGGCCTGCTTTGTGCTGGGGCCTCAGGCCCCAGGGAGGCGGTGATTTGGTGGGCGGTGGCGCTGGGCAGGCATTTGGACGGGGCTGGAGCCCCAGGACTGACCCGCACAGGCCTGCCTGGCCTCTTGGCCTGTGGGAGAGAGTCTCAGGACTCAGAGCGGCGCCGTGCAGTAAGGGTGTGAAGGGCCTGGGCTGGGCGTGGACTCCAGGACGAGCTTCCTGGAGGAGTACACTGAGCTGTGCTTGGTTAACCCGGGAGAAGGGCCCCTAGAGTCCGTCACGCAGGCCTCTGCGCGGTGGTGGTGGTGGTGGGGAGCTCCCGCAAACCTTGGCGAGGGAAGAGCGGAGTTGGCCTGGGTGGGAGGGACCATCAGGCTGGTTCGGGGATGTGGCGGGGGAAGTTGGTGCGGACCCAGGTGATGCAGCTCCTTAAATGGGGAGGCTGGGACACTCAGAGAGGTGGCCCGCGGACCGTGCGCGCTGCTGCCCCAAGCCAGCCCGCAGCGCGATCGGCCGTGACTGCGCCAACTACGTGTGGGGGGCTCGGGGCGGCGGCCGGACAAGGAGCGGTCCCTGCGCCCTCCGCTCCCCCAACGCGCAGTTGTTCTCCTAACTGTCTGCCGGGGCGCCTGTGATTGGCTGCAGACCGCTGGCCCCCACGCGGATTGGCCGCTCAGGCACAGGGGGCCTGGACCGAGGAGCAGAGTCCGCCCCCGAACCTTCAAATGGGAAGCCCCCGGAAAGTGCCCGCACACCCGAGGCTGTTCTGCAGACCCGCGGGGTAGGCGGACGGAGGGCGGTGAGCCGAGCACGAGGGCGCGGAGGCATTAGGGCCAGCGCAGGGCGCCGAACCGCTCGGCCGAGACACCGCTGCGCCCGCCCGGAGGCCCCGGGGCCGTCGGGCGTGCGTCTTGCCTCCAGCCATGGGGTCGGCGGCGCTGGAGATCCTCGGCTTGGTGCTGTGCCTGGTGGGCTGGGTGGGCCTGATCTTGTCGTGCGGGCTGCCTATGTGGCAGGTGACTGCCTTCCTGGACCACAACATCGTGACGGCGCAGACCACCTGGAAGGGGCTATGGATGTCGTGTGTCGTGCAGAGCACGGGGCACATGCAGTGCAAGGTGTACGACTCGGTGCTGGCGCTGAGCACCGAGGTGCAGGCGGCGCGGGCGCTCACGGTGGGCGCCGTGCTGCTGGCACTCGTCGCGCTCTTCGTGACCCTGGCGGGCGCGCAGTGCACCACCTGCGTGGCCCCTGGGCCCGGCAAGGCGCGCGTAGCCCTCACCGGCGGCGCGCTCTACGCGCTCTGCGGGCTGCTGGCGCTCGTCCCGCTCTGCTGGTTCGCCAACATCGTGGTCCGCGAGTTCTATGACCCGGCGGTGCCCATGTCGCAGAAGTACGAGCTGGGCGCGGCGCTGTACATCGGCTGGGCCGCCTCAGCGCTACTCATGTGCGGCGGCGGGCTCGTGTGCTGCGGAGCCTGGGTCTGCGCCGGCCGCCCCGACCTCAGCTTCCCCGTCAAGTACTCGGCGCCGCGGCGGCCCACGGCCAGCGGTGACTACGACAAGAAGAACTATGTCTGATGGTGCCGGGCACGGCGGGGCCCCTCGCACCAGCCACGCCCGCGAGCGGGAGGACTGGCCTCCACCCGGCCGCGCCGCGCACAGGCTCCGCGGAATGCCCATCTCTGCGCCCGCCCGCGGCCCGCCAACGGGACCCTGCCCGCCCCCGCAGCCCGTCCTCTCTGACTGCCGCTAGCTGGGCCTTGGGCCGCGCGCTGCCCTGAACAGGCGATGCGCCCTTGGGAGGTCTTCCTCCGTTTCTTTTTCCGTGCGCAGTGCTGGCTCCAACGTGGGCGGGGCGCGGGTTTCTTCGGCTGTGGGGGCACTGGACTGAAGATGCTGCTTCTCTCCCTGACCCTTGGGGTCTTGGATGCCCCCATACTCTCCAGCGGCTCCTGCTGATTCCAGAGGGGCTGATGCAGAGCCCAGGGCCCCCAGCCTGGGCTGCCTGAGGGATGTGTACTGCTGGCCTTTACCCCATCAGCCAGGCCTGGGCCCGGGGGGACCAAGAGATCGGCCTGGACCTCCCTGCCTCACCCCAGCAGCTCCCCAGGCGAGGCTTATGGGCACCAGAGCCCGCGTGTGGGGCTGGGGCTCTGCTCTCCTCTGCAGCTTGGCGGGGAGGGTAAGAATTCGCTTAGTAAATGGTTTCAATACCCTCCCAGCTGTGTCCTGTCCTCTGTCAGTCTCTGCCTGTGTCCAGCACCCTCCCTTCATCCATCCACCCACCAGCTCCTCCCCAAAAGGCTTCTGTGGGGACTTCCCAGAGCTGGCCCCTGGCTCCAGAAGATCCCATGGCCTTTTATCAAGTCTTCTCTGCCACCTGGTCACCTTTCCTGAATGAGAAACAGCCACAGCTCACTGCCACCCAGGAAGGTGAGATCTGCAATCAAAAGAGCCACTGCTGAATCAGGGAGCTGGGGGGGAGGGGGGATGTGAGGCAGACCCTAGCAGAGGATGCAGGCTGGAACCCCCACCCCTGACTCAGCCAGTGCTTGGTTTTGGGATGCAGGAAGTACTGGGGGTAGGCTGCCAGGCTGCTGGCTTTGCCTAGAAGAGGCTGGGCTGAATCCACCTGCCTTCTCAGGGCTCGCCTATCTCTGGGTCACATCAAATGACCAGACAGACATCTGTACAATACCAACTGGGTGGGCCCTTTCTACCAAGGGTGCAACGGAACGGGTCAATCCACGATGTGTGCTGGGCTCTAGCAGAGCTGGCTGGAGGTCAACAAGCACCTTGCCATGGGGAGGAGGCACCTGTGGCCAGTTGCCCAGAGAGTGCCCGGGCTGGGCCCCAGCCCCTCTGTCCTGGCTCTTCTGCCAGCCTCAGTGTGGGTCTGTGCAGGGCCCATGCCCACCGAGCTGGCTTGGCGACCAGCCGACTTGTGCTGACCATCAGTACCTCTGTGCCAGGCCCTACTGGGAGCACCCTGAGTGACTCTCTTGTGGGTGGGACCCCTGGGAGCCAGGGCTGGCCCCGGCCAGGCACCTGGAGATGGGGGTCCCAGGAGGGCAGAGCATACCAGAGCTGTATGTTATAGCTACCGAGAGCTCAATGCTTCCAGCTCTAATTCTAGACACTTTGAATTAATGCATTTTGACTGTCTGCCAAAGGGCAGGGCATGAGAGAGCAGTGGACAGGTGCAGGGGCTGCAGGGAGGAGCTCCAAGCCCAGTCAGTGGGACAGCTTGGCACCTGCCACCAACGCCAGCCTTGGGGGCCCTGTCCAGAAATGCCTGGGCTGCATCCAGTGGCAAGGAGTCTCCCAGGCCTGGCCAGGATCCCACGTTGTGGGAAAGGGGGAGAACCTGAGGACATGGGCTCAGAGGGGCTCAGGACAGCTGCTGTGGACACTGCCCTGAATCCCAGGAGTTCCAGTGGAACCAGCAAGTGGGAGCCTGAGCTCCCGACGACAGGATGAGCTGCAGAGGGATGGGCCCCATGGCGCAGAGGTCCTCAGCAGTGAGCCCATAGCAGCCCTGCCTGGGCCTGTGCACCAGGGACCAAGAACAGCCCTGGTGTGCAGGAGTGTGATCTTGGCTCTTGGCAGGGCTGGAACAAAGGTCCTCACACTGCTGCTCCCGGCCGCGGGGGCAGCCAGTGCCAGGTACAAGGTGTTTGGACAGAAGCGCCAGCCCGAGGCGGCATCCCACACAAGCCCAGAACTCGCCGACTCCTTCAGGCCCCAGGCATCAGCTGGGATTCCGAAGGCAGCTGCACAGCCCCAGCTTTCACAAATGGTGGGGAGCTTGAGGGTCCTGGGGGAGCCAGGCTGCCGCCTGACCAGGAAGAGCGGGAAGGGCAGGAGCAAACTCCACTGCCTGAAGTCAGGCGAGAAAAGCTGACCTCTAGTGCTGCTGACCCCGCTGTGCCCACTACCCCTTCTCAAGGGCCACCCGAGACCTGGCCCCACACACTCATGTCCTCAGTTCCAGGTCACTCTTTCTGGGCCTTTCTCCACCAACCGGAAGCCTTCCCAAACCGCCCTGAGTCCTCCAGCCTGTGGCCCCAGGCGCCACACCCAGGCCCCATCTCTCCGGCTCGCCTGCTTCCCTGGCAGCTCTGCCCCAGGCGGGGGCCACAGACGGCCTCAGCCACTTGTGTGAGCAGCTCTTTCCTCCCCGAAGGGCAGGAATGGCATCCTCTGCACCTCCATATGCTTTGGGGACAGATGGGAGAGTGGGACCAGCTGGTCCCCCGCTCCCCTGAGAATCTGTTCTGAAGACTCTGGAGCTTGTTGAGATCCTGTCCAGCAGACCTTCTGTGACAAGGCGCAGGTGAAGCCAGCCTTGGGGGTACAGTGCCTCCACCTGTGGCCCCTCAGCCAGCCCTGCCATTCCCGGCTTAGGGCCTTGCCCTTGCTATTGCTGCCCAACTTGCCCAGCAGCCTGGCAGTGCCTGCTGTGTGCCTGCAGGGGTGAAGGGCGCCTGGACAGCTTCGGGGGGCAGGGGCAGGCTCGAGATGGGAGCACGGTCAAGATGGTGGACTTGAGATGCTGCCAAGGCCAGGTGGACAGGGGGCAGTGGTAGGAGGGTGGGCAGAGCAGGTCCTGGCTGGCATCACTAGGCAGTGGGTCAGCACAGCTGCTGTGTGAAGAACTAGGTGCTAAGGGGCCCAGCGTCTGCCTACTGCTGTCCAGGGAGCCTGGAGGCCACCCCCTGTGCTGACTTCCTGCCAAGGCTCGAGGGTGCCCAGGGCACAGGAGCAAGGCTCCCCTGGACCCACCGAAGGCGCAGGGCATGACCAAGCGCTGGCCCTGTGACCAGAGCCAAGACTGGAGCACTGAACCGAAAATAAGCATTTTATTCCATTAAAACCAACTGCTCTGACTCTAAAATTATGTCCTAACTTACAATCCAAATAAAAGCCAGTTAATATAAATAAGGAGGAGGAGGTCATTTCTGAAGAAATCAGACTGGAAAAGAGAAAAAGAGAAATAAGTAAATTTCAAACATTCTGATGTCTCCCCAAATCAAGCAAACTGTCCAGGCCTTCCCTTGGACATGCTGGGCGTTGCTTCTGCGCAGCCTCCACCCCTCACGGGGGGAGCAGGGGGAGTCCATGGGCGGAGGGCCACCCCAGAACTGCCGAGGCACCTGCTGTCCCCACTGCAGCCCCTGGCTGGGTCCAGGCTGCTGTCCGCTTGAGAACCCCCCAAGGCCGCACAGCCCCCAGCACTGTCTCTTTGCAGACCCTGCCCAGCGACCTGTCCAGCCCCCGACCTGAGGTGCCCTCACAGGGTTTCTCCTCTTGCCTAGGGCATCTCCCCTGGTCCCCAGCACACTGCTCCTCATCCTTCCCGGCTGGCCCCTGCACTCTGTCTTGGTGGCAGGACACAGCAGCGCTGGTATCATCACCGAGCGGTCACAGGGCAGGGGTACACCTCAAATGCCAGCCCCACTGCCCGAGAGCCCCACTTGCAACCTTTGACTTGGTCATAAACTTACACCTCTGCCCCCACCTGAAGGCCCTGTGCTCAGCACTTGTTGTCCAAGGGGTGTCAGCCCCATTTCAGATGAGGAAGCAGGTGCAGCCTGGTGAGGTACCCGACAGACCTTGCTGAAGATCCAAAGGGCCTGACCCCAGAGCCCCTCTTCCACACGGGCCCTGTGTGCCCCGGCCCACCCTGAGAGGGCGTGTGGGGTCCCTGATGCCCCCTATGCCATTCTCGGCAGAGCCCACTTGGGCTCGACAGGGGAATGGGTGCCTGCCCCCCTGCAGCTTCTAGCTCACTGTGGGAGTGGGGAGCGGAAAGACCCTGGCCGGCACGAGGGGATCCCTATGTCACAGCCTGGGCTGGGCGTGGGTGCCCACTGTGTGAGGGGCCCTGGGCTGAGAAGTGATCACTAGACACCAATCAGACCCTCCCACCCATTTCCCAAGGGGCCCTTCAAGAAAGAGGTGGCATGTGGGGCACAGGGGAGAGCCCCGGCTGTTGAGCTCACAGTGGACTGTTAGTGACTGCATGCTGGCGCAGGCTTACACAGAGCAGACATTTTGTGATTCTCAGCTGAGTGGCTGCCAACAGCTTTCATCTCTCAAAAGTCAAGTGCACGAGAGCCGGGATAAACGCCTCTGCGGGCCCCAGCCCAGAGCCTGACATGAGGCTGCAAGAGGTAGCAAGGCTCCAGGTGGCCCCCTAGGGGTGCCCTCCTTCCCAGCAGAGCCAGGCGTACGAGTCACTGACACCCAGTCCGTGGTGTGGTCAGGAGAGGGTAAATGCCAGTTCTTTCTGAAGGGATCCCAGGAGCCTAATGAAATTAGCTCCCTCAACAACGCTCCATTGTGGCACTGCCACCAGGCCAGGGACAGACATCCTTGGGAAAAATGTGTTGGCCCCAAATCTCCTCAGGAGTTCTGTTCCCAGGAGCTCTGAAACCCAAGTAGAAGCCTGGCTTGAGAAGGAAAGAAGCAGGGAAACCAAAACGGGGAGGCGGGAGGGGCCCTCTGTGCACTTCAACAGGGTCGCTGCCTGCCGCCTCCAAGGGCCCCAGTGAACACCAGCACCCCCAACTCACCCTCAGGACAGGAGGGAAACAAGTGCATCCAGAAATTTGCTCCGATCTTCTGCTTTCAGCTCAATTACTTAAGTAATGAAAGAAAAACATCTTGTGAGACGGAGGAGTAGGGACAGGAGTGAGAAAAACAAGTCAGAGTATATTAACTCCCTCGTTTCGATCATCCAAGAGTGGAGTAACCTTCCAGCACATTCCAAAATGGAGTTGCCTCCTCAATGGCCTGGAATATTCTGGACTAATTCTCTGTCCCTCTGTATTCAATCCTCAGAAACTGCTGGCTGCCCTGTTGGTGAGGCTGGGGTTGTGGTCTGTGGGGAAGGCCCTCCAGACAGCCAGGTGACCAGCAGTGACAGCCAATGAAAGGGACCTGGGGGATGTGACGACTCAGAACACCACAGATCTGGGCAGAGCCCTGTGCCACGGTGGGGTGTGGGAGGCCCTGAGGAAGGGCAGGAGGTCAGCCTTCTGTCTTGCTCTGGCCAGTCTCTCAGCTTCAGTGTTCTCTTCTGTAGAAGGGGGACATGATGCAAACTGCCCCTGTCCCTGGGGGGCCATGCGGCTCAGACAAGCATGTGGGCCCTCATCAGCCTGGGCAGAACTGGGCCCACCTGGTCCTGTAAGCCATTTGTGCCTCAGGCCATGGCTCTAGAAGCCCCGGGCCCAGCCCACCCAGGCTCCCTCTGACCTCAGGCGCTCCCCTCACAGGGGAGGTCAAATCCTCCCACAAAGCCCAGCCCACAAACCTCCCTGTGCGGAGAGGCCAGGACATCCTGCAGGCCAGCCCACGCCCACCTCTGCTGCTTTGTGGGCATAAAACAGGACTCGGTGGGCTGCTGCTGGAGGTGAACCCACACCACACAGCCGCAGCCTGAGCTGGCCCAGCGAGAAGCTGACTCTGGACAACCGAGGCCACTGGGATGAAGACTGGACTCTGACTACAGTGACTGTCATTGTTAAGGACTCAGATGGTGATGATGCAAGAAAATGTCCTTCCTAAGACAGGGGTATTATGGGCTGAAGTGCATACCCCCCAAATTCCTATGATGAAGGCCTAACCCCAGCATCTCGGGGTGTGACTGTATTTGGATTTGGGGCTTTAAAGAGGTGATTAGGTTAAAGGAAGCCGTTAGGGCGGGCCCTAATCCAGTTTGGCTGGTGTCCTTACAAGAAGAGTACCTTAAGATACAGATACAGAGGGACGACCAGGTGAGGATACAGGGACTCAGCAGCTGTCTACCAGCCAAGGAGAGAGGCCTCAGGAGAAACCAACCCTGTGGACACCTTGATCTCAGACTTCCAGCCCCAAGAAAGGCGAGAAATACATTTCTGTTGTTTAAACCCCTCAGTCTGTGGGACTTTGTTATGGTAGCCTGAGCTGACCTAACACAAGGGGTGAAGTGTCAATATGTCTGTTTTACTTTAAAATCTGTTGGCAAGAAAAAAGCAAATATGGTCAAATGTGAACAGTGTTCCACACTGGCATCTGGAGAAGCCACAAGGTGGTGTGGGGGCCACTGGTCAGCCTGCAGGTGTGGACTCCTAAAGCCACCACCCAGGCCGGGTTCTTCCATTCTCTGGGCTCATGCAACACACGGGTGGGGCCAGTGCCCGAGCCATCACATAGGACCATGCGGCAGCCTCAGGCGGGACCCGTAGCTAGAGATGGTGCCCTTGGGTTGCCACAGGGTCTGCTGCTTGTGTACCCACAGAAGGGGCAGCAGACCCTGATGGGCCAGTCCTCCAGGCCTGTTGGTGAAGTGGCCTCAAGAGATGGATTATAAGGCTGGAGCCAGGTCTGCAGCTCCCTGGGCACCACTTGTTCTCCCTCCAAGGGCCTGCCCTGGGAGCCTGTCAGGGCCTAGACAGGAGGCACAGGACCCTCAGCATGCCTGCACTCCCTGAGCTGCCTGGTGCGGCTGGGCCCAGGGCTGGTTGTGGTAGGACGAGAGGTCTGCTCGCAGGGTGCCTCCAGCAAAGCCAGCTTCCCTGGTTCTGAAGCCAGCGATGACACTGAGGCCCAGCTCAGTGGACTCTTACCTGAGAGGTCGAAATGGTTGTGCAGTGTCCGGGAATTAGTGCCCTCCGCTGCCTTCTCAAACGCTCGCCCAAAAAAGCTGTGGACACACAAGAAGCACACTGGGGACCTGTCCACTGCAATGGACCCTTTCCACGTCCCCAGGACAGACACTAGAGGTGGCCCAGACTCTTCCCCGGCCGCCAGTTCTGCCTGTCGGCACTCGTGCTCCTTCCTGGGCCACTGACCTCTGAGACCTCACCCCTACTCACTGGACAGTCACTGTTTTTCACTGCTGCTCCATACCTGCATCCAGCCGAGCCCTTCTCAGCCTTCAGAGTGTACGTATCCCTTTGCACCTCCCAGGGCTTCATGCCCACTGCCCGGACTGTGGCCTCCTGCGTGCCCAGCAGTGTGCTGGCAGCTAGGGTAGGCAACAGGCAGATGCTCAGTGGGAGCCATGCTGGGCTGGGGGTCTTAGAGAAGACCAGGTCCCACACACAAGGGTGGCACTGGGAGGAGCCTGCAGGGCCAGGCTGCAGCATGCAGCTGGAACTCGGCCCAGTGAGGGCAGGATGCAGGAGCACCCCCAGGTGTGGCCCAGCCAGAGCTGCCCAGAGGACGCAGGCTGGTGGAAAGACAGCCAGGAATACAGACCCACTCCCTGGGGGCTCAGGGCCACTATAGGAAAGGGCTGTCAGTAGAGGGAGAGTGTCATGAGGATGGGCTTTTGGGCCTGTCATGGAGGACAGACAGAGGGGCATGTGCTTTGAGCCTCCACAGCAACTCCCACACAAGACCGTGCCCATCGGTCAGAGCTAACCACTAATCAGCACAGCCACACACAGCGATGAACCGATGGTCAGTGAGGACGCAGGCAGCTGTGGTGGTCCACGGGGGAAGGGCTCCTGGCCGCCTTGGAATCCAGCCCAGGAGCCCCTGGCCAGCTCCAACCTGCACGACTGTGAATCTGAGACCCACAGCAGAGCTCTGGAAAGCAGCTCGGCAATATGGAAGGACTCTTCTTAAAAAAGTCCACTGTCTCTCCCAACTTGCTCCTAAACAGCCTCTGCAGACACAGAGTCATGACAAAGCTCATGGTCAAGTCAAGGTCAAAGCTCATGACAGCAGAGCTGGGATTGATCCAGATCCAGGACCAGTGTCTTCCACGGCAAAGCCCGATGAGAGCTAAATGGGAAAAACAAGGGGCACAGGACACTGAGCGGTCTGTGGCCTGCAAGCTGCCCTGCTGGGGAGCTGGGTGGCGACATCCCACTGCCCACTGTCGCTCAGCATCTGACCAAGGTCACCTCTTGGGATGTGTTGGGGAGCACTGGGCCTGGGGCACTGACTTTGCCTGGGATGCAAAGACATCTAAGGATGGTGAGAGGCAGCCCCTGAGATTAGTCACCAGGTTCTCCATCTGTGCAGAGCATGCAGGGGCAGCAGGGAGAAGCTGGGGGAGCCCCTGAGCCCCTGCCTGCAGGCCGACAGCAGGCCTGGGTGGATAGGGCAGGAGGCAACCCAGCCCTGCTGTAGGAGGTGGGCAGATGCAGGGCGGGGGGGGCCAGAGAGAGGGTTACAAGAGACTTCTCAAAAGTGACAAGCTGTGCACTCACAAGGTTCCTGGCATACTGTCTACAGTAACACAAAGTTGGGACACAGCTCGAACGTCCGACAGGAGACGACGGGCAAACGTCACCTCCACTTAGCAGACTACTTAACATCAGAAGTCACCTTCATAAAGACGTGCACCAAGAAGGGTGATGCTCAGCGAGAAAACAAGACACACACAGTAACCATACCACTGATGGAAGTCCAAATGTGTCTCCTGGACTTTCAACAGAGAAAAGGCTGAGGGAAGACAGGGATCCACGACGCCGCGGCATGAGTGCTGGCAGCAGTTCTGCTGGTTTCTGCTGGGCGGGTGGGGCTGTGCTCTGAGAGGGGACACCCTCCACATGCTACCCAAACCATGGAGGTGCCAGTGAACCAGCTTCGGTAGGGCAGGCAGCTGGGGTGGGCACATCCCCGCACCACACAGGAACTGTCTTGTATTTCAGCTCTCAGAACTGAACTTATAAATGTGTTTGGCACATGCCTAAATTTGAGATCCGGTGAGCAGTGAACTTGACTCTTGGGGATGTGGGTAGGGATCGACACCCTGCCCTGCTCCCCTCAAAGGTCGATGTGAGGCTCAGACAAGATGGGCAGTGATCATTCACAAGGGTTTTGAAGACAATGCGCACAGCTGGTCTCGAGGAACCTTACAGGTGAGGCCTAATTTCTGGGGTGGCTGATCTGAGACCCCTCATATTTTCAGTGCAAACTTTTCACTCCTCAGAAGAGGGTTCAGGCCCTGGGAGGGCTGGGGTTCCCGCCCGAGGCTGCAGAGAGCCAGGGCCCCTCACCACACTTCACTGCAGGCCCAGCCCATCCTCGGGGTGTCTGACCTGGGTGCTCCTGGGGGAGCCAGACACCCTTGCCTGGGCAGCCTGGGACAGTCCAGCTCGGGGTCGGGGGCGGCGCATGGCACATCCACTGCCACCCCTATGCTCCCCTGCACCAGGCTGGGATGGGGGCTACTGAGAGGCCTCAAGTTCACTTAGAGCAAAACCTTAATAACCTGGAGCCCAACACACAGAGCACCCCTTAGTAAGCCCGTGTGCCGGTGTCTGTGGTGCACTTTTAGAATGAGGTCCTGACAACGTGCTACCAGGATCTGAGACACGCCCCGCAGGGGACCAGGCAGGCACAGTTCATGGCCAGCCCTGCCACGTACCAGCCCACCCTCCTGTCCTTGGGGCTCGCCTGCCTCCTGCACCTCCGCAGGCTGGACCTGGGTGCTGCTCACCCGTCGTGTCCTGCTTGGTGCACGTGCTTGATGCTGACCCAAGACTGTCTTCATTGACTCCATTACTCATTTAGGAATGCAAACTAACAGCATTCGGAAGTCCAGTCAAGGGGTAAGGCAGAGGCTTGATGGCTAACCTGCCTCCCACGCACTTAAGCCCTCACAGCCCTGCCTCGTGGTGGAAAAGGCTGTCCTTGGAGTGGCACTGAGGGCAAACATCACCCGACTCAGCAGGGCCCACGGGCCAGTGACAGATCACTGTGGCTCCCAAACTCCCAGGATGAGTGGAACCCAGCTCACTTCTTTCTGTCCGAGCTGTCGGTCTCTGGGGGAATGCCCACCATAGTCACTGTGCCCTGTTCCACGCTCAGGGGGGCAGCCATCACCAAGGGCAGCAACTTGCAGCGCCGGTTCTTTGTCTGCAGAGGCAAAGTGCATTCTCAGCTCGGGCCCTGTGGGGTGAGCACACCGATCGGCGCCCAGGAGCCCTGACAGCGCCAGCCACTCACTCCCCCAAAGCCTCCAGGGCCTTCTTTTCACCAGAGATGCTCAAGTCTCCATGCAGCCGCCCCTAGGCCGTGACACCATGTCCCCAGCCTCTTTCTGTGCCCTGAGCCCAGCCCCACTGCCCCTTGGCTGTTCCCTCCCTCACCTCCCTTAGGTCCTGATGCAGTTGTTACCTCCTCCAGGAGGCACTCCCCAACAACGCCTTCTCCCTCATCTTGCTTCATCTTTCCATGGTGTGTGCCACCACCTGACACTGCACATACTCAGTCCTCGTCTGTCACCCTCGCCAGCACGTGTGCTCCCTCAAGGTGGAGACTTGAGTGTTTCCTTCACTGATGTGCCCACTGCACCCACACCCTACACAACGAAGGTGACCAACTGTCCCAGTTTGTCCAGGACTGAGGGACGTCCTAGGACATGAACTGGGATGGTTGGTCACCCTACGACATCAGAGCCTGGCAGGTGGTGGTTGCTGAATAATCAGATAAATGATGGATCCTGTGAGGTGAGTGTTCGGTCACCCATTTTACAGATGAAGAAACCGAGGCTCAGAGGTCAAATAACCGACCTCACATCACAGGACTAGTAAACGAGGAGGCTGAGATTTAAACCCAGTCTGGACTGGGGACTTGGAGCTCATGTTTTGTTCCTAGTTCATCTTTTGTCCTCACTTGACTGTCTTCATGTAACACTCAGATAATCGTTTTATTGGTCAGTTCAGCAGAGATAATCTCAACCTTCCAGTAAACATCTTGTTTAAAGCCGCTCCAGTATACAGCCTCACGGGATTGTTGAAAGGTGCGGATCATCCTTTCTGCGACCATGCCCAGGGATGAGCCTGACATAGCTGGGTAGGACCCCTGCCCAAATGCCAGCTGAGTTAAGGGGTGTCACGGGCCAAGGCAGAAGGGTGCTAGGCTGTACAGAAGACAGAACTACGCACAGAAAAGGGAAAGTCAGCCCAGAAAACAAACTTATCCTAGGAAGCAAGTCTGTCCTACAACCAACCTCATCTTTCCCTGATCTGCCACAGTGAGTGCAAGCCCAAGCCCCACAGGCTCCATGAGGCTCCCTCTACTCATCTGAGCGATCTGGGTGGTGGGTGAGTGACAAAATCGGAGCTTATGGGAACCAGAAGGTTCCCAGGGGTTAGCTGAAGAAAACACAGCTTAGAAAAAGTGAGGGATTTGTCCAGACCCCACAGCTGGCAAACTGCCACTGATACCCCAAGGCCATCTTCTGGAGCCCAGTCTGAGCACTGCCCGAGTGCCCACCTTCCAGCACCCACCCATGCGGCTCCTCACCGAGCACACAAACGATTTGAGCAGGTGTCTGCTGAGCAGGCTCAGGGATGCTGGCTTGGAGAACAACACCAGGTCCGGAGTGCCCTGGCGGGGAGGAGACAGAGATGGTTAGAGGGGGCCACCAGCAGGCACGGCCCAGTGCCCGTGTGTCCGCAAGAAGCCTGACCTCCATGAGGGAGCAGTAGAGGAAGGGCCCTTGGGAGATGACGAGGTTGGTGCAGAGGCAACTGGCGATGGTCTGCTGCGTGGCTCGCAGCTGCTTCTTGGCGAGTTCCAGGCCATGGTACAGCTTGTCCAGGTTACTCCTGTAACACAGCAGACACACAGCTGCAGCACGGAGTCACACTTAGAACACCTTGTTCCTGCGTCAGGAGGGGGTGTAGGGATGAAAGTTCATTTCTCCCCCTCCTGAGTCTCCTTTCATGTGAAAGGAATAAAAATGTATAAACCCACAGTGATGGACACGAGAAATGGGAAGGGGTGCTGGCACCAGAAGACAGGAGACTGAAAGCCCACAGAGGGAAGACTGCTCAGCAGGCCCTAGCAGGTGCCTGGAGGGCTCTGAGAGAGGAGGGCCTTGGGCAGGGGCTGGGGGAAGGACCAGGGACCCAATCACCTGACAGGTGGATTTTACCCTTCCCCCACAAAAAGGAGTACATTAAAATGAACCCCGTGGTGAAGTGAGGTCCCCAAGCAAAGCCTGTGTACCTAGCAGTTAAGGGTCCCAAAATGTCACATTAACTCCCCGCTCGCCAAGATGAAGTGATGCCTTCCGGCCAGTAGGTTGTGCCCAGAGATTCAGGGTTCACCAGGCTTCCACAGCCCCCCTCTTGACTGTGAAGGACCATCAGACATTCGAGAAAGACCTGTGGCCTGACAAAATGATCCTAAGGAAACAGGGATAATTTGGAGAACAAAAGAAAACTTAACACAAATTCACTCAAAGCCTAGAGGATCAAGTCAAGAAAAGCTTCCTTAACATCAATAACAAGACAAAGACATGGAAAATATAAGGCAAAAGTCAGAGACAGAGTATCTTTCCAGGAAGTCTAGGAGAATAAAAACAGTGATGTATGTGGGGGTAAGTCATAAAGCAGTAGCCCAAAAGCATTCCCAAGCTGAAATACACAGGCCTTGACTGAAAGGGCTCACCTAAAACTTAGTGCAATCCATGAAACAAGATCTGCCCTAGACACGTCACTCTGAGGCTCTAGGACACTGAGAATAAAAGGCCCTGAAAGCTTCTTCAGGCAAGGTGGGGCATAGTCACAAAGAAACAAGAACCAAAATGGCTCAGACTTCTCATTAGCACCACTGGCTCCTGGAAGACAGAGGAGCAAGAGAATCCACATTCAACAGGAAATTACCTTCAACCTTAAATTCTATTTGAGCTAAACCAGCAATCAGATAAGGGCAGAACAAGCATATTGTCAGACATGTAAGAACTCAGAACGTTTACCTCACATGTGTCCTTTCTTTAAAAATGACTCAAGGGGCCAGCCCCATGGCTTAGTAGTTAAGTTCACATGCTTCAGTGGCTCGGGGTTCGGTCCCCAGGCGCAGACCTACACCACTCGTCGGTGGCCATGCTGTGGCAGTGACCCACATACAAAATAGAGGAAGACTGGCACAGATGTTAGCTCAGGGAGAATCTTCTTCAAGCAAAAAGAGGAAGACTGGCAATGATGTTAACTCAGGGCGAATATTCTTCAAGCAAAAAGAGGAAGATTGGCACAGATGTTAGCTCAGGGCGAATCTTCCTCAACAACCACAAAAAACAACCAAAAAGACTGACTCAAAAATTTTGCTCTTGGGGGCTGGCCCCGTGGCTGAGTGGTTAAGTTCGTGCGCTCCGCTCTGGTGGCCCAGGGTTTCACGGGTTCGAATCCTGGGTGCTGACATGGCACTGCTCATCACGCCATGCTGAGGCAGCATCACACATGCCACAACTAGAACGACCCACAACTAAAAATACACAACTATGTACCGTGGGGCTTTAGGGAGAAAAAGGAAAAATAAAATCTTTAAAAAGAAAAAATTTTGCTCTAGCAAAACAAAGGAGTGAAAAAACAAAGACAAGGATCCCAAGAAATGGGAGACCTAAGCCAGGGGCACAGTCCAGGGCCATCAGTGGTGGCAGCAGGCAGCAGGCCTGGAAAGCTGCGGGTCCAGGCTGGGGTCAGGACACAGAGCCCTAGGCTCTCCTGGACGAAAGGTGCTCCGGGGGTACCTGCTGGGAGGAGAACTGGGGAAACTGAATATGATAAAGGAGGCAATTAACAGTTCCAGGAAGACAAAGAGCTGCACCAGAAAGTATGGTACCACTGCACATGATCGATTCTGGCATATTTTATTAGCTCAATGAAGTAACACCATTGATTTTCACCATTTAGAATCAACCTATAGCCAAAGATGAGGTGACTTGCATTCTATTCTCTAATCCAAGATTAAGTGTTATCAACCTTGAAAATGTAAAAATAGATTTCAGAAACTGTGAGGTGTGGGGAAGGAGAAAAGTAGGGATGCTAACATCTTTTTCTTACGCAGTAGGGAGACAAGAGACACTGGCGAGAGAACAAGGCATAAGAATGTTAAAGTTACAAAGCAGCTAAAAATAGTGCATAACTATACCGACAGGAGGGGCAGGAGCAGAAAAGTGGGATGAATGCTCTTTTGTCATAGCAGGAAGTCAGAGACAATGGCTAACAGTGACCCATCAACTCCAGGACAAAGGCGGCAGCATTGGTAATAGTTTTTGGATTTCCTCATATTTCTAGACAAAAATCGACAGAGTAACTACATGACAAAACCAAAAACTAGGACTCACATTTACAACACAATAAGGGAATGAGGGAACACCACAGACTCCAAAATCTAAGCAAGTGGAAAGAGACCACCAACTGGCCACAAGACTGGCATATTGTTGGTGTCAGTGTGGGAGGGAGTAGAGAAGCACTGAGACCTAAGAATGAGGAGAAACCCCAGGCAACTGGGGAACTGTGGCTAAAACTGAGAAGGGTTTAGCCCTGTCCAAGAGCAGATGAGTGCAAGGGCCCGTGGGAAAGTGCAAGGGGCATGGTAAAGACCAGGTGGCCGGGGCAGTCTAGCCCCTGGAAGTCCCACCTGACCGGCCAGAGCTCTTCTCCACACTGGGCCTCTCACTGAGGAGAAAGTGCTGAGAATGGAATCAAAATTGAACAAGATACAGACAATATAGAAAAAGAAAGAGAAGATACAGACATAAACGCACTGGGATTGTAGTGGAGGTTTTAGCCAGGGCAGTCGAGCAAGAAAATGAAATAAAAGACACAGATTCGAAAGGAAGAAGTAAAACCATCTCTATTTGCAGATGACATGATCTTGTATATAGGAAATCCTAAGGAATCCACTAAAAAACTATTAGAACTAATAAACGAGTTACAGGATATAAGATCAATATACAAAAATCAATTGTATTTCTATGCAGTAGCAACGAGCAAATAAAAAATGAAATTAACAAGTCAATTTACAATAGCATCAAAAAATATTTAGGAATAAATCTAACAAAAGAAGTGCAAATTATTCCCTGAAAACTATAAAACGTTGAAAGAAATTAAAGAGGATCTAAGTAAATGGAAAAACATCCCATGCTCATGGATTGGAAGACTTAATATTGCTAAGATACAATACCCCCAGACTTATCTATAGATTCAATGCAATCTGACTTCTTTGCAGAAATTGTCAAGCTGATGCTAAAACTTATATGGAAATTCAAGGAACTCAGAATAGCCCAAACGTGCTACAAAGCTAGAGTAATCATAACAGTATGGTATTGGCTTAAGCTTAGACATATTGATTGATGGGACGGAAATGAGAGTCCAGAAATAAATTCCTCCGCTTATGGTCAACTGATATTCAACATGGTGCCAAATTAATTAAATGGGGGAAAGAAGTCCTGTCAACAGATGGTGTGGGAACAATTGGATGTCCACACGCAAAAGAATTGAGTTGGATCCTTTCCCTACACCAGACATAAAAATTAACTTCAAATGAATCATGCACCTAATGTAAAGACGAAAACTATAAAACTCTTATAGAAAACAGAGGTGTGAATCTTTGTGACCTTGGATTAGGCAATAGTTTCATAGATATGACACCAAAAGCACAGGAAACAAAAGAAAAAAATAGATAACCTGGACATCATCAAAATTAAAAGCTTTTGTGCTTCAAGGAACAACATCAAGAAAGTAAAAAGAAAACCCACAAGATGGAAGAAAATATTTGTAAATTATGTATCTGATAAGGGACTTGTATTCATAACATATAAAACAATTATTACAACTCACTAATAAAAAGACATACAATCCAATTTAAAAATGGACAAAGGATTCAAATATACAATTCTCCAGACAAGATATACAAATGGCCAATAAGCAAGTGAAAAGCTGCTCATCATTAGAATTCTAACACATGCTACAACATGGATGGATGAACCTTGAAAACATTATTCTAAGTGAAAGAAAGCAGTCCAGTAAGGATCACATATTGTCTGATTTCGTTGATACGAAATGTTGAGAATAGCAGCAAATCTATGGAGACAAAGTAGATTAGTGGTTGCCTAGCACTGGGAGAGACGGGGGATTTGGGAGGTGATGGCTAAGGGGAGCAGGGTTTCTTTTTGGGGCAATGAAAATGTAGCACAGTTTAAAAACTGTGTGCTAGGGAACAGGACCAGGAAACCTTAGAAAGCAGGCCCCTAAGTTTTTTAACTCCACACAAAAATAACGGTAGTGGCAGCTCTCTGAAGTTAGAACAGCTGTCAGAATCATGCCTCCTCCTAAAAAGTCAGGGAAACTAAATTCACAAAAACATGAGCAATAGACAAGTACTAAGGTCAAATCCTCTCAGAGTTACCAAGAAAAAGGAGGCGAAGGAGCAGACCAGCATGCCCCTGACAGAACGCACACTACAGACATGCCCAAAGATCCAAACTATCATGTTCTATGTCAAAACAAGCTAAAAGATATTAGAAAAATAATATAAGACATCTCAGGAAGTGAGGTAAGAAAAAAGCAGAAATAAAAGAAAAATAATCGAGATAAGAAAACTAAACTAGAAGAAACACAAGAATAAACACTACAAATAATGCCTTAAGAGATGAAAAAGGGGAAAATTTTACAAATCAAAAGGGAAAAAGAAGAGATGAAAAGGATTCAAGAGGAAGTGGCACATACTGAGGACGGGCAGGAAACGTGTCCTGTGCAGCCCTGGCTCGGGTGGACAGTGGCTCCAATTGGCACCCAAACAGTTTCCGCAGGACACAGTCACTCCCACGCCCCGGGGTGGGGTGGGGGGGGGGGTCCATGCAAGCTGCCTCCCTGGGCAGTGAGGCTGAGGGCCAGAGGTGGCCCAAGGGGATGGAGGTCCACGGTCATGCCCTCTACCTAGAGAGGCTATCCAGAGCCTGGATGAAGTTATCTGTTCCTGAGCTGTCCTTCTCGGGGCTCTCCATTAGCGACATGGTTGCAAAGACCACATCACTGGCCAGGAACTTGTGCTTGAAGCCAAAATGAATGCTGAAAGTCTGTACTCGCATGTCCCTCATCCTGCAACGAGAGGAAGTGATGCGGCTGTGAGGCTGCATGTGCGGGAGTGAGTTCTTCCCTCCAGGCCAGGCCCCCGTGAATGCTCTGCAGCACAGCCTCTCTGGTCAGAGAATGGAGGGGTCAGAAGGCTCAGGCACACCAGCCCTGCAGCCCAGAGCACCGAAGGCCTCCTCCAAAGCTGCTCAGCTGGTTGGGGGCAGGGCGGGAATAAGCTACCGGGCCGGGATGTGTGTGGTCCTCTCCTGAGCCCTTGGATGCCAGGCATGGGTCCCTCAGCAGTGCCGGAGGATGCGGGCGGGCAGAGCTTGCCTGAGCCTGGCCCCAGTCGGCCCTTCTCAGGCCCATTTCCTGCGTCCGGGGAGGGACAGGCTGGGTCGCCCTCAAAGGTCCACACCTTGGCCCCAGGATTTAAGGACTCTAGACCTTTCAGGCACTTTAAGAAGTCTGATTTTTAACCCAAAGGGAACGCACTTTGGGAGAGGCTAGACAGGTCATGCTCATTTGTGTATTCTTGGGGTTTTTTGCGTTATTTTAGGAATGTGGTTAAAGCTGAAGCCTTAAAGAAGCTTAATAAGAAAAATATGTGTTTACCCAAATTTATTTGCAGACTCTTCAATCATCTCCCGCAAATTCTCCTTCAAAGAGATGTCCATGGACTGAAACTTCTGCTTCACCTGTTTCAGGGGGAGACTGGAAGGACAGCAAGTGCTGGTCACACGAGCAACCTGGCTTTAAATCGAGACACCGACGGAGGGGAAGAGCCCCTTGACGGCCCCGCAGGCCAACAGGGGACGCCCTGGTGGGGGCCTCCAGACGACGTTCTCTGATCTCGAGGTGAGGAACTTAGGGCAGGAGCAGGCAGCATCTGGATGATACCGCCAAGTCGGTCATGATGAAGGGGAGGTGCTTTTCCCTTGGGGACTATGGGTGAGGTGGTCACTCACCCCATGTCCGCGAGGAACTCCTGGAGCCGCTTCTGCCCGTGCACCGACCACAGCTTGAACCTGGCCGCAGTGTAGCATGTGTTGCACAGGCTCTCATGGAGGGACCAGTGCTGGTAGAGCGCCAGGCGGAGGCTGGGCCTGCAGTCAAGGAGGCTGTGGCCGCACAGTGACCCAGGGCCTGGGCAGGACACGGCCCCACCCACCCCTTGACGCCCACCTGCAGACTCTCTAGCAGACGGTCAGCTCCACGCGCAGGGCCTGCCTGCACAACTAGCTATCACATGAGTGACCTGGAGCTCTCTGATTTGACCAGTACAGGGAGCTTGTGAGGTGGGGGGCACACACCATTATCCCCATTGCACAACAAGGAAACCGAGGGGCAGGGATTCTGAGAGTCCAGGGACTGTGCTCACAGAGAGCCCTTGTGGCCACACAGGGCTTGGGAGGCCCAATAGGGCGTTGCCAGCCCAGGCGGTCATCCCATCTGCCCCCTGTGTGCTCTACCTAGCCTGCCCTCCCTCCTACTCGTGCCTTTGCTGAGACCCCCTCAGTGAAGGCCTCATCCCCACACCTCTTCTTGAACGTGCCGTTCACCACTCATGGGGCCATGAGCGTGGCTGTGCATGAGGACAGTCCTGCCCCCCGGCAGGCCTTCCCTCCTACACCCCAAGGGTCTCGGCAGGATGCCAGGCTAGCCCTGCCTCCATCCTGAGGTCACAGTGGTGCCCTGCCACTGCTCCTGCCGACACACCGGCCCCCCAGGCCCAGCCTCTGGGCACACAGTGGGCTCTGTCCTCAGTGTTGCCCCTCTCAACAGGACAGCTGCTGTCCTCCCTGCCCACTCCCCAGGCACGTCCTGGGGCCTGCATGTCACGTGTCAGGACCCGGCTCCTGGTGGGCCCCTGTATGCCGGACGCAGCCACCCTCTCTGGAGCTGGGCTGGTCCACACCCAGCACCTATTCCTACACTTGTCACAGGCACCTCCCACCTGACTTGTCCAAACTCACGTTTACTTGTCCCTGGCCATTTTAGCACAGGTACAGGGCAGCACTGTCCCTGCCACCACTCCATCCACCACCAAAGCAGTGACCCTGGCCACACCTCATGCTTGCTGCCACAGTCTGGCCTGAGCCACCATCCTGTCTCCTTGCTCCTAGTCACCAGTCCCGGGACCTTTGAAACACCCACAATTGAACTCAAGTCACTGCTCTGGGCTCACAGAGCCATCAGCTCTGGCCTGTCTGAACTTCAGACCCTACCCATCTCTCCAGCCCCTTCCTTGAGCTCACCTCAGGGCCTTTGCACAGCCACGGCCTCTGCCCAGGCTGTTCCCCCTACCACCGAACATGGCTGAGTCTTGGCCTAAGATGGCGCCTCCCCAAGGTTTTCCTGAGCACTGCCGTCTGAGGGCTGCCTGATCACTTCATCGACACCCACATTCTCCTCGTGAAATGTTGCACTCTGTAATCATACTCTGGCTGGCTTCTTTCCTGACTGGCTTGGCAGCGGTCTGTGAACAGTGCTTAACTGCCTGTACTGCATAGGTGGACCACGGCACTCACCTGCACGGACCTAGCACCAGGCCCACAATTAGCCCTACAGAGATGCTTGATGCTTCTAAACACAGTGCTGGCACTTAGGAGCCAGAGCCACAAAGAGCAGCCAGGACAGAGCCTGCTGCCCAGGACCCAGTGCTTTGCCCAGCCCGGGCAGCACGCCAGGGCCCCTTTACCCAAAGCCTCTCGTCCCATCTGCTGCCTGTCCCAGAGACACAGCAGCCACAGCCACACAACCCAGACCTGCAGCTCTGTGGCAAGAACATGCCACCCATGGGCGACATGGGCTGGGGCCTGCAGAGGTGACACAGCAAACAGCGCACTGCTGAGCAAAACTTCTGAGGGCAGGGGTGCTGCCTGCACCTCACAGCTGGAGCCTCAAGGATACTCGTACTCAAAGGAGATCCGTGTGCAGTCGACGGAGAGGGCGTTCTCCTCATCCTCATTCCGGTGGTTGTGTCGGGACACGTGGCGCTGTAGGACACCAACGTCAGTCACGTACTTCATCCTGGAAGGAAAGCACTGTGCCTGGGGGGCTCCCATCTCCCCTCACATGGAGCCCAGCCATGTGGTTTCCCTCCCTCCCTCAAGGCCTCCCCACTCCGGGAGGCTCAGGGGCCGGCCCACCACATGGCTGTTCCCGTCCAGGACTGAGGAAACTCTGCCACCTCTGCATGGAAACCAAGCAGGACAGTGGCAGCTGTTCCAGGCAGCTGGGGGTACATGAGTGGAAAGAGCTGGAAGGGGTGGGCTCCTGCCCGCCTCCCACTTGCATTTTCCTCTGGGCGGCAGCTGCCCCATCATCACTTGTTTGAGACCTCCTGAGGGTGGGCACTGTGGGAGGCCACGGGGCCACCCGCCAGTCACGGTCAAGTGGACAAACCCCAAAGTGACGAGAATCCACAGCAGAAGGTACAGACCCTGCATAGGAAGTGTTCCTGAGCACAGCGGGAGAGGGGCCTCACTCGAGGGGCGGCCACAGGCCAGGGACCGTGCCTGGTGCTGTGCACACCCCATGCTATCCTTAACAGAGAAGGGGAGTGAGGCCCAGGAAGACGGCAGGCCGGGCCAAGGTGACACATCCAGGAGGCACGCCAGGCCTGAGAATCAGGACCCTCCTGGACCCTAGGCCATACCACAGAACTTGGACAGGCAGGGTGGGGTTGGAGGAGGCAGGAAAGCGGGACACGGGGCTTCTATGAACTGTACGCGGAGGCCATGCCAGGCTCAGGTTCCTGGGACAGGGTTAGCATCTGGGGGTCAAGGTCCCTGTCAATTCCCTTAGAGTCCCCACCTGACAGCCACCAGAGGAGTGGGGACGAAGGAGGGTGCCGGCACCCTGGCCCTCCCCGGTGCCTGCGTTCTGGGGCAGCCCTTTAGTCTACTGTTGGAGTCAGACAGTTGGGGAGCACCAAAGCCTGCCCATTGAGGGGCAAAACAAGATTCAGCTCCATGCTTGCCCTCCTCGCAGCCGTCTCCAGCCCTCTCCTTGCCTTTGAGCTCAGACCCACTCCTCTGGCAGGATGCTCAGGGCCCTCACATCCTCCGACCTGTGTCCGCTGTGCACAGGCCAGCTCTGCGCCCAGCCCTGCCCACAGCACAGGGCTCCAAGGGTGGGAGACTGCGCTCCCTCCTCTCACCTCTGGCTCCACCTGCTGGGCTCCCTGAGGGTGGACAAAGCGTCCACACAAGGTCACACACTACTCTGCCAGAGGTCCCAGTACTAAGCCCTTCCTCGGTGACAATGATGCAGACCCAAGGCCAGCCCCTTCCTCCGTGGGGCTCTAAGGTGATGCTGCCACCCGTCTCCCTACTGCAAACTTGGGTTGTAACAAGCCATGCACGTCGTCACAGAACGGGCTGACCTTGGACAGCCCGAGGGAGTGCGTCCTTACTGGGTGATCTTGTCTTGTACCCATTGGTCCGTTAGTCCAACAATGGCCCACCTGGAAAGAGAGGAGAGGGCAATGGAGTGGTGAACACGGCGGGACAGGCGCCACTCACAGGAGTGTCCTGTCAGCATGGCCAGGCCCAGGCCTGCCCTCAGACAGGTGTCTCCTCTCTGCAGAGTGGATAGTTTACAGGGGGTGATTCAGGGCTCCCAGTACAGTATCACCACTGTGGGAGCTATGGGTACACAAGGAGGGAGATCTCCTGGGACGAGGATGGCAGGCCTGATGTGGGCAGGGCTCCACTTTGTCCTGGCTCTCCACCCACGTCCTGCCACCAAGGGACTGTGGGAGACAGCCACACTCAGGCGCTGGCAGACCCTGGCATGTCACACCACCTCCCTTAGCCCCTCACATCCCCCATCCCTCTGAGATACACCCGCAGTACAGCAGACCCCAGTCATGTCCACATCTCCCTGTCCTTCCCATGGAAAATGGCAGGACACAGTAACAGCATTTAGGCCACTTAAGAACCTTCCAAGCTCCTCCCTCTAAGCTCATCTATTGTGGATCAGATATGGGAGACCCAGGCTGGGCCTGACCTCCCTGGGATCATGGCTGGCCCATAGCAGGAGTGCCCAGGACCCCAGGTGTGGTTAGTCATCCCAGCTGTGATCCCCTTTGGTCCCCAGGTGCCATCCTTCAAGATACCCCTACAGGCCCACAGCCAGGAACAGGCAGGGATGCTGCATGCAGAGTAAGATGGAAGAGGCCCTGGAAGGTTCACCTTTTGGGGGGCAGGGTGCCTGAGTACCCCACCACATCCCCCAACACAATGCCCCTTCTGCCTCAGAAGGATTTCCTCAGAAAAGGCTACCTTGGTGTGGGGCTGGCCCAGTGGCCAAGTGGTTAAGTTTGCTTGCTCTGCTTCACTGGCCCAGGGTTCGCTGGTTCGGATCCTGGGCATGGACACACTGCTCATTAAGCCATGCTCTGGTAGCATCCCACAGAGAAGAACTAGAATGACTTGTAACTAGGATATACAACTACGTGCTGGGGCTTTGGGGGAAAAAAAGAAGGTTGGCAATAGATGTTAGCTCAGGGCCAATCTTCTTCACCAGGAAAAAAAAAAAGAGCCCCCCTGTCCCCAGTTGTCTTCCCTGACCAACTCCACCTCCTCCCCACATTCCATGTGTGCATTTATACCAGGTTATTTTGCATTTGTCCTTATGCCCTTTCTGGAGTTTTCTGGAGGCATTTCACAGGGGTATATCCGGACATCACCGCTAACTGGAGGAGCTCACAGTGGGTGGGATGCTGAAGGCACCACTGAGCACACAGCAGGCAACCACTAAAGGCTCCCAGATGATGATGTGGCTTGCACGTGCCCATGGCTATAGGGCCCGTGACAGGCTCCCACCTGGCCTTACTGCAGGAGCCCTCAACGCACAAACCAGCCCTGTGTCAGGGTGCCAGGGCTGTCTGTCCACACTGTGGAGGGGACCCGAGATGAGGGCTGAGCCTGCTGCCGAGGATGGCGGGTGGACATGCACCAGGCATCAGCCTGGGGCAATGACAGAGCCCCCTGGGCCTAGCCTTAGACAGTGCCCAGGCCCTGCCCTGGCCCCAGCTGTCCTGAGGCCCTGCATCAGAGCAGGCGTTATAATCCCCATGCTGGGGAGTCAGGGCCAGAAGGGGCCTTGTGAGACCATCATGCTGCAGGGGAGAAAACCAGGATCTGCAGGTGAGGGCTGAGGGGGTGGAACAGGCCAGACCTACGGTTTCTTCACTCAGAAAGACTCTGCAGGTTTAGTTTCTAAACCAACATGAGTCACAGCACATTGGGAGTTTTACAGCACCCAGCGGGCCGAGGGTCCCGCTGCAGTCCATGCGGCAAACCCTGCAGCCAAATGGCTCTTCCTGTGTCAGGTCTCACCACGTGCCAGGGCTGCCAAGACGTCTAGAAAGGGCTGCTTCATTTAAATCTCATGCTCCTTCTGTTTCCCAAATGTCCTGGGCAGCAAGGCTGAGCAGCAGGGTGGGAACGGCGGAGCGCCCCAACCCCGCTCCGACCCTCTGCACTCTGCACCCCGCAAGTTTGCGTGCAGCCGGGAGCCTACACTTAGGAAGACCAGAGCCGTCCACATTCCCAGAAGGGGGCTGTGCCTGATGTTCCTGGTGCAGACCACATGGTGACGTCTCCCTCCAGACCCTGCCCTCACTGTGGGAGGACAGAGCTGCCGAGAAGGTAGCCAGCCACATGTGGCACTGACCTTGACTGGGGCCTACATACCATAGCATGTCATTCAGGTCCTTGGACATCATCCATGCCAGGTCGAACATCACCATGGCTGACTGCAAGAAAGAGAGAAGCCTGAGGCCAAAGGCAGTTGTGCTCATGGAAAGAGCGCACGCTGGGGCTGGGCACACAGCTGGGCCAGACCTGCTTGGAGCTCTGGCTGAGCCCCTGCAGATTGAGGGTCTGCCTGGCAAGGGCCCGTGGGTGGACTCCAGGCTACACCAAGGGAAGAAGACGGAGTAACTCAACTGACCCACACCGTCTCCTCTGCTAACTCAAGTCAGTACTGTGTGCACACTTCATCATGTAGCTGGGAGGGCGGGGCAGCCAGGTGCAGTGCTAAGCGGGGGCCTCCAGACATCTCATTGGGTGCCTCAGTGATGCCTGAGGGAGGCACTGAAGCTGGGAGGTTGGGGACCCTGTCATCTGCATGACCCTGCTTCCACATGCTCCTCCTGGCTTGCTGGTGGCCTTGCACAAATCCTGAGAAAGCCAGGTGAGACAGGGCCTTGGTTCCAGTTACTTGGACATTAAAGAGGAAAGGGCCTCAGGACCCCCTAACAGGACTGTCGACTGATGGAAGCATCTAACTTCCTGTGAGCAGAGGGTCTGGGTTTTGGGAGGAGACGAGGACGGAGGATCAATATCTCGCTTGAAGACTCTAAAGTTCCCTTAGCTGTGAGATGCTGGGCTGCCCACCAGGGAGGATTTCCAAGGGAACCATCCATGTCTCTGGCCAGCACCTGCCGTCCCACCCACACCTTCTCAGAGTGAGCACCATCCAACCCACCCACTGCTCAGAATTTCCCATGTGCCAGGGCAGAGCAGAGAGGGTAAGAGGATGGCCCTTCAAAGGACAACGGGACCTTGACATAAAAGGGACACTGGAAATATGATGCTCAGAGTCCAAGGCCCTCGGGTCAAATTCTAAGACGAAACATGGGCACTTTACTGGAAACTTATCTTCTTGGGCTTCTAAGGCCCTGGGCTCAGCTCAACACCATCAGAATCAACACAGCAGGTTTTCTGTATGAAATTCTGTTCTGTAACACACAGGCTGATGAGCCTTTCTTAGTCTAGAGTTTTAGCTTCTTGCACAGAGACTAATACAAACTCGTTCTGTATATTTGATGATAAACAAGAACAACAGCTGCTGCTCTTGAGCACATATTGGATGTGAGGGACCATCGTAACAACTGCCTCTGAAATGAGGACTGTTATCTTCTGTTACAGAGAAGGAGGGGTTTAAGGCTCAAAGAGGCTGCACCACCTGCCCAAGGTCACACGGTGGGAAGCTATGGGGCTCAGATTCAAACCAGGCTTCCGTGGCTCTAAAACCTGCACTCAGTCCTCATGTTTCAGGACACTGAGCCCGAGTCAGAAGTTTGTGGTGAATTCCACCTCTCCGTGCTTACCGACGTCCCGTGATATTCATACTGCTCATAGTCAAAGAGGATGTCTCTTCTGTAATGACACAAAACACAGGTCTTCAACAGCAAGCAGTATAGGAAGCAAACATTTGGAAAAATGCCAAAACTCGCCAGTACTCAGAGAAATGCGATTAAGTCATGGTACTCTTTGTTTTCACTTACTGGCTCTTTCGCAGAGAGTGTAGGCACAATGCTGGGAAGGGAACAAAACTGATGCAATCCACTTGTGACAATGGGAGACGTACAGTGGCATAGTCCTAGAATCCTGCTTCTGAGAAATTATCCCAAGACAACCATTCAAAGGAACAAGCAAGACAAAATTCCTCTGTGTATAAGGTTGTTCACCACAGCCTTATTTGTCACAGAAAATGCTGGAAGTAACTTCTGGTTCAAAAAGAAGGGGAATGGCCAATTACGTACTATGCCATTTATAAAGGCTGTTCAGAACTATGGTTACATTAAGTCGAAAAATGCAAAACTGGTGTGATTATGTAAAATATGCAAGGTATGGATAACCCAGGAAGATCAATCCAAAGCGAGAATCTCTTCCCATTAGTGAAAATTTTCCTTACATTTCTTGAAATGGTTTTCCCTCATCTTTCCAAGAGGGGGGTGCTGAGCGCATGCCCTCAGCTGGAACAGAGGAGATGGGGGGGGTGCTGGGACACCCAGGAGACCTTCAAGGACTAGGACAGCAAGGAGCCCCCAGCCCAAGAACTCTGCTGCATGTTCACCTCAAGCTAGAATAACCTTGCCAACGTTTTCATTTTAAAGCACTTCAGTTTTCTAATTTGCAGTATGGAGTGGAATTATAGATGTTAGTTTCCTTTTCATACTTTTCTTTCTATGAAAGGTTTTACACAACTGGTGTTGATGTCATCTGTAAGAATTTTGAAATACAAGCATCTAGATCTAGAAAACTATGAAAATAAAGAACTAGGGGCCTGACAGACAGCATATATTTGGGAGACCTTTGGGTCTGGGCTTGTCTCTCATGGGACCAGATAGTGATATGGAGGGGATGCAGAGCTCTTTTGAAACTCAGGGGCCACACGCTTTCTCCTGCAGCAACTGGCCCAGAGGTTCCAAACTAAACGAACTATCCTAAAATGGAAAAACATGCATGCAGCCCCCAGGGAAAAAAACAGGCGCCAGGGACCCGAGTCCCACAGGGGCATGGGCTCTGTTACAAAGGAGTGGGCTCCGTGACAGGGGCGTGGGCTCTGTGACAGGGCAGTGGGCTCCGTGATGGGGGCATGGGTTCTGTGAAGGAGCAGTGGGCTCCGTGATGGGGGTGTGGGCTCTGTGACGGGGGCTGCTGCTTGAAGCACACTCACCTCCGGGCCTCCCACTCCCTTCGTTGCCTCCTCTTCATGGTTTGCTCCACTATTTCCTGAGGTAGTGACAAAGAGAAAAGGGTGAGCAAATGAGCCAGGAATCATCTCTATAGCCTGAGAAGGTCCCCACCGGGCAGAAGCCCCTGGGCTCTGATCCCTAAGGGAAACCTGGCTCATCCCAGTGCCTACAACAGCCTGCTCCTGGAGAAGGATGGTGCCGAGGCAGGTGTGGCTGGGACCCCTCTGGCCCATCGGCACTTCAGACACTGTGGACGGGAACAGAGGCTTCCTCAGTGCCTGTGTCCTCGCCCGCTCTCTGTCACCCTCACCACGTGTGCCCAGGATACGCCCACACCTCACACTGGCTTTCTCCCCAGATTAATAAGAGCTGTGATTCTCCCATCCTACCATTTACCAGCAAGTATTCTGATTCTAGGCATAACCTCATTATCAGTTCTCACAACAAAGCAAGAGGTAGTGAATGTGGTAGTTTTAAAATCCATACACCCCAGACTGCTGCTTCTAGAAAGATGGGGCAGATGTATCTTGCCTTACACATCCACTAACTACACCTAAAAATCTGGATGTTATCTATGAAACAAACAAAATAAGACTCTAAAAGGTGGAGAGGAAGGCTGACCAGGGCCTCCGGGACTGAGAAATTACACGGTAATGAGTTCTCTGGTTTTTCTTTATGGCTCATATATCCCAGACATGGAGCTGAAGAAGCTGGCAACCTGAAAATGCTAAGAGGTACAGAGAAAAAAATCCCCCCCCAAAGTCAAAGGACCAGGAAGGAGCAACCTCAAAAGAGAGAAAACTTTTAGACAATAACTGCTCTACTCCAGTCACCACCATCAACAACACTGTGCCCCACCCCCTCCGCCCAGCAGATGCCGAGGGGGAGCCTAGACTCCTACCCTTGTGAGCGCCTCCCACCTGTAACACCTCCACCTTCTACCTATAATATCTCCCAACACCCCCACTGGGGTGTCAGAGGAGGCCACATAGGGAGCCTGGACCTTCCTTGCCCAGTGCTAACAAGGAGCCACTCCTCTCGGGGGTTAACAGAGGTCAAGGAGAACCTGAACTTGTACTTCCACCTGGCTGTCAAGAGGCCACACCACCTCCTCCCTCCTTTGCCAGAGTGGTGTCAGAGAAAGCAGATAAAACAGAAGACTTAAATAAGACACAGAGTCTTATAACACAAAAATGTCCAGGTTTCATTTGAAAAAATCACTCATCATACCAAGAACCAGGAAGATCCCAAAATGAATAAAAGAGGACAATCCACAGATGCCAACACCAAGACGACAGAGAAGTCAGAATTATCTGACAAGGACGTTAAAGCAGCCATCACAAAAATGCTTCAACAAGCAATTACAAACACGCTTGAAACAAATGAAAACATAGGAAACCTCAGCAAAGCAATGGTCGATGAAAGAAGAACCAAATCAAAACTTAGAACTGAAAAGTACAATAAGTGAAATATCAACTCAGTGCGTGGGCTCAAGAGCAGAATGGAGAGACAGAGAAAAACACCAGCAGTGAATCAGCAGATACGATGATAAAAATTACCCAGTCTGAGCAACAGGGAAAAACCCGTCTGAAAAAAACCCAAGTAAAGAGAGCCTCAGGGACATGCAGGACTACAATGAAAGACCTGACACTCTGTCATCGGTGTCCTGGAAGGAGAGGAGAAAGAAGGTGGGATGAAAATGAACTTTAGGAAATAATGGCTGGAAATGTGGCAAGAGACATAGATCTATAGATGTAAGAAGCTGACTGAATCGCAAAAAGGCTAAACCCAAAGAAATCCACACTAAGACGCATTATAATTAAACTTCTGAACACTAAAGACAAAAAATATCAAAAACAGCAAAAGAAAAATGACATCTTACCTATGGGAGAGAAACGGTTTGAACGATAGATTTCTCGTCAGAAACCATGGAGGCCAGAGGAAGTGGCACAGCATTTTTCTTTTTAAATTATTTTCTTAAAATTGAAGTTAAATAACATTTTTCAAGTGCTGAAAGAAAAGAAGAACTGTTCATCCCAAATCCTACAATCAATGAAAATATCTTTCAGGAATAAAGGGAAATCAAGAAATTCTTAGAAGGAAAGCTAAGAGAATTTATTGCCAGCAGACCTGCCCTAAAAAAAAGTTGGTTAAAGGAGGTTCTGTAAACAGACAGGAAATGACAAAAGAAGAAACTTTGGAACATCAGGATGGAAGAAAACATGACAAGCAAAAATTGGGTCAATACAATAGGCTTTCCTTATTCTCTTGAGTTTTATAATCATGTTTGATTATTGAAGCAAAAATTATACCACTGTATGATATGGTTCTAAATGTATGTGGAGGAAATGTTTAAGAGAATTATATTATAAACAGGGGAGAATAAGGGACGTGAAGGAAGATAAGGTTTCTACATTTAACTCAAACTGGTACAATGATGATGCCAGTAGACTGTGATAAGTTAAGGATATATAAGTAACACTTGCAGCAACCACTAAAAATATTATACAAACAGATACACAAACACTAGAGGTAAATCAAAACAGAATTCTAAAAAAAAAAAGAAAAAGCCAACAGATATGAAAAACAGAGAACAAATAGAAAATATAAAATGAAAATAAAAAGGTCAGACTTAACCCCTCACCTATCAATAATTAAAATTAATGTAAATGGTCTAAACACATCAATTAAAAGACAGAGATTAGCTTTAAAAAAAACATGATCCAACTCTATGCTATTTAAAGAAACTCATATACTCTGATTTCTCTTCAGATAATATAAATCTTTTGCCGTTTTTTTTTTTGAGGAAGATTAGCCCTGAGCTAACTGCTGCCAATCCTCCTCTTTTTGCTGAGGAAGCCTGGCCCTGAGCTATCATCCATGCCCATCTTCCTCTACTTCATATGTGGGACACCTACCACAGCATGGCGTGCCAAGTGGTGCCATGTCCGCACCCAGGATCTGAACTGGCAAACCCTGGGCAGCCAAAGTGGAATGTGGGCACTTAACTGCTGCGCCACTGGGCCAGCCCCATTGCCTTTTTTTAAACAAACTCAGTACAAATATAACAATATAGGTAGGTTGAAAGTATAAGGTGGTAAATGATAAAGCATGCAAGCATTAATCAAAGGAAAACAAGAGTGCACTATTATTATCAGATAAATCAGACTTCAGAGCAAAGAAAATGACCAGAAATACTAAATAATAATAAAAATTTCAGTCAACCAAGAGGACACAACAATTCTAAACATGTATTGTGCACCAAACAACGGGGCTGTAAAACATGTGAAGCAAAAATTGATAGAACTGAAAGGAGAAAATGACAAATCTACAATTATAGCTGGAGACTTCACCATCTCTCTCTTCAGAATTGATAGAATAGCTAGACAGAAAAGCAGCAAGGAAAGAGAACTCAACAACACCATCATCCAACTGTATCTAACTGACACTTGTTGAACATTCTGTTCTACAACAGTAGAATACCTATTCTTTTCAAATGGTCACAGAACATATATCAAGATAGATCATATCCTGGGCCATAAAAAAAAATCTCGACAAATGTAAAAGAACTGAAATCACATCGAGTGTATTCTTCAACCACAACAGAATCAAACTAGAAATTAATAATCAAAAGATAAGAGGAGGGGCCAGCCTGGTGGCGCAGCAGTTAAGTTCACATGTTCCGCTTCAGCGGCCTGGGGTTCACCAGTTTGGATCCTGGGTGCGGACATGGCACAGCTTGGCAAGCCATGCTGTGGCAGGCATCCCACATATAAAGTAGAGGAAGATGGGCATGAATGTTAGTCAGGGCCAGTCTTCCTCAGCAAAAAGAGGAGGATTGGCAGCAGATGTTAGCTCAGGGCTAATCTTTCTCAAAAAAAACCCCAAAAAGACAAAAAAAAGATAAGAGGACAATCTCCAAACACTTTGAAACTAACCAGCATACTTCAAAATAATCCATGGGTCAAAGAGGAAGTCCCAAGGGAAATTTAAAAAAAATACATAGAAGGGAATGAAAGTGAAAATAAATACATCAAAAATATATGGGACACACTGAAAGCAGTGCTTACAGGGAAATTTATAGCACTAAATACACCCATTAGGAAAGAAGAAAAGTCTCACATCAATAATCTAAGCCGCTTCCAGAACAAGAAGAGTAAAATAAACCAAAGCAAGCAGAAGGAAGGAAACAATAAAGAGGGAACACTTGCCAATTCATTTTATGAAGATAGTATTACCCTGATACCAAAACCAGACAAACACAGTACAAAAAAGAAAACTACAGACCAATATCCCTAATGAAAATAAATGCAAAATCCTTAATAAAATATTAGCAAATAGAATTTTGCAAGTTATAAAAATAATTATTATACCCTGACTAAGTAAGTTTTATTCCTGAGATGCAAGGCTGGTTCAATATTAAAAAAAAAAAAAACAATCAATATAATCCACCATATTAACAGGTTAAAGAAGAAAAGTTACACTGTCTTATCAATTAGTGCAGAACAAGTACTAGACAAAATTTAACATCCATTCATGATAAAACTCAAAAAAAAAAAGGGGGGGAAATACAGGGAAACTTCCTCTATTTGGTAGAGAGCATCTACAAAACCCTACAGCCAGCATCATACTTAATGGTGAAAGACTGGACGCTTTCTGTCTATGAACACAAAAAGGCAAAGATGTGCACTCTCATTACTCTTATTCAACACAGTGTTGGAAGTTCCAGCCAGAGTAATAAGTCAAGAAAAGGAAATAAAATGCATACAAATCAGAAAAGAACTAAAACTGTCCCTATTTGTAGATGACACAATTGTCTATGTAGCAAATCCCAAGGAATCTACAAAAAACTCCTCGCACTAATAAGTGAGCTCAGCAAGGCACCAGACATAAGACAAACATAAATCAATTGTACTTCCATATATTAGCAATGAACAAATAGATATTAAAATTAAAATACAACATCATTTACAATCACTCCAAAAAAAGGGAAATACTTAGATGTGAATCTGACAAAACAGTATAGGATTGTATGCTGAAAAGCATACAATGCTGATAAAAGAAATCTAAGAGGATTTAAATAAATGGAGAGACATACTATGTTCATGGATTACAAGACTCAACACAATAAAGATGTCAACTTGCCCCAAATTCATATACAGGTTTACGCAATTCCTGTCAAAAATCTCAGCAAGATTTTTTGTAAGTATAAAGAAAATTATGCTAAAAACGATATAGAAAGGTAAAGGACATAGAATAGCTAACACAATTTTGAAAAAGAATAAAGTGGGAGTACTTAGTCTATCTGATTTCAAGGCTTAATAGATAGCTACAGCAGTCAAGACTGCGGTTTGGCAGAGGGGTAAACACATAGATCAACGGAATAGAGCAGAGAATCCCTAAAGAGATCCACACAAATATGCCATATTGATTTCAATGGAGGAAGGACAGCCTTTTCAACAAATGGTGCTGGAACAACTGGACACCCACAGACAAATAAATGAACACTGACCTAAACCTCACACCTTAAACAAAATGAACTGAAAATGGACCACAGACACAAATGGAAAACATAAAACCATAAAACTTTTAGTATAAAACAGGAGAAAATCTTTGGGATTTAGGGCTAGGCAGACTTTTTAGACTTGACACCAAAGGCACAATCTTTAAAAGGAAAAATCAGTAAATTGGACTTTGTCAAAATTAAAAACACTTGTTCTGCATTAGACCATGTTAAGAGGATGAAAAGACAAGCTACAGAGTGGGAGAAAATATCTGCAAACCGCATCTGACAAAATACTAGTATCTCGAATATATAAAACTTAACAGTATAAAAACAAACAATTTAATTAGAAATTGGGCAAAAGACATGAAGAGACATTTCACCCAAGAGGATATACAGATGGCAAATAAGCACATGAACAGATATTCAACATCATTTGCATTAGAGAAATGCAAACTAAAACCACAATGAGATATCACTACAACCTATCAGAATGGCTAAAATAAAAAGGTGATATCACAAAATGCTGGCAAAGATGTGGAAAAACTGGATCACTCATGGATCGTTGGTCAGAACGTAAGATGGTACAGATATTCTGGAAGAGTTTGGCACTTTTGTAAAAACCTGACCATGTAACTACCATACAACCCAGCAAATGAACTCTAGTCATTTACCCCAGAGAAATGAAGATTTGTGCTCAGACACAAAAACCTGTATACAATGTTTACAGCAGTTCTACTCATAATGGCCAGAAACTGGAAACAACCCAGATGTCCTTCAGTGGGTGAGTCCTTCAGTGGCTGGCCTTCAGTGGCTAAACGAAAATGCGGTCCATCCACACCACAGAAGCCTACTCAGTAATAAAGGGGAATCAACTATTGAAACACAGAAAAACCTAGATGAATCTCCAGGGAATTATGCCAAGCAAAAAGCCAACTCCCAAAGATTATATACTGTATGATTTCATTTATGTAATATTTTGGAAATGATAAAATTATGGAAATGGAGAAGAGATTAGTGGTTGCCAGGAGCTAAGGAGGGGGTGGAGGAGGAGAGAAGTAGGTGTGGCTATGAAAGGGCCACAGGAAGCATCCTTCTGGTGACGGAAATGTCCTATATCTTGACTATATCAATGGTAACATCCTGGTTGTTATATCGTACCAGAGTTTTGCAATATGTCACCATTGAGGGAAAGTCGGTTAAGTATATAAGTGACTTTATCTTATTTCTTACATCTGCATGTGAATCTACAATGATCTCAAAGTAGAAAGTTTAACGATAAAAAAACAAAAGGTCCTGATGAGGGAACTTTTTGGGAGTGAAGGAACTGTTCTCTGTTATGAAGTGCTAGTAGTCACATGACTTTATACATCTGTCAAATCTCAATGAATTTTATACCTGGTAAATTTGATTATGTAGAAATTACCTCAAAAAAAGATGATTAACAAAACCCCCACTATGTGAGAATTCTTTGACCCTCCCCAAAGTGTACACTGGAGTCCTGCCCCCTCCCCTCGTGGCTGTGGGATGCTGGGGGACTCTGAGACTGGTCAGGAGGGCCATGCAGCGGCTGCCCTGTTGGCTGGAACATCCATGCTGGGAGTCTGAGATGCTGTGTTGTGAGGAAGCCATGCGTAATGAAGGCCTCCTGCAGGCACTTGCATCAGCAGTCCTGGTTTGGCACCATCCCAGAAGCCTGGGTGTTTGACGTGAGAGCCCATGAGCTTTCCCAAGATTCCAGCCCCAAGAGACAGCATCCCTGCTAGGCTCGGCTCAAAATCCCGACCCATGGAATCCATGAGCCTAAGAAAATGGTTGTTTTAAGCTGCAAGTTTTGGAGTCATTTGTTAAACACCAGGAGTAAAATAGTCAAGTATGATATTACCCTTATTTTACAGAGATACAGAGAGGGCACTTGCCTAAGGTCACATAGCTAGTAATGGCAGATCCAAAACTTGAACCCAGGTGACCTGAACAACAATATAACAGCACCTGTGGAGTAAGTGTAATTACATTCATTTTACAGCGGAATCTCATCTTTGCCGGGCCCAGCTTTAAATTAGTCCCACCTCTAAAAGACAAACACTTTTCTTGACCCTATGCCTTCTTTTCGGCTCTCTTTATAGCAAAACTCTTTGAAAATGTTATTTATGGCCTGTTGTCTCTAAGCCTCCTCGAGTGCCCAGTCCCACTAATAAAAATATTTCTGAGAATATACCTCTAATGTACGTTCATTTATAAATCATGTATAGATTTTAATGATATATAAATTCTTCTCAAAAATGCTAAATCTTATTAAAATCATGCCTCTAGCCCTAATTTACAGATTATAGAAAATGCAGGGAATGAGGAGCAATAAAATTACTCTACGTAAAAACAAGTGATAAATACTAGAAAACTGGACTGGCCTCTAACGTTATTCAAAACAAAACAGGAAAAAAAAAAGATGGGGTACTGTTTTAGGTTAAAAGACAATAAAGAAACAGTTAAATACAAATGTGCCAACCTTGACTGGGTGATGGTCCAGAGACAAAAACAGCTACAAAATCTATTTTGGGGACAATTAAATAAATTTAAATATGATTTGAATATTAAATGATATTAAGACATTATTAATTTCTTATGTGTGATAAAAGTATTGTATTTATGAAGGAGAATCCCCTTATTCTTAGGAGATGTATATGGAAGAATTTAGGGGAGAATGTCATGGTATTTGTAACTTATTCTCAAGTGATCTAGCAAAAAATAAAGCATATATAGCTATACAGCGAGAAGGCAGATGTGGCAAAGTGTGAACAATTGTTGAATCTAGATGGAAGATATATGGCTATTCATCATATTATCCTTTTAACAATTGTATATGTTTGGAAAAAATTTCAAGATAAAAAGCCAGCGAGAAATTATGCATATTCCATATCGTATTATATAAAGCATTCACAAACTCAGATTTTAAATGGACATGCTAAGCATGTAAACGGAAGCTCTAATGTGTTCTTACATTGCACCAAGGCCACGGACTTCGGGTCTGTTGCCAAACCCACTGGTCAGTTCTCACCTGCCCGTTCATTTTCGCTGTTGGTCGCACCCCATCAACTGTCCTTCCCCCTTGAGCCCTGCGTCTGTGGACGCTCTGTGGTGGACACCCCTCTTGGGAATCCTCCTGGCTCCTTCCCTCCTCATTCAGGTCTCTGGTCAAGTGTCCTTGGCCACCTTCATAAACCAGCCACCCATTGCCTGTCTAGTCCCCACCTTGCTTTATTTTTACTCATAATATGTATCTCCACCTGAAACCATCCTGTAACCGTGCTTGTTTACATGGTCGTTATCTCTCTCCCCAACTGGAAAGGAAGCTTCATGAAAGCAGGACTTTGTTCTCCCCATGGTACCCTCGGAGCCTGACGGGTACCTGGCACATAGGTGTTGAAAAAATATTTATTAGTCAGAGTGGAGAATTCCAAGACTCGTATCTGCAGAACATGAATGTTTCCAGGGAAAATCTCAGCAGATATTGATATGTGGGGCCTGATGAAAAGCAGTTCGTCAATAGTTAAGGCTGCTATCAAAAAAAGGGAGCATTCAGAGAACAAAAAAGAGCTCTTAGGAATCAAAGATTAGAAGATAAGGACCAAAAGTCTGCTGGAAAATAGAACAGATCAAGAACGGGTAAGAGGAAAGAAAATCTCAGAGCAGGTCTGAAAGGCCCCTGATCAGA
Organism: Equus asinus; assembly: GCF_041296235.1. NCBI lineage: Eukaryota > Metazoa > Chordata > Mammalia > Perissodactyla > Equidae > Equus > Equus asinus. The sequence continues at coordinate 100,523,650 of NC_091797.1, read as the reverse complement.
CCACCAGAAACTCTAGTGAAAGGAGTGGGCGAAGGGAGGAAGGTTTAAGGACATTCCTAGCTTTGAAGGACACGGCCCCCACATGGACAGTGCCCTGAATGTCCCAAACATGGCTCTAAAGGGCTCTGCTAAAGGCCCTTGTCAAGCCAAGGATGATAAGGATGAAGGGAAGACCCTAAAACATTCCAGAGGCAAATTTCAGCATGCACACCAAGGACCAGGAGCCACGGGCATCAGCTTCTTCAACACCGAGCACTACAAGAAAACAAGGCCCTCATATTACAGGAACAGCTGCTGCCTATCTGTAATCCTACATCTAGTAGAAGCCACAAGCTCTGGCCAGGCCCCAGATTGGGTAAGTGGGTTAGATCCAAGGCTCATGAGGCACAAACCACTCATATCTTTGCACATGAGATGCTTGCCCTGGAATGACCATCTGGGACCAAGCCAGGCTGAGGGCAGCAGACCCATGTCACTCCGCCACGGTGACGCACAGAGAGCCAATCTGGAGGGGAGTCGGGAACATGAGAGACATGCTATTTATCATTTCTTCATATTGCTTTTTAAAAATGTTTGCTATCTAGGCAATGAGCTGAGCTATCCTAAGTCTCATTTCATCTGACAGGATTCTACTGGATAAATGAGCAAACTGTAGCTCAGAGAAGTCCAGTAACCTGCCTGAGGCCACACAACCAGGGGATAGCAGAGCCCAGAGGCAGCACACACACCTGTTGTCTTATAGCTCTGCCTGGGCCCAGCAGACTCCAGGCTGACCTCTGACCTCTGTGAGTGACAAGTTCCTTAAGACGGCAGTGAGAGGCCCAAACCTACCTCTTCTAACCGTGTCCGCTTCTCGGAGGGCTCTGATCCTTTGTCGCTTTCATTAGCCGAGTGCTCTTCATCCTCCTCCTCATCCCTAAAGATGTCATCGTAGGCGGGAATTTCAAGGTCGTCATCTTGTTTAATGAGTAGCTTGATCTAAAATTAAAACAAAAAGCAATCAGGTTTCTCCTCTCTCCTGGACAGAAAACTATTCATCATACATTTTTCTCTTGTAGAATCTTATTTTCTAATGAGCTGACTCATAAGTTTCCTCTACATATAAATAACCACCTGTCTGAGAAGAATTTCAGACTTCTCAGGCATTTTTTTTTTCTCATTTCCACTCAGTGAGGCACTGGAGTTGCAATGCATAGTATATAAAAATAGCAAAAGTTTGAAAACTCTCTATAGTCACTTAAGTCTGGGAAAAAAGCTCCCTGTTACGCCACACACCCAGCCAACAGATGAACACACCACGACTTGGCCTCTGACAAAAGACATGACGATAGGCCACCCCTAATGGGGTACATTCTGTCTCTAAAGCAGGTCCAGGCCGACTGCTCCTGGAGAGATCCTTCACATGAGAATGCTGGGGCCACCCTTTGTCAGAGTGGGAGGTGAAGACCAACGGTTAGGTCGCTGCTCTGGCCTGGGCTCCGTGCTCGCTGTTGGAGGTTCAAGGAGTGAGCACAGCAGCGCCCTCTCGGGCTCACAGCGGCCTCTCCCACTGCTGTCTTGCTGGTCCTTACACCACCCTCAGATGGGCAGGGCAGGTCCCAGCCCATTTACAGGGCAAATGCCTCTGAGATTCCCTGATATTCAACGAGACTGGGCAGCCCTGAGCTCCAAGGGCAGACTCAGGGCAAGGTTCTGGTCCCTACACCTCCCAGGTCAAGCAAATCCACAAATGCATTCTGAGCACCTCTGAGGGTAAGGTGCCGCGCTTCTCATCAAAGATGGACAAGTTCTTGTCCTCAGGCTGCTCCAACTCCTGTAGGGGAGGTGGATACAGGCCACGTTGTCTGTGGCATAAAAAGGTACAATCAGGTTGATGGGAGAACTCAGGCGAGGCATGGGCCCCAAAGGCCTCGTTACCTGGGTATCATTGTATACATTCACGACATTGACTGGCCTGTGGGTGTCGCACACAAAAAATATGGCATCTTCATCGGGCTGAAGGATATCCAATAGGTCTACGTTAGCTCCACAGTTTATGAGGACAAAAGAACGAAACTGAAAAAAGAAGAGGACATTGTGAAGTAAGTGCACCGTGGAGGCCCCTTTACCTCAGCACACTAGGCCTGAGTCCTTCTGCTGACACACATCAAGCCCCTGACACTGGGCAAGGCTCTGAGGGCAAGGGCCTCCCAAAATGGCAATGGCTGGCCTGTGTTAAGAGCTTTAACATACTCCATGTGCTATTTCATATTCATGATGACACCGTGAGATACCCCATGGCTGGCACCGTGGCTCTCTCCACTTCGCCAAGGAACGTGCAGAGGATCAGCATGCCCCAGTCTCATGCACAGGGGCAAGAAGCTGATGAGGAGCAGGTGGAAACTTCAAATGCATACCTGGGCCTCTCCAGATCTCAGTCACTCTACGGTGCTGTGCTGCTTCTCTATACTAACAGCATTGTACAGGTTTACACTTTTAGCAAACCTTGGGCAGCCCATACTTAATGGGCACCTAAATATTCAATTAAGTCTCTTATTATATCCTATCACTATAGAGAATCCTTTCCTTACAAATACCAACTGGCACAGGTCCCTCCCGTGATGACAGGAGCTCCAGGTGAGGATTTATCTTTGGCAGACAATCCTAGATGTGGCTAGACTCCAGGGAGCTGTGGGGACCGTGGGGTCTAAGATGTCCCACATCTCATTATAGGCCCCATGAAGACGTGGTAGGAGTCCTGGCCTCTACTGTTTAAATTATGAAAAGAGAAGATATGTTCCTGGATTTCAAGTTGGAAATTAGAATACACTTTCTTGGGAAGAGAATGTAAAATAGTGGTCTAATCTAAAGTAATTTTAACTAGGCCATATCAAAAACTAACTGCTAAATTCCAAGCACCTTACAATGAAATGTCTGCACACAAATTCAAAGTTAGAGGCTATCCATATTCACTCTTTTTTTGTTGTTGCCCATATTGTCCCTACAACTTGAGGGTAAGTCATGTGGCCATATAGCTCATTTTTCTCTTTCGTACTGCCTAATATAGTTGATACTTACATACGTATGCAACCTATTGTGGAAATAGAAAGAATGCTAAATGTTAAGAAATTGCAGTTGAGTAGAAAAAGTCTAATTATTCTAAAATGCATCTCTCATACCTGTTCTTTATGCTCAAGAAATGCAGTTTCAAGTTCTTGCCACCCAGAAACTGGAACCAGTGTATATTGCACGTGGTCACACTGGAACAGGGCCTGGAGAGAGATTATTTTCAAAGCCTATTATAATTAGGGTGTCTGCAATTTCCCTTGAAATGCACTTAGAAAAAAATAAGATAGGCTGAGAGACAAACAACATGTGATAAAGTAAGGTTCATGAAATGTTAAAGGAGAAACTAGGTGATGGGGATATGCGTGTTCACTGCACCAATCTGTCAACATTGCTGTATTTTTTAAAATTACCAAAGGAAAACACTGGGAGAAAAGCTGATCTTATTTCTAGGTCTTCTGAGAAATAGTTCATGACCCAAGGGCCTGCCGAAGTTCATGTAAACATGGCACCACATTCAAAACTCAACCAAGCAAGCCTCTTGCATAACAGACTAAGGAATCTTGTATTTCCAGTATTGCTTATGACACTACTATGCCCTCAGTTGTCACAGATTCCTCTGTCTCAGACCCCACATCTGAGAAGCCACTACAGGTGGGTCCATAGGCCTTTCGAATGCAGCCATTTTTTGCCTAGGTTACAGCAAAAATACTAACTAGTCTCCTTGCCTTTTGCCTAATCCTTCTCTAACCCACCCAATACTGTCCTGCTGGGGATGCGACCTCTCAGAGTCCCCCTTGCCAGCTTTCGGTTGCCATTGCTCCAGCCCCCACCCCTCCTGAGCTCTCACCCGGGTGGAGTTCCCTTACTCCGCTCCTCATCTCCCGCCCGGCGGCCTCCCCCACCGCGTTCCCTCTGGATTCTAAGCCCCCACTTCCTGCCCCACTCTCTGCCCTCCCCGCGCCCCTACCAGCCGCCCAGGCCCAGCCTGCACCCTCCCCTCTCACCCTGGCCCCACCCTCCCAGTCCGCAGGGCTCACCTGAAGGATCTTGCAAGCACACAGGGCGTCCACGTCCGAAGCCACGAAGAGAAGAACCCTCTGTCGGGGGAAGAGTCGGGGAGCTGAGCGCTGCGACCTGAACCCATCTCCTCCCGCTCTCCCATGGCCGCTCCCCCTCATCTCTTTCCCCCAAAAAGCCCTCGGGGTCCAAGAAAGGGGGTCACCTGGCTCTGGACCACCTCGTAGAACTCCTTGCGGAAATCGGACACGAACATGGCCACGGCGGCCGGACACCAAGAGCTCGCGCTGAGACACCAAGAGCTCCGGCCGCGGTCAAGACTCCCGCCAAATCAGGGCTCTTCCGATTGGCCCAGGGGCCAACCCATAGCTACTTAGTTCCCGGCCCGTCCTCTTTTCTGATTGGTCCATATTTAAGGCGGGCAACAGGCAAGACGCAAACGCAGTTGCCCACTTCAACTCTGATTCCCGTTTACCCAGAAACCCGACTCTCGGTGGACATCTTTACTTTGGGAAGAGCAGCCCATTACCTCCCACTGGGAGCTCCAGGAAAAATTTATTTATTCCCATCGTAAATTAAATTTACTTATGCATCGAACGAGAGCATCAGTTTACGATTTCAATGGGCTCTCGGTCTAGTTTGAAGGCGGATGTGTAGCTTACTTCCGCCCGAGTCCTCGATGGCTACGGCAAAGGCCGGAAGGTCTTTTGGGTATTCTGGGTAGTGTAGTCAGTAAGGAGAATGGGCCCAACTAAACTCGTCTAGAGGGGAGTACTATCAAAATGTAATTTAAAATAATTATAAACATTTCTCTAGAGTGGGTCACACGATAGAAGACGGTATTTTAGTGCTTATTCCGTGGAAATTTTAGACCCTAGCGCCTTTGCCTCGCTTTTTCTCTTTTGCAGCCGACTCCTGCCCTCGGCGCCTCCCCCCGGGTCTCAGGCCCAGCACTTCCGGTGAGCCTCCTGGGCGTCGGAGCCGAGGAGGCGGTGGCGAAGGCTTTGGGGAGAGCGGTCGGTGGGCTCCCATCGGAGCTTTCCCTGGGCGAAGCGGCGTCTGCGAGGCAGAGGTGTCCATCATGGTGAGCGCGGCTGGGCAGGGGCGGGGAGCTGGGGCTGCGACCGGGAGCTGGGGCTGAGGGCTGAGGGCCGACGCTGGGCCCGGCGGGGCGGACGTGACGGCCACGGAGATGCCGAGTCACCTCGGCCGGAGCCCGGCCCGGGCGCCCCCGGCCGGAGCCGGACCCCTGACCACCAACGGCCTCGGCTCGTCTCCGCTTGTCCGGGGCATGGTTCGCATTTCCTCTCAGTTGGACTTGAACTCCTTGAGGGGAAAAAGGAGCCTTCTAGTTGCAAGTGCTAGACACGTGGCAGGTTTCCATAAACACCAAATTAATTGGAAGGTTGTTGGGGGCGAGGAGCAGAATCAGGGGTCCCAGGGAGAATGCGGGGGGCCACCCCGCTGGAAGGGAACGGCAGCTCCCCGAGCCCAGTGCCTCGGGTGTGCTGAGGCCTTCGGCTCTCTGAGCGGTTGGGTAAGGATAACAGTGGGAGTTCCTAGTCGCCGGCGCGTTTTCCATTGCGCAGCTTTTCTTTAACGCCTGCAGTTCCTCATTGCGACTCATCCCGTTTAGTCCCTACAGTGCCCTTGGAGGCACGGGTGGTTGTTATTTTAACCATGAGAAAACGGAGGTTTAAAGAGGTAGATAGTCTACTCGGGGTCAGAAAAGTGAGGAGTGGAAATCTGAAGCCAAGTCTGTCTGTCTGCAAAGCTGTCTCTTTAGCATTGTACAGCGTGGCCTCAGTGTGGCCTGTTTTTTTCAGTGAAAACAAGGAACGACTATTAGATTTTATCCCAAGCATGTCAGTGTTGAATCATATTTCTCTTCTCAACTTTGTCCACTTAGCAGACATTGAATACCTGCTAGGTCTAGGCAATGTGCTAGGCGTTGGGTTCATAAAGGAAAGTAGGACTTGGGGTAGGGAGCAGGAGGGCAGGGCATAAGGTCAGGATCATGGGTAGATGGAAGGCAGATTGTTAGGGATGTTGAATACGTTGTGCACTGTTCCTCTGTGATGTGAAGAGAAGTGGCTTAGACGGGGAGGTGGTGAGAGGGCTCCTGGGGGTGCCCACGCCTCTCTCTTCTTTCATCTGGAAATCCTGTTTCATTTGTTAGGCTTCTGGCCAAGCTTTGTTCAACAGAGCTGCTGTTGAAAAAGAGAGATAAAGGTTTGAAAACTACTGTGCTCGAGCTCCAGGGAGTGAAGAGCCATTTGAGATTTTAAGCAGGAGCATGCTATATTTGCTTTTTAGAAAGGGAGCTCATTCAGCTTACTAATTTTGGAATTGCTAGTAAACTACCTATCAGTAGATGGCTTGCCCTCTACTTAATTTATATTTGAAACCAAGTCAAGAAATATTTGTCTATTGTGAGAGTTTATTTTAACTTATGGTAAAAAACAGGTAACAGAAAGTTACCATCTTAACCGTTTTTAAGTGTACAGTTCAGTAGTGTTAACCATTCCCGCTGTTGTGTAATGACTCTCCAGAACTTTTTCATCTTGCAAACCTGACACTCTAGCCATTTAACAACAGTTCACTACTTCCCCTCCCCCAGCCCCTGGCAACTGCATTCTACTTTCTGTTTCTCTGAATTTGATGACTCTAGGGATCTCATATAAGTGGAATCATACAGCATTTGTCTTTTTGTGACTAGCTTATTTCGCTTACCATAATGTCCTCAAGGTTCATCCTCTGTGTAGCATGTGACAGAATTTCCTTCCTTTTTAAGGCTGATTGATATTCCATTGTATGGATATACTACAGTTTGTTTATCTGTTCATCCATCGGTGGACACTTGGGTTGTTTCCACCTCTTTGCTATTGTAAATAGTGCTGCTGTGAATATGGGTGTACAGATATCTCTTCAGGACTCTGCTTTCAGTTCTTTTGGATATTGTGTAATTGTGTATTCTTTTTTTAAAACATCCTGGTAATTGCAATACTTTGAGAAGACCCTAGATTGCCATGGAATGTGTTGGCTAAGCCTCAGAGTAATCCACAGTTTAAGATCTGGGATCTTAGCTTTGTGATGGCACCATGTCTTGGCTTTACTTATGAATGGGAGGAAGTACTATGGCATAGCATGTGAGAGCACATTGGAGGGGCACCATCCCAGACCTTGGGCAGAGCAGGAAGTTTCCTGGAGCAAGGAAAGGATGGTCGTGGAAGCCAGGGGAAGGCAGGGGTGCAAACGCTGGGCACCTGCTCTTCCTGCTGCCTGGAATGCCATTCCCTGCTTTCTGCTGGCTCCCTTTCCTGGCATTCAGGTCTTTGCAGAGTGCCTTCTTGACCAGCCGTTTAAAGCAGCATTCCCAGGAACTCTCTGTCTCTTACTCTCTTGTCCTCAGAGCATTCATCACTGCCAGACACGCAGACGTTTTCTTTGCCTGTTTCTTATTTTGAATGTTGGCTCCACCAGGGCAGAGATTGTACCTGTTTTGTTGGTAAGCAGACATCACTAGAGTGATGTTTCCCTGGTGCTTAGATCAAGCCTGGCAGATAGTGGGCACTCAGCAAATAGATGTTTTTTAAATTAATGAGAAGAGAAAAAGTGTCCAGGCCGAGGAACTAGCCTTGCAGGGACGTGGCATGTGTAGGAGATTGTGGGGCCTTCAGAAACCAGTCCTTGAGGTGTGTGCAAGGTCTGCCTGGATCCTGAGGTGTTTGCAGGCTGAAAGAGATTAAGGATGGCTGGCCATGGCCAGTTTTATATTTTAGTAAGTTCATACCATCTGAAAACAGTGGAGACTAAATCGGTGGGACGAGACTGGGCATGGCAGAATGGGTGGAAACAGAGATTTGAGATTCACTGTGCTACCGGGAAGTGTTCAGGCAGACTGCTCTGATCCATCAGGATTTCGAGGCCTTTTGCTCTTCGACAGCATTTAGCGCAGTATTAACTACCCTGACCTGTTTGGGCTTTTGACGAGAAGAAATGTACCTTTGTTCTGTTCTAACTCCAGCATTTCTTTCCTCCTCCTAGTTTTCTTTCAACATGTTTGACCACCCGATTCCCCGGGTCTTCCAGAACCGCTTCTCCACACAGTACCGCTGCTTCTCCGTGTCCATGCTCGCGGGGCCGAATGACAGGTCAGATGTGGAGAAAGGAGGGAAGAGTATGTGCTTGTTTTTATTTTGAATAGTAACCTTTCCTGCCCTCAGCCTGCAGTGCTTGTAGTCCTCACCAGTCCTTATTTTGCATGTGTAACCAAAGCTAGTTACAGTGAAAATGTTGCTTGCCCCAGACTTGCTGGTGGGGGGGGGTGGGAGGGGAATCCTAATTATGATTAGATTTATGGCCCTGTGGCCAAGTGGTTGAGTTTGCACCTTCCACTTCAGTGGCCCAGGGTTCGTGGGTTCGGATCCTGGGTGCAAACCTACACACTGCTCATCAAGCCGTGCTGTGGTGGTGTCCCACATAGAAGAACTAGAATGACCTACAGCTAGGATATACAACTATGTACTGGGGCTTTGGGGAGGAAAAAAAAATTTATGGCTAGTAGCCATTAGGTTCCCCTAATGTAAATTCCAGCAAGTAAATTCTTTATGAAAGATCATTATAAAATTCTGGCTACTCTACAAGGATTGTTGAATATGTTTTTAGATATAACAGAAACTGCATTTTGGCTTTTATTCTGTCCTTTTAATTTTCATTTTCTTAATATTTCTTATATGTTCTTTCTACAGTAATTATGCCTCCTTCAGCCTTAGATCAACTCAGTAAGTATTTTCCATGTGACTTGAGAACTGGGGTGATGTAAATATGGATGCTAGGAACTCAGCACACCCTCCTCAGTATGTCCAGACACAGGCAACCTTTGTCATGTCTGGTCAGGGGTTGACCCTGGTGCATGCATGCTGGGCTGGGAGAGCTGGGGCCGCAGATGCCCAGTGAGGTGGTGGCCAGCTGTGCAGGCTAGGGGCCAGTGAGTACTCAGCTCCAGGATCCTCCTCTGCAGGGGGTACCACTCCCCTGACACACACATACATACACCCTATCTTGGGTCCCTTCAGGAGTAAAGGAGGGTGTGAGCATCAGTGCTTTCTTTCCACAGTTCCGGGCCAGCTGATGCAATAGGCTGGGCTTACTAGGTTTTCTCCTGAAGGCTGGTGGTCAGCTCCCAAGAGAATGCTTTGAGGCAGGGGTCTCATCTCCTCCCCCAACATCTTTCCTCAGCTCTGGCCTGAATTTCTAACCCCCTCTTTCCTACTGCATGTGTAGCTTGTCTCTTCCGCCCCAAAAGCTGCTCCTTTCACTGGGGCCTGCCTCTTTCTAGGAGCAAGAAAAGTCCCCCAGTTGTGAGAGAGGCCATGCTTTCCCTCCCTTCCCCCAACCTCTCATCCCCTGAGAGCAACTTGAAGACCTCGTGGTCCCGGCCTGACTCCACCTGGACTCAGAAAACCTGATCACAGGCGCAGTCATTGCCTTTTGAGATTTAGTGATGTTTCTGGTGTGAATTCCTCCCATCCAAGACAGGAGACGTGGAGGCCTGCTGGCGGGTCCACTCCTGGTGTTGGGTGCACATGGCTGCAAGGTGGGGAAAGGGCACTGGTTCTGGTGTCGCTCCAGCTCAGGCTTTGCACCTTACCCGGCCTGACTCTAGAGTAGTCACTTGGCCCCCCTGAACCCCAGTGTCCTCATCTTTAAATGAGGATACACATAGCCTGTGTGGCTAGAGTACTTCCCCCTGGATGGTGCCCTCTGATGTGTGTATGAACAGCCCAAGCCCACGTGACACCAATCAGAAGGCAGGAGGTGGCCTTTAGCTAGCAGAGCTTAACTGATGCCAGCAGCAGCAGCAGCAAAGCAGGCCTTTAATTCTGGCCTCAGTCAGAGGGTGGATAGAGCCATGGGGTTCACAGCCCTCAGGCAGGCCCTTGTCATCACAGAGGAGGGAATAAGACCCCCAGAGAGCCTGCTTTTCTGGTTGAGCTGACATAGGAGCTAAGCACCAGGTGTGACCCTTGGCATAGGTGTCTGAGAAGGGACTCAGGATTGGGACAGTGGGGCTTAGATCAGTGTTGTTCAGATCTTTTAAGTCATGGAAGAAACTTTGTCCAAATGAAATAGGGAGTCCTAATTTATTAAAAGGGTCGCTGCTCAGATTGGAGGAGATGAGGCCTCCAGGCGGAGGGCTCGGGAACCCCAAGACACGTTTCTAAATCACAAAATGCAGTTTGAAAACCACTGAGGAACACAAGGGTCTTTTCCAATGGCAGGAATCTTGGACCCTTGGCTGGAGCCTGATCCCAGTTCACCCTGACTGACTATGGTTCAGCTCCATGGCTCTAGAGCTGGGAGGCACCCTGTTGACAGAGGGCCTGGCCTCTGGGCCCTTGGCCACTGTACTGCCAACATCCAAGTCACCTTTGGTGATGGGGGGAACACTCCTGCCCACTGCTGCCTCCACAGTGAGGCACCACTTCCAGTGGCTCTTGCCTCTCAGTGACTTCCTGCCCAAGCTCATTAAGTCGATCTGCTTCACCAGAAGTTTTAGGGAGATCCCGAACAGAGTCTGCCATACCTCCTGCTGCTGAATGGCACTTCTGTTCCCATGTTTGCCTAAACCAACAGGCTAAAGTGGGCCTCAGGGGTTAAGGTGCAGACCTGGGCCAGCCATCTGGGTCGAATCCTGGTGTTGCCACTCCTGGGCTATGTGATCCTGGGCATGTTGCCGCACCTGCATGTCTGAGTTCCTTGTAGATAAAAGGGATAATGACAGTACATACATCACAGTTTTGCGAAGACTGAGCAAGGGCCTGGCGCATGACAAACACTGTCACTATGTCAGTCCATCCCGGACTCCTCCCCCTGGTCCCTGATTCTCCTGAGTTCTGCTTCAGTTCGCCAGCCCCTCCTTTCTGTGCCCCCTGCACTCCTGAGTCAGCATATCAGCTGTCCTGTTTGCCTGCCTCTGGCCATCCATGTGGCCTCACCTTAGGGACCACTAGAGTGAGGGGATGTACCATGTCATGACCTGCCAAGAGCCCACACTGCTGACCAGTTCCATCCTGTGTAGTGTCCTGCCCAACCTCCCTCCCCTCCCACCCATTCCGACACCCTGTCCCCATGCCCCCATCTCACCTAATTGCCAGTCATTCCCCAGTTGGCTGGGTTCCTCTTACCTCCATGCGTTTGCTCAGGCTGCTTCCTCTGCCTGGAGTTCTCTGCCTGGCATGCTGCCTGTGACTCGTGACTCGCCTGGAGGAAGCCCTACAGGAGCCCTCCTGCTGCCCCTCCCTTCCCTCAACGCCACAGCATCGGAGTGTACTTGTTTTCTTTCTTGCCTTTCTAACTGGAAACTTTGGAAGGCAGGGATTTTGTCCAGAACATGGGTGGCACTTAAATTATTTGCAAATAAATGAGTGAACATGCCACTTTTTAAAATTGGGATTTCAGAAAATCACAAGTATGAGCTGGTGCTGTGTTTCTGACTCATTGACCATTCCCGAGCTACTCCAGGCCAAGTGCTATGCTCTTGCAGGGAGTGTGGGGTCTGGTGGGTGGGCAGACACCCAGGGACTAAGTGCCACATGGGTCTGGGAGCCTGCTCTGGGGGTTGAGGCTGCATGGAGCCGCAGTGGACCCCTGAGGAGGCTGTTTTCCAGGGGAGGGCTTTGAGGGAGCAGTTTCTCTCCCTGGCAGAAGCCGTGCCTCATAGCCTCTCTCTGCTTTTTAGGCCGACTCAACATTACCTACCCGATGCTGTTCAAGCTGACTAACAAGAACTCGGACCGCATGACGCACTGTGGCGTGCTGGAGTTCGTGGCCGACGAAGGCATCTGCTACCTCCCACATTGGGTGAGTGGGGCCGCCCCGTCTCTGGAGAGAGGGGCCTCGTAGGCAGGGACGCCCCAAGCATGTGCACAAGTCCTGCCTCTGAAACAGTGGCAGGGCTAGAGGGAGGGGATTCGGGGCAGTGCGCCACGTGCCGGGGCGACCTTTTCTTCCACAGTCGCTCAACTGGTAGGCTAGAAACCACAGCCAGCTGTTAAACTGCGATCTCCTAAGTCAGGCTTTTTTACAAATAACGAAGCAGGAGTATTTTTGAAATGGTCTAAGTGTAGAATTTTAGATTTTTATACATTTTCTCCTCATTTTTAGTAGTTTCTCTTCCAGTTCTGTCACGACATGTGTGTGTTTAGACACTTGCCTGTAACTGAGTTTTCCCAAAGCTGTGGAAATGAAGCCTCTCTTTTGCACTCAGGCTTTCTCTGGAGTCTGAGTCCTTCCTGAGTGTGAGGCCTGGCCACCTCTCCCCACAGGAGCCCTGACGCCCTCACACCTGTGTCTGGCCTCTCCAGTGCTATTTCTCAGTCTTGTCCTGTGGGGAGGTCTTACTCGTGCCTCCAAGCCCAGATCTGATTCATTTCCCTGCTCACTTGCCCTCCCCAGCACTTGCCACGCAGGGCCTCACTGTCATGTGTGGTCTGCATGTGCCCCTCACAGGCGTGAGGCCTGTCCTGCTCATCTGGGAGAGCGCTGTGATTGGCTGAAGTGTAGGGCAGTGACAACTTCCTGGGGCCACTCTGGATCTGCAGAGGCCCCTCTGTGGCCCGTCTGTAGAGGTGAAAGAGGAGCTGGTGATACTGGGATACACATGACCTCAAAGGTTCTCTCTCCAACACACAGACTTGGAGTTTGGGTGGTCCTTTGTCCAGGCTCTCAGACCACTTTGGACCCCAAAATTCGCTGAATCCCTTTTGCCAGGAAACATCACATCCCCTGGGAAGCCTCTTTCGGTAGCATGGAGCTGCCTGCCTGCCTCTTCCTGGGCTGGTCTTGCAGCTCTTGGCAGGAGTAGGTGGTTGCCTGGAGTCTCCCAGCAGCTGCAGCAGAGCTAGTCTAAGGGCCTCCTGGCTCCCAGCAGGAGTACGAGCCAGTGCTTTCTGTTGGCTGATTGGCAGGCTCCATCCCACCCGGCGCCCTGGCTTCTTCAGGACTAGTGAGCCTGAAACAGGCGCTGGCCTTGGTTCCAGCACCTGGGCTCTCATCTGCTGACCTAGACCAAGATCCCTGCCCAGGGCCACTGCGAGTGCGTGGCTGTGTACTGCCAGATGCCTGTCGTCCTGTGTGCACTCCGTGGTCCCCGCTGCCCTCTGGGGCTTAAGTATAACACGGCCTGGGCCGGGTCTGGAGCACGCCTCCTCGCTGCCCTTGGGCTCTTACCCCTTTCTCTCCCCAAGTCCTGTCTGAACCTGCTCTTCAACCATGGGCAGGTGACCTGAGCTGCTGCCTTTCCTCCTTGAGCTGCCTGTGGCTCTGTCCTTCCTTCTGCCGTTAGTTATCCTCCTTGCCGTCACTGACAGATTTCCCAACAAGTCCTTAACGGACTGTGAACTTGACCTGCAGCAGGCTGACTTCCAACCCTTAGAGTGCTTCCTATGAAAGCTTCACTCTCCAAGGTCACCAAACCTCTCAGTTGTCAAATTCATTGCCTCTCCATCCTACTCGGCCTGCCTGCGGCGTTTGGTGGAGCATCCACTCCTCCATTTCTGTCATTCCCTGCCTGGCAAGCACCCTTCGATGCGAGTGAGCTGGGGCCTCTGCAGGCTTGTCCACGGGGCCCTGTTCACCCTTCAGCTTCGCTCATGGCTCTGCCTGCCCTGGCCTTGGCCTCCCTCACCCCTGCACCTTGTCCCTCAGCTGTTCAAGGCACATCCTAACCACCAGTTTTGAGCCCCTGTGGGTAGCGGCTCTGTGGGAACAGTGAAGCGTTCCTTTCACCTTCCTGGTGTGGCGTTCTTGAAAGGATGTGATGCCTGGGATTGGCTCCAGGGCAGCCCACTGTGGGATGGGTCCGGGGAGTAGGGCAATGATAGGTGAAGCGAAGTCAGCCGTAACCCAATTACTGTTGAAGCTGGGCGTGGGTTTGTAGAGGCACACTCGTGCAGTTCTCTCTACTTTTGTATGTTTGAAATTCCCTTTAAGAAGGTTTAAAATAAGAAAAGCAAAAAACATTCCAGGACATGCGGAGTTTCTCATTTCTGGCCCAACCTCCTTGCCTCGGACTCCTGAGTCTTGGCCTGGCTGCAGGGTCCCAGCTCCCGGCACACCAGATACTCCTGGGCCTTAGTTCACATTTTTCCGTCTCATTGCTCAGTGGGCATCTGCCTCGCAGGGTGGTTTAATCGACGTGGAGGGGTGTCTGTGTGGGTTTTATATAACCTCCTGTAGCAGACATCTCTGGGGCCTTGTTACCACCCTGCGGCCTCAGCTGTGGGACCCTTCCATGCGAGGTCAGTCCGCCTGGTACTGTCATTATCCTCCCTCAGGTGCAGCCCTGTTTGCCCCACGGCCTTATAAGTTGGGCATGAGACAGCTTGAAAGTTGGGGTGGTGAGCTTCCCTGGGGAAACACTGAGCCCTGAGGATGTCTGGAGCTGGTGGGCCATGCTGCACCCCCCCCCCCACCCTTCCAGCAGAGATGCCACATGCCAGCTACCGCAGCCTCGGTAGCACCCCTTATTGGCCTCCTTCTTTCCACATCTTTGTCTCATTTGCTTGCTTGCTTTTTCTTCCTTCCTGACATCAAACTACAATTCGATGACCTGTCCCCAAGTCCTTGTCTCAAGCTGCTCTTCTGGGGACCCGAGCAAGAGGCCATCTGAATGTCAGACTTTGGCCTGCCTGGTGTACGGATCAGTGGCGCTCATGCTGGCCACTTGGTTTCCAGGAGTCTCATGTAGCCTTCTTCTTTTAGATGATGCAGAATTTGCTCTTGGAAGAAGGGGGCCTGGTTCAGGTGGAGAGTGTCAACCTTCAAGTGGCCACATACTCCAAATTCCAGCCTCAGAGCCCTGACTTCCTGGACATCACCAACCCCAAAGCAGTGTATCCTTTTGAAATAAGAAGGGCTCTTCAGACGAGGGAGAGGGCTACTGACAGTCGGTGAGCAGCGATTGCTTGGTTGAGCACATGCTTACTTTGGGGACCACACTTTTGTTCGTGATTGAAGTTGTGATTTTGAGACTAAGGGCATTCAGCCAGCATGTCTGCCATGCCTCCTGGACCTGGGCCTGGACAAGCGTGCTGCATGCTGGGTGCTCTGAATACTCTGCGCACACTCCTGGAGGGCAAAGTAGAACCCTTTCTTCAGGTGGACTGTGACACCTGGCACAAAGCCCAGTGTGTTCTGGTGGAAGAGGGGCCAGCTGGTCTGCCTCTCAGCCCCAAACCCCTCGTGGGCCCCTGGTGCCCCAGCTCAGCCATGAATTCACTGCTCAAACTCACCTTTTACCCAGGTTTAGGGCTTTTCACTCAAAACCAGTAGGGATCATTCATTTAGTACATTTTCTGTCTCTCAGAAAGAGGAAAGCAAAGGTTTGAGGTTCTAGTGATTTTTTTTTTTTTTTGTATGTTCTGTGAACTTAAGCCAGATGCATGTGTTTACAATTTAAGGAGTGACCAGTATGGGCGAGGGGCGTCCTTCGTGTGGACTTTGGTTGAGATCTCTAGCGTGGAGATCCCAGTTTGGCTTGTTGAGATCATGTGATAGAACGAGCACTCCACTCCCTATTTGTCTTTAAAAAAGCATGATTGAAAAAGACGGTTGAACAACACAGACAGGTAGACAGTTAAAAAAAAGCTGCCTCTACCCTTCCCACCTGCTCACTTTTCCCAGGCCAGAACCTAGGAGCAAGCTGCTGCTGGTCATGTCCTGGACGCAGGTGAGCTGTGTTAAGTCCTCTGACCCTGTCTGTGTATGGGCGTGTCCAGTCCCTTGTGGACACAGCAGTCGGTGGACACTTCCTGCAGGCAGGACTGTTCTGTGGCAAGGTCTGGCTGGAGCACTGCCTTTGAGGTGCTTTTCTGGCTGTGAGTGGCCAGGAGTAGGGCCTGGCTCTGTGACCAGAACCCCTTGCATTTGACTTTGGTCAAGTAAAGTTGCAATGCAGACTTTACCAGATTTCCCTCAGAGCCTGTTTCTGTCAGCATAGTTAACTTGTGAACGCGTGGAGAGAGGGCGTCACCTTAATCAGCTGAGAGGCAGCCGGGTGCTCCCTGATCTGGCTGACAGTCTGGGTAAAGGCAGTCTTAGTGGAGAGCAGAGGAGGTAGGGGGCATGCAGAGATGCGGTGCAGGAGCCAGCTCCGCCCTCAGGCCAAGTGGGCTGGGTCTGACAGCTCAGGCGTCACCGGGGGAAGTCAAGGACAGGGCAGCCCTGCAGTGTGGCGTTTCATGGGAGGGAGTGAAGATGGTGTGCCACACAAGATCCTTTGCACAAAGCTGTTATCATCCTGGAAGGCTGTTTGACCAAGAGAAGGGAACACAGACAGCCTGGCTGTTTCTCCCTCAGTCAGACTCTGAGATCTTCACGCAGTTGTGCCACGTCACAGTGGCAGATTCTGGAGCCACGTTTTATGTTCAACCTTTACATTGAAAACAGTTCAGTAAATTGATTGGGATGACATGGTTAAAAATATTCTGTGTGATTAAGCATTATTCCCTTATCTGGGCATTTGGGTTATTCAGTTTTTAAGAATTTATTATTATTTACTATTATAAAAAGGGCTTACAGGTTACTTTTTCCTTTTTAATTTTTATTTTAGAACATACTTCTGAAGTTGGGTTACTGCCCAAAAGACAGAAACAGCAAAAGTGTAAATGAAAACATCTTTGATGTAGAGGAACTTTTGATGGGACCTATCTGATTCATTCAATCTTTTTTTCTTTTGTGCTCCCATGGGATTTTTTTAAATCAACTCATTGATGGATAATTAACATACAATAAAATGCACACATTGGTGAGTTTGACAAACGTGTACACCAGTGTAACCAGACTTTTCCATCTCCCAAAATGTTCTCTGCCCGTCCTTGCCTGACCCCTGGCCCCAGCAACCTCCCAGCTGCTTCCTGCCCACAGAGAGCTGTCTTTCTTAGGGTTCCATGTGAAGGGCATCTTACCACTCTGGCTGATTCTTTCCCTCAGCAGAGTGAGATTCATCCATGTTATTGTGCATTAGAAGCTGATTCCTTATTGCTGATTGGTATCCTGCTGTATGAAACCTGTGGATTTTAATACCAGCCTGGTACACTTCTGTCCAGTACACTCAGTCTGTGACAGTGACCACCTAAACCCCTCACAGAAAGTTGGTTCAGATTCAAGCTATCTATCTTGCCATGTTGCCTTGACAGCGTGTATCTGCAGATTAGAAAACGCATTGAGAAACTTTGCCTGTCTGACCACCGGGGATGTGATTGCCATTAACTACAATGAGAAGGTGGGTGTCTCAGCCACGGGGCCAGTAGAGCCTGGAGCCCAGCTTGGTGTAGGTTGCACCTAATCACAACCACTTGCAGTGCCATTCTGATGTCTGAATGGAGTTCTTTTTAAGGAAGGTATGCCTGGCTTTTATTAACTAATTGCTGCATACTGTTCCCTTTTCTAATCTTTATGGGTCCATATTTGGAGCCCTGTACTAATCATTCAACAACTCTGTGTCGAGAAATCATTGATTGCATTTAGAAGTGAATGAGCTTAACGTCGTTGTACTTACTCATCGTACCTCTGTGTACCATGGTGGCAAGACTGCCCATCTCCTCAGAAAGGTCTCCATTCTACCTGTAATCTGAGCTAAGCCCTTTGCTGGGCTGCAGGAACACAGAAGTGAGCTGGCCTGGGTCCTTGTCATGTGATTCCTTCCCTTGGAAGTAGACAGGCCCTCTTGGAGCTGGCCCTGCAGTGCACTCCAAGTGCCGTGGGACAGGTGGGAAGCAAGCCTGGGTGCACTGGGGACAGTGCTGCCTGAAGTCATCTTTCCTTGTGAGGGCGCACATCCCCTTCCCCTGTTGTCTTTGGTTTTGGTTTTCCCTTAGCAGCTCCTCTCCTCTTGACCCTTCTTGATACAAAGCTTTCGGGTCTGAACACCTCTTATTGTTGATCCCAGATTCTGTGGTGTCTGGATCTAGACAACTGAGCTGTAAAGTGAAATACCGTACAGTGTCCTCAATTTTCTCATTCATTTCATGCATAATAGACAGATGAGTTCCCACAAAATTCAAGATGCCATCCACTTCCCCGTTATCCATGGCAACATGTCTGAGGGAAGAAGTAACAGTTGGCAAACGTGCTGATAGCCCATCCCTCCTCAGGGATGGAGCACAACAATGTGGGTGCCACCCGTCCACTGTGACCATGGATGATTGACCCTCATGGAGCTGCTGCCAGGGCAGACCCCCTGGTACTCAGGAGTGACCACAGCCCCAGCCTGGCTTTCCCAGAGGCCAGCTCTTGACTCCTTCACACACTCTCTTGTCCCCTCTGGGACTGGGGCCCTCACAGCTGTGAACAGGAGCCTGAGGTCCAGCCAGTCCCCGCCTTCAGGATCAGGAAGCCAGTTGTTCCCTCAGTGTCATTACAGGGATCCAGTGTGTTCTCTGAAGTTTCCCTCTATCTGAGGTATCTGATACTGAGAACACTTTTTTTTCAGTTTTGGGGGTTTTGAATCACACTTTTTTTTAAGGTATGATTTTTGGTGAGGAAGATTGACCCTGAGCTAACATCTATTGCATCTTCCTCTTCTTGTTTTCTCCCCAAAGCCCCAGTACATATTTGTATATCCTAGTTGTAAGTCATTCTAGTTCTTCTACATGGGATGCCACCACAGCATGGCTTGATGAACAGCGTGTAGGTCTGTACCCAGGATCCGAAGCCAAGCGCACAAACTGAATCACTATACCACCAGGCCGGCCCCCATGAGTCACACTTTCTATGTGTTCATAAACTAACAAATAATTTTGTGGGGCCGGCCCCATGGCTGAGTGGTTAAGTTCACGTACTCTGCTTTGGCAGCCCAGGGTTTCGCTGGTTCAGATGCTGGGCACGGACATGGCACTGCTCATCAGGCCATGTTGAGGCGGCATCCCACATGCCAGAACTAGAAGGACCCACAACTAAAATGTACAAGTATGTACTGGGGGGATTCTGGGAGAAAAAGCAGGAAAAAGAAAAAAAGATTGGCAACAGTGGTTAGCTCAGGTGCCAATCTTAAAAAAAAAAGGAAAGAAAGAAAGAAAGAATCTTGTTGCCTTTAGCTTTGTGGGGGAACATTTTAGGTATTACCTACCTAAACTGAACACTTCAAGCTTTTATAATTACAGGAAGGCTTAATGTTACTGTTTTTAATATCAAGATAGTAACGCTAAATATAACTCAAATTGATGATAAAGATAATGAAGGAGGGTGAGTTACACAGCGTAGACGTAGGATTGACATGCATGTTTGGATGTCCACTTCTGGAAGTACAGGAGATGAGATACTCCAAAGGGCCCTTCTGATAAAACTCAATTAAATCAGTATAAAACCCAGATTACTAATACATTGTTGGGCTCGCAAGAAATATAGAAGTTTTCAAGAATCTCTCAACAGGGTTGACCTGAGGGCAAATGGCCTTGTCAGTGCTGTGTTGGGAGGTCTGAATCGCAGATTTCCACATTAAAGTGGAACTCTTAAAGGGGCCAAAATAGCCCCATAGGTGGATGTTGTCCTCATCCCAGGAGAGGAAACTCAAATTCTCTCTGGGAAAAGCACCCCCAGTTTATTTAAGCCCTCGGGATTGCTGTAGATTGAACAAGCAAACAGGAGCTCATAATAAAACCACCAGCCAGCCAAAGCAGAGACGACAAAAGCAGATTTAGACCCGCTAGGGAATCAGTGTTGGAATTTTCAGGAGCAAATATAAGATAATTAGGTATAAATTGTTCAAAGAAATTAAAAAGCAGAATCATGAAATTTAGCAAGCAACAAAAGACTCAAAAAAACCAGGAAGATTTGAAAAACAATCAAAGTGTTAAACAACAGCTTACAAAGAATTAATGAAATGAAAGTTAAATCTGGAGAAATGCCTTAGAATTCTGCACAGAGAAGCAAGGCAAGGGAGCATATGAGAGAGTGAGGTCCTGGAGATCCTGAGAAACACAAGCATGCTCAGAAACATTCCAGCAGGAGAGAACGGAGGAGTGGAGTGGCAAGATGGTGAAGAGATAACAAGTGAGATTGCTTTAGAATTCACCATCAGCCCAGTTACAGAAAGTACAATGTATATCAAAGAGGATAAGTTGCAGATAGCAAATACCAGACTCGGAGGGGGAGTGGAGGGAAAACACGCTACTTGCAAAGGAGCGCCTCAGAGCTGTTATGGCCCAAGCAGCGAGAAAGTAACTGTCAGCAAGCCTTTAGGGAATGAGGGCAAAATCAAAATATTTTCAGATAAACAAAATCTGAGAGAGTTTATTTACCAGTGGAGCTTCAAAAGTATTATCCTAGAAGGAAAGACTAGGGTTCCAGAAGGAATGGTAAACAGATAAACTGGCAAATATGAAGCAAGTCATGGTAAACATTACCACATAAAGCAGTAATAATATTTAATGTATAAGGCTTAAAAGATGACCTCGAAAATACTAGAAAAGAGTAAGTCTAGAGAGTTGTTCAGAATTCAAGTGTTCTCTATTTACAATTCAATAAAGTTAATAAAAATAACTGAAAACTACATACATGAGGAATGTTGAAAAGTAGTTTAAAATTACTGTTTTAGATACAGCATGACAAGACATAAAACTAAAAAATGTCGCAAAAGTGTTTGTCCTTACTACATGCAACATACTATAGGATTTCTATTGTACTATCTTCCAGAATTTTTCTCTCCTAGTTCTGGTTGCAGCACACTTGGTTTAATGACCTGCTAATTACCGTGATCTGCAGTTTGAAAACACTACTGCAGAGAAACATGAATATGTCCTCCTAGAGACACGTAGATATCCGAATGTTCATAGCGCGTTGTTAGTGATTGCAAAACAGATGCAAACAGCCCAGATGTTGAGTGGAGAAATTGTGATACATCCACACAGTGACATACATATTCATTTCTACTTATCTTCTATTAAATAAAGAGGAAAGTTAAAAAAATAGATGAGTACATTGAGCCTTCTCACTTTACTTTGGTGACCCTCCCCCTTGTGTTTAGGGGTCTTTTTAATGGTGAGACTTTCTGGATTGTTCATTATAAAAGCAAGACATACTCTAGGTAAAAAGAAAGGACCTTAAATGATGCAGGAAAAAGTAGATTCTGCCACTTTTCGTTCCTGTCCTTCTGGGCTTTTTTATGTACTTTTTTATATACATGAGATCAGACTAGACACACGCAACAGAACTGGTTTTTTAACTTCTTTTCCTGTTGGCTGCATAGTATTCCACTGGTGACTATAATTTATGTATATATGAATAAATATCATTCATTTACTCTGTTGATAGGCAATTTGGGTATACACTATTATTAGCAATGTCGGAGTGAGCATTCTTAGAATTTTCTCGTTGGGTATTTAGCTAATTATTTACTTAGAATAAATTCCTAGAAATAAACTTTCTGGGTTAAAGGTTGTGAGTGTCTTTTGCAGTTTGTTGTGTAACTCTCTTATCTGATTTGAACCACTTACGGGGAACAGCCTCTGCTGAGTGATGGGCATCAAGGCAGCCCACCCCGACAGCCCTATTGTCTGAGCAAGAGATGTGGCTGGGGGAGGGTGTCCTGGAGGTGAATGATGTGTCTGTAGGTGCCAGGTAGGGAGCTGCAGTAATGTGAACAGTGACAGCCCCCAGTGCTGCCACAAAATCATCTGACTGATTTCTGTGTTCTTCTCACAGATCTATGAACTTCGGGTAATGGAGACTAAGCCTGACAAGGCCGTGTCCATCATCGAGTGTGACATGAATGTGAGTGGCTTTGCTGCTTACAGTGTGCTTGGGCCGGAGCAAGATGGGTAGTTCGTGGCCCCTGTAGGCCACTGCCCCAGGAGAGTCTCACTCAGCCCCTGGGACTATTTGGCTGAAAGAGGAGGAAGATGCTGCTAGAACATTGTGAGGGGGCTGCTGACCTTGTGATTCATCTCAGGGCCAGTGGAGGTGGCAGATCAGCCGCCAGTTCTGAGATGGCTAAATCCACCAGCATCTCAGACCTGCTGAGGAGTGAATGTTCTTAGAAGCTAAGGAACACTTCTCAGCTTCTGGGTAGGAAAGAACTATTGGTACACACATGAGCATGGTGGATCTCCAGGGAATCGTGCTGAGCAGAAAGGGCCAGTCCCAAAAGGTTACACACTGTCTGGTTCCGTTTATATAATATTCTTGAAATGATAAAACTTTAGAAATGGACAACAACTAGTGGTTGCTAGGAGTGAGGGATGGTGGAGAGGGCCGGGAGGGAGGTAGGTGTCATTATAAAAGGACAACACAGGGGGCCCCTATGATGGAGGAGCTGTTCAGTATCTGGACTGTGGGAGTGGATACGCCAACGTAACTGGTGATAAAATTGGGAGAACGTAACACAGACACACAGAAGTAAGTATGTGTAAAACTGGGGAAATCTGGATAAGGGCTGGATTGTGTGGATGTCGATATTCTGCAGGTGACATGCTGTACTGTAATTTCGTAAAATATGGCCATTGGGGAAATGGGCAAAGTGTATTCGGCATCTTTCTGTATCATGTCTTACACTGCATGTGAACCTACAGTTGTCTCAGTTAAAAGCAGAAAGCTAAGGGAGCCTAAATGTGGCCATGTCTCAAATTTTACTTTCATCTTGGGAATACAGGTGGACTTTGATGCTCCCCTGGGCTACAAAGAGCCTGAAAGACAAGTCCAGCACGAGGAGTCAACCGTAAGTCATTTCCCCAGCGTCTCTCCCCAGTCATGGCATGCTTTGCCCTCTGGAACAGTGCATCCTGGGAGTGTCTCACAGCTGGCCCATGTTTGGCCTCTGCTGGTGCCAACACAGCCACGTTCCCTGCTTCTTGTCCAGCCCTGCTCCCAGGGGACACCCAGCTGTTGGGGTGCAGGGACAGCAGTAGCAATGAGAGGCCCCAGGGAAAAGCTGGGGTGTCCCTGCTGAGAAGCTCATCTGTTTTTCTGTCCCTCTGTCAGGAAGGTGAAGCTGACCATAGCGGCTATGCTGGAGAGCTGGGCTTCCGTGTGAGTACCAGGCCACACATTTAACTTTCTGTGCTCCCGCCATGCCATCTGCTCCTTCCAGCATTCTCTGTAACACTCCGGGGACCTCGGCAGGGATTGGTCCTCTGGTGTTCGTGCACATGTGTATCTGGCTCTGTCTCAGTTGCCAAACCCTTGAACATCCACTTTCTCCTGCAATCCTTCCAACAACTCTGTAAGGCAGCCCCAACTTTTTCTTCTTCTTTTAAAAAATTTCTAGTCCACCAAAAAGTTAAATAGTATGAGAGACACAACATATACTTTTTGCTTGGATTCACCACATGTGACCACATTTGCTTTATCTCTCTCTAAGAACACATTCTCTTTTTATTTGTACTGTTTGAAAGTAAGCTGCGACATGACCCTCCCGCCCCTGGGGGGCGACTGTCTTTGGGCCTGGAGGCTCCCTTCAGCTCACAGCAGTCTCCTGAGGGGTTGGGCAGAGAGCTGTCGGCTGCCCGCGCTTGGCAGCTGCGATTGAGAGCTTCAGTCCTGAGGAGATCTGGGTGGTGTCCCCGCGCACATCCCTGCAGCAGTCTGAGCAAAGGGCAACTTTGTGTTTGCTCTTGTTCTTGGGGCTCAGTGCACGCACCCTCTCCTGCTTGTCTCCCTAGGCCTTCTCTGGCTCCGGGAATAGACTGGATGGGAAGAAGAAAGGTGTGGAGCCCAGCCCGTCCCCAATCAAACCTGGAGACATTAAAAGGTGGGTCTGTCTTTGCTCTGCTCCTGCCCGATGCTTTGTCATCATGCAAGGAGGGTCTACACCAGACCCCTGGGATGGGACAGCCTCATTCCAGCTCTGGAGACAAAGCCTGGATCAGGGAGTCTGGCAGGTGGATGAATGTCCCCCATCTGCTCTCCTTGGTGGGCTGGAGCACGTCGTGGGTCTCTGTTTCCCAGGGGAAGTATATTGATGCCTTTCCCTGTCATCCACTAAGCCTCTCCTCAGGTAATGTTGGCCGTGCAGCCTCCCTCTGTGCCTTTAGTTCAGCCTCCACTACCCGCAAGCGGCACCTGATCAGATCTCTCACTTATTTAAAACCTTTCTGATCCTGGTTAGTAATCTGCCTATTTTCCTGTTTTGTGACTTCAAATAATTGATCAGGTCACATTATCTCAACTTCCTTCAAAGAGGCAGGAGCTGCCTCACTTAGATATGTTTCTGTTGTTTGGTCCAGGGACGCTCAGAGCAGATTCCCTGCTCTGGTGGCCGTCACGGTGGTGGCAAAATGAGATATATCACCTGTCTGCTGCGTGTGTTAGAGCAGAAGGAGAATGCGGGAATTGGGGTTTTTACCTAGACTCTTCAGGAGTGAAATGAGTTTAGTGTGAGTGGAGCTCTTCCAGGGTGATCCATGAGGCTGGAGGACGGAGACGGTGAGGGCCTCCCAAGCCTCCAGGTGACCCCTCACCACAGACAAGGCCTCAAGTCTGCTGACCCCAGCCCTATCCCTCCTGCAGGGGTGCTGGGGCGCACCAGAAGGCTGGCCCAAGGCCAGGGCAAGGTACAGCCACATACCACAGAATGACAGTCACCAAGAGGACACTTGTCTCTTCTGCTTTGCTTCCTCTTGATTGTTAAAGATGAATTTTAGTCCCTTTTTCCTGGAACTAACATTTCTCTTCCTCTCTTTACAGAGGAATTCCCAATTATGAATTTAAACTTGGTAAGATCACTTTCATCAGAAATTCACGTCCACTGGTCAAAAAGGTTGAGGAAGTGAGTATATTTCGTGGGTAATGAGAAGTATTATTTGCTAGTGATGAATAGGGGAGTTCTTTCCATTCTGAATATGGGTGTTTCTGGCGTCACCTGGCAACAGTGATCAGCAAGATACTAGCTCACAGAGCCCTTGCCAGGTGCCAGACCCCATGCTGAGTGCTTTATACTTAACTCTTTAATCCCTGGGACAGTGCCGTGAGGCAGCTGCTGTGGTTGCATTGTTACAGATGTGAACATAAAGGTGCGTGAAGGTTGGGGCACCCAGGGCCGGGGGCAGAGCTCCTGACCACAGCATGGTCACCTCCGTGCTACCACACTCCAGAAAAGGCCTCTACTGAGACCTGAGGAGAGCAGCCTCCCTGAGCCTGGGAGTTCTCCTGTGACTGGAAGGGAAGGCTGCAGCTGGGGGCCGGAGGTGTTGGCAAAGGGGAGGTTCCGCCTAGTGGGCACTTCTTCCAGGTGCTGGAAACTTGCTCAGAAACCCAGCACCCCCTACTGCAGATGGCCCACCTCACTCAGTAGCTGTGGCTGTGTGTGCTGTGTATTTCTAGAACACTAGCACTTTAGACCCAACACTTTCCTGGTTCCTTTTCTCAAAAGCTTGATCTCTTGCGGATTTAGGGGGAGGGCAGAGGGCAGGCGTGCTGTGAACCCGTTCAGGATGGGCTGCTAGATGGGACCAGTCACTGGCCAGTTCCTGGCTGTGGCGCTGTCACCGGCCCCTCTTGACCACTGAACCCTCTCTACCTTTGGACTGGTTGGGGACAGAGACCATTGTGCTGCACACCCCAGCCCCCATCACAGCCCCTCCTGGCCTTAATGTTCCTCAGGTTGACACAGTGTTGGGAGCTTTCCAGGCTCAGAGGAGTAAATGTGGTACCTGATCACACCTTACCCTCCGAGTCCTCCTTGAGGCCCCATCCAGGCCTTTGCCATCTGCAGGCTGGGGCTCACTGAGTTGGGCCTAAAGGCCTCAGTAGGAGTCATCCTCAAAGCTGACTTGTGACCCGACTGTGGGAGATGTATGAAAGGGAGGGGGAGACTGGCAGGCACAACTGGAGCTGTTTTATCGATAAATAAATATTTAAGAAGAAATGTATGAAGATGAGATTAAAGGCACATACTTAGCTCTACTCCATCCTGAAACCACACTAAAGCTGCGGTATAAGGTAATGAAGAAGATGATAAAGACAATGAGGAGAAGAGGCAACTGCAGCAGAACTTTGGAGGCCCCAGAGCAGGAGGACAAGTGGTCGCTGACTTAATAGACCACGGAAAGCTGCATCCTGAGCAGGCCGTGGGGAAAGCCGAGAGGCAGCTTGGTTAAGTGGTTGAGCTCTCAAAGGGCCCCTCTGGAAATGGGGGCTGAAGACAGAGTGTGTGTCACAAAGCAGTGAGAACCGCAGCCCCCCTCCCCTCACCCCACTCCAGGGGAAGGCTGGAGGCTCGTCTTCTGGAAAAGGCATCACAAAAGGTTCCTAGGCTGGGGCCACTGGCACAGTGGATAGCAGCATCGAAGTAAGAGAGGGAAGGAGTGACAATTTGCATCCTGAATGTTGCCACCCTTGGTGTCTTTCCCTGCTTGGCTCCCAGGCGCTGGCAGCCGGGCTGGCTTGTTGCAGCTGGAGGAGCTTTCTCTGGACAGTCTGGCGAGCCCCAGGGAAGGTCCCAGCCGGCTCACCCCAGAGTGAAGACCACAGTCAGAAAGTTTCCACTGCCAATGTCCAAATCCTGAGAGTTCTGAAAAGAGATTAGAGAAACCAAAGGGACAGAAACCATCAGGGAAATAATTGCTCTGAACTGAAGGGCACGAGTTTGCAGATTGGAAGGGCCCACTGAGTGTCCAGCACAGTGAAAGAAACATCTGTAAGCCACTGAGAGAAGCCTCAGAGAAACCAAAATGCTGACACCTTGATCTTGGAGTTCTAGCCTCCAGAATTGGGAGGAGGAAAGTCTGTTGTTAAAGCTGCGGCGGTCTGGGACTTACTTGTTAGGGCGGCCCGAGCGAACTAACACCAACTGAGCTATCAATGAAACGGGCAAGAGTAGAGAAAAGGTATTTTCAGTCACATAAGAGCTCACCAAAAGGTACTCCTCATGCACCCTTTCTCAGGAAGCTCCTGGAGGATGTACCTTATTCCATCGCTACTGAAATGATGGAATAAGGTAGAAGTAAGAAAGCCTTGGATCCAGGAAACAAGGGGTTCCCACAGCAATGTGCAGCCCCGGGAGGCTGGCCAGTCCAGGCAGGGCAGCCTGAAGGCCCCAGAAGAGTGCCTTCCTCAAGCAGATGAAATCAGGACACCTGGTGTGATTGAAGGTATGCGGAAGAGAAGCCAGACACAAAATGAAGGCTCTGCAGGAAAGGAAGACTGACTGGCTCAGCTGTGACTCACATTTACATGGTTGCCATCCTGTAAACCCTGTGCAGGCCCTGCTGGGGGTACACCAGCTACATTAGGTGGGGGGCTGGGTACAGGGATGTGTGTTGGGGAGCTCAGAATCTTCCTTTCCATAGACAACACCTCCAACTGACTAGCAATACAAGCACATGAAAAGATACCTACTATTTTTGAGGGTTGAGAAAAAACAAGCCCGCTTTCTGCTGGTGGAAGAATAGCTTTGTGGAATATTTCTGAGGGCTGGTTAGTCATTATATATTAAAAGCCTTAAAAATATGTGCATCCTTTTACCAAGGAATTCAAATAGGAAAAATCAGAGCCGTGTACAGACATTAAGCTGCCAACACACCCATTTAAATTACTGCTAACCTGGAAGAAACGCCCAGTGGGGGAAGAACTGTCTCTCCCATGCAATGGAATTCTCTGTAGCCTTTAGAGTGTACCAGATAAATTCATGGACCTGAGACTTGGGAATTAAGTACTAAAATAGTTTATAGAAGCATATATAGAAAAGTGACCGGAAATGTATTTTTTGGGTGGTGATTTTTCTTTCTGGGGTATATATTTTTTACTTTGAAAATGTGATGGTTCTGTCAAAGGCTATACATTCAATCTGAGAATAAAGGCTGTGGAGGACACTAGTTGTGATTATGTGGTTTTGTTGTGAATTCAATAGATTATGATTTGTATTTATATTTCAAAGACATTCTGAATAATGTAGAAGTCAGGAAAATGGGTGGATGGTCATGAGCCAACAGAATAAATCATTTTTTATAAACTTCCAAGGAGTTTCTGAAACAGTATTTTATCTTCACACCTAGGATGAAGCTGGAGGCAGATTCGTCGCTTTCTCCGGAGAAGGACAGTCGTTGCGTAAAAAGGGAAGAAAGCCCTAAGTTGGGACTCTTGGCTGATTAGAAAATAAAATGATAAATTGCAACATAATGGCTTTTAGTTACTGGCTCTGACGGGGCTGAGACTATCGCAGAGGATGCTCTCTCACTTTAGGTTGGTTTAGAGTTCCTGAGAATTAGCGAGTTTGACCTGGATGTGGAACGGCAGGACTTCTCGGTTGTGTGCTTGATTTGGAGGAAGAAAAAGCTGTCTTTGAGGTTCCTTCTTCACCATTTCTTTCAGCCCTGGGTGCGCTCCTACTGCCTCAGCGGAAGCAGAGTTCCCTAATTCCTGATAAAAACCAGTAGAGGGGATTGAATTGCTGTAACTTGTGGTGTTCTCTTTCTTTTTTTATTTATCCTTTTTCCTTTCTTTTTCCAGGTCTATAACTTGGATGTTGCCTTTGGCCTAGAAAAAAGTGATTTAAAGATACTTGTCTATAAAGAGTGGTTAGCCCATTACTCTGGCTGCAATTTAAGTATCTGAGGAAAGGTGTTTCTATTTTTATTTTACATATTGATTTTTTTCAAAAGAACCATTCATCAGGAGGAAATCCTGAAGCATTTCCACTTTTATTTTGATTTCGTTTGGAAATAACTGGCTCCTTAATCTGTTCTATGGTAAAATAACTTTGTGGTGAAGCACAAATGTAAATATTAGAATAAATAAAAGCTAAAGATACGTTCCTCTTTCTCCTTCCCTACCCCCTGCTCCGAGTTTTAATGTATTTAATTATCTTTAATATATTAAATTATCCAAGTTTTGGCTGGCCTGTCTTTACTTTTTATTAGTATTAATTTGGCCTCAGATCTTTTTATAATGTGAGATCTTTTGACTTGTTAATTCAGTTATTTTAATCTTTTGTTCCTTGAAAATAATTCTAAATCAAGAATTTCAAATAAAAACAGGCAATGACTAAGACCTGGATTGCCTCTAAATGCTTGATTAGGTATGTGGAGTGATAGTTGGGCCACTGAACAGGAATTGGAGGAAGGCCTGCTTGCATGTGCCCCTCATTCCATCCTGCATTAGAAAGGAGCCCCTCTGAGGGGCTTCTCCTGGAGAACAAGGCTATCTGAACTTGGGGGTGGGGATGGTCAGGCCCAGCAGGGTCTCCCCTTGTACCAGGTCTCCTGCCTGCAGGCAGAGGGGTCCATTTCTGGATAGGGCCCCTCTCAACACTCAGAAGATGAAAGGATTCCCCTTCATGGGACCCTAGAGTCCACTCATGTGTCCTCAGAGAATGAGCATCAAAGATCTTCATGATGACCAGGGCTGGGCCTTGTGGCCCAAGCCAACATCACTGGCAATGGATGTGATTTCGGAAGGCATGAAGCACTCCTGTGACCTACCTGACCCTCCACTTAAGGGGTCTTGGTTTCACTAGCAGAGGTAGAAGTCCTCCTTGGTGGGTAGGCTGCCTTATTTGCAGGATCACATTGGCTAAGACACTGCCATCTTATGCATAATGAAGAATGTTGGAATAAGATGCTGGCCCTGGGTTTTTGTCTTCCCTAAGCAACACCTACTGTGTATGCAATGAAAGCACCCCTGGTCCTTTGCTGGAGGCACACTCCCCTGCCTGGGTCAGGGGTGGACCCTGTTGGTGGGTCTTCTGGTGACACAGCGGGGTCACCTGGAGCAAAATCTCTGGACATTACTGCTGTACCCTGGATGCAGCCTTCCTCTCAGTGTCTTCTCCAAGCTTGGTCTGTGAGCCAGCTTGGCAGGATCCCCGTAAAATTGCAGCTTTCTGGCCCACACTCCAGGGAGTCTGACCTAGTCTTACTCCTAGAGTGGCCCCAGCAACCGCCTTGTAAGGGCCTTCTCAGCAGATGATTACGTTCGCAGAAGTTGGAAAACCAACGCATTGGTATTGCAGGGCGTTTCTGCAGGACCCCCAGACTCTTCTTGACTTTGCTTGTATTGCCTCTTGAGCATCTCTCCTTTATAAACGTTCCATGTCCTTCTTCCCAGCTCTCAGAGTAAAGCTTTCACTCCTAATCAGACATACAAGCCGCCCCTGGGCTTGCAAGACCCTCTACCCCGTGCCACACACAGCCTCCATGCCTTTGACCGGCTTGCTGCTGTGGTCGCACGATCTTGCCTCCACTTCCAGCCTCGGTTCCCACGCGAGGTCATCCCGCGCCGTGGACCCCACCCCCAACACACACGTCACACCAGCCAACCCCAGTTATTTTGTGAGTCCACCGACCTCGCCCTCGAGTGGACACTCGGGCAGCTTCACTGCACGGAGTTGATGCTCAGATGTGCTTGAGAAATGAACCCGATCTTTGAGATTTATGAAAACAACAAGGTTGCTGAAAACTGGCCTGAACCGCGTGGTTTCAGAAACAGCCAACTTAACGTGGACTTGCAGCCCATCGGCGGAGGACAGCTGTCACCAGCCTGGCCACGCTGGCTGGGCGCGCGGCCTTCTGACCCTCAGGACGCGCCCCCGCCCGCTCCATCCTCGGCCCGGCTCCCCTGCCCTTGGGCCCCGCCCCCCGCGCGCACCCCCGCCCCCGGCTGTTATTGGCTGCCCAGCTCGGACTTCCTGTTTATTGGCGTGTCTCAAGGAGGGGAGCGCGGAGGTGATCGTCATATCTCAGAGTTCATTGGTTCTTGTACCCGTCAATCACTCGGTGCCGGCTTTCTTAAATCGTCATTGGCTAGCGGGCTCAGTAGGCGGGGTTCGGCAGTCTCCGGGACATGGCTGACGGCGGCGACTGGCGGGTAAGTGTGGTGGGCGCCCGGGACCTGCGGGCCCGGGTCCGACCGTGCGACCGGATTAGCCGAGCCCTGCCCCGGGGGGCCGCGGGGTGGGCCCCGGGCCGGCGGCGCTGCGGTCCGACTCAGACGCATCTCCCCCGCAGCCGCCGCGCCCCTGCGAGGCCTACCGCGCGGAATGGGAGCTGTGCCGCAGCGCAGGGCACTTCCTGCACCACTACTACGTCCACGGCGAGCGGCCGGCCTGCGAGCAGTGGCGGCGCGACCTGGCCAGCTGCCGCGCGTGGGAGGAGCGCCGGAGCGCCGGAGCCCAGGTGCGCCGGGGCGGGGTGGCTGCGGCTCCCCGCCGGGGCGCCCGAGGGCGCGGGCCGCAGCCTGCCCACGTTCTCGCCCCAGGGTCTGCAGAGGGGCGCTGCCGGGGTCCCTCTCCTCCTCCTGCTTCCCTTCTTTAGAGAAATATCAAAAATTAGTGTATCGACCGGGCTTTCGGACGGCGTTAAGGACAAAGCGAGGAGGGGGGTGTAGAGCGTTTTGGAGAGAGAGGAGGGACCCCAACAGGGTCGTCAGCTGGCCTGCAGAGGCGGAGATCTCGCTGAGTCTTGAGTGACTGGCAGCCAGCCCCAGCAGACTTCACCCAGCCCCGGGGGGAGGGTGGGCACGACTCAGGAACAAAGAGAAGGTCCAGGTGCTTGGAGGAGAAGGAGGGTATGCTGTAGAGGGGTAGGGGATGAGGCTGGAGAGGTACCGGGGACCTGGCTGGCCTTAAAGGGTTTAGATTCCAGCCTAAACGTGTGCTGGGAAGCATGATTTAATTTCTATCTTTAAAAGGTCAGTCTGGCTGCCCGGGTAGGAGAGTGTATTATGGAGGGGCAGGGAGACCTGTACGGAGGTTGTTCCGGTTGTCAGTTGTCATTCAGCAGAGATTGATCATGTTGGGCACTCTTCGGGATACAGGAGTGATGAGAACAGAGCCCCTACCCCCCTGGCACATCCATTCTAGTCTAGAATACCTGGTGCCTTGGAACTGTTGTGGTTGGGGAGATGGAGAAAAGCTGTGAGGGCTCAGTGCTGGCGGGGAGTGCCAGGGGAAGTGGAGCCAGCAGCCAGGCCACTGCTTCAAAGTTGTTATATGTGTGTGGTTATTGAAACAGACAAACTGGTGTGGAAACCAGGCTGCTGAATAAAAGAAAATGGTGACAAGTCCATAATAAGTGGAAGTCCAAAAGGTGGGAAAGATAGCTTCTAACCTATATGGCAAGAGATTAATAACCTTTGTTTGTATGTATGTATATGTGTGTGTGTGTATATATATTTTTTAACTCTTTTTTTTTTTTTTTTTTGGTGAGGAAGATTGGCCCTGAGCTAACATCTGTTGCCAGTCTTCCTCTTTTGTATGTGGGACGCCACCACATCCTGGCTTGATGAGCGGTGTGTAGATCTGTGCCCATGATCTGAACCCACAGACCCCAGGTCACTGAAGTGGAATGTGTGAAGTTAACCACTATGCCACTGGGCTGGCCCCATATATATGTATTTTTAAAGAGAGCTCTTATGTATCAGGAAGAAAAATGGAGATGATTTGAGAATAGAAAAGTAGGCAAAGGACACAAAAAAGGAATTCAAAAAGAAGACCAAATGGCCTGGTATACAAGTCCAAATGAAAACAAGTGGTTTCTGACAATCCAGCAGAATATCACAAGTGTCAGTGGGGTTTGGAGAGTCAGGAGTACTTGTGCAGTGTTGGTGGAGCGTCGTGTTCTGATTACCTAAAAGTCAAATGCATACATTTTGACCCCACAGTTTTACTTCTGGAAGTTTATCCTAAGGAAGTAATTGGGTAACAGTGCACAGTTAAAAGTTCAAAATGTCCAGGGGCTAGCCTGCTGGTGTAGTGGTTAAGTTTGCATGTGTCTCTTCAGCGTCCTGGGCTTGTCAGGTTCGGATCACTGGTGTGGACTTACACATTGCTCATCACTCCATGCTGTGGCAGCATCCCACATACAAAAAGTAGAGAAAGATTCGCACAGATGTTAACTCAGGGCCAATCTTCCTCACCAAAAAAAAAAAGTCCAAAATGTCCATTGTGCCACTGTTTGTGATAGTGCCAAAACTGAAAGTGTCCTAAATTCCGCTAATAGACATTTGACCAAATAACTTCCACACAGTGGAGTACTACATAGCCATTAAAAAGAATAGATAGTAATCTATCCAGGCATGCAAGCCCTGTCGTGGTCGTGATGTACTGCCCTGTGCTTATTTTTGGGGGAGAGTGACAGAGAGAAGCTAGTGGACTGGGTGACATCTGTTGTCTGTCTGGACTCCTCGTCTGTCCAGGGCTCTCTGGGCATGTGTCTCTGGCCTCATCTTCCCTCTTCTGGCCACTCTTTCAGACCCTCGTCCCTCCTCCCAGCTCAACCCGCAGCCCTGTCTTAGCAGGTGAATCTGAGTAGGTCAACTGAAGGCATCAAGCCCTGAGCCCCAGGAGAAGACATTTTAAAATTTTCTCAAATTATGGTGATCTACACAAGTTTTTCACAGTAGCTTGGGAGAAAGAATGAGCTAGATCCGTGTGTGCTAAGAGGGAACAATCTCAAGGTTCACTGGGTAGAAGCAGCTGAGTTTCAGAGTGCTGCCTGCCATATGTGCCGTTTGTCCATCTGTGTTGGGGGTGCTGAGGAGGAGGGAGGTACAGGGGCCATGTGAGGGCCCGTGTGAGGCGGGAAGTGACCGGGGTCTCCTTTGTACAGCGGTCCCTCTGCGAGAGCGAGCGTGCAAGAGTCGAGGCTGCACGGAAGCATGCCCTCGTGTGGGCCCCAAGGCAGAGCCCCCCGGCAGACTGGCAGCTCCCTCTGCCACAGGAGGAGAAGGACCAGTGATGAGCACCCCTGCACGGCCTCCTCTGGTCTGCTTCAAGTGGGGCTGGCACCCGACGCTAAGGACTGTGACCAACCCAAGCAGTCGAGTGGCTCCCTGGGAGCTTCTGCCTGGCTCGGAACATGGAGCACGATGGCTCAGCCCTGCTTGGCCAGCCCTGCCATGCACTCAGGGCGCTCCACTGCTGCCACGCTCTGAAAGACAGCTTCCAGGAAACCAAGCACCACCAGACCCCTGTGAGCAGCCAGGTCAGGCTGGCTCGTGCTCGCCCCTGAGGACAGTAGCACAGGAGCTGACCGTCCCAAGGTCTAGAATTCTCAGGTAAACTCTTGAGTGGTAGTGCTGACCCCTGTGGACACTTAGGGGGTCAGAATGTGGTAGCTAAATGGTTGTGCTGCTGTGAATGCCTTACTTGGCCCTGGTGTGGTGATGACTTCATTGCCAGCCACAGGCCACTTGCTCAGTTCCTCTGCAGGCACAGGCAGGGCGTGTCTCGGGACCAGCACGCTTCACCTCGGTGCACAGGTAGGCCCCTTGGAGACCGTATTTAAGAAATGCACACAGCTACAGAACACACAACCTGGCATAAAAAGGGTTCGTGGACTCTTGGCTTAAAACACCCAAGCCCAAGACATGGAATTTTGGTCTCCTTCCCTCAGAATTTCCCCTGGTCATTTTTAGAAAATGTAGAATGTATCAAAAGCCATCTCAAATGTTTGATTCCAAATAGAAGCTGAAAATTAAAACCACAATTTAACTGTTGAAATGGTTAGATTTTGCATCTGACATTGTGCTCGAACACTGTTAGACTTTTGTATGCTTATGCTCTTGTAGATGTTTTTAAAATATATCTATGTGAACCAACAAAAACTCTAGTTCTTGAAGAGGTCTCTTTATTATTGATAATGTGATTTAGCATCTTGTGGCTGCAGAGCAGGCCCCAGTGTGGTGCTCAGGGCCAGGCCAGCCACATGCCCAGTGCCTTCCCCACTGTCTTCCTGGCCAGCAGGACCCACTGTGTCCTAGTACCTCCCTCATGACTGGGCCCCAACCTTGCCACAGGTGGTGAGTCAGACATCTTTTAAATAATTCTTTGGGGCAAAATAATCCATGACTTCACAAGGGTATACATTAAAGAATGAAATTTCCCCTCTTGTGTATGTTCTGTGTGCCACCAGAATCCCTGTGATTGTGTGTCCCCCTGTGAGTGGTGGGAGGTGTGCACATAGGACCCTGCTAGTCCCTCTGTGTGTGTGTGTCCCTGTGAGTGTGGGAGGTGTGCACGTAGGACCCTGATAGTCCCTCTGTGTATATGTGTGTGTGTCCCTGTGAGTGGTGGGAGGTGTGCATGTAGGTCCCCAGTAGTGTGTCTGTGTGTACCTATGAGGGGTGTTTGCAAATAGGACTCCAGGAACAGAGGCGAGTCTAAAGAAGAGGCAGGGTCTCCCCATCCCCAGGGGGCCTTGAGGTGTCTAAGCCAACGATGGTGTCTCCATCCTGGCACTGGCTGGGAGAGAGGGAAGGCTGCCAGAGCTCTGTAAGCCTTCTCCTCACTCTGAAACATGGGGCAGGGACATTTGAGTTTTGATCGGCGTGTGATGCCTGGAATTGCAGCAGCTCTTTTGGGGTTCCTGGGGCAGGCAGGAAAAGCCTGGGAGCAGCGGCTAACATTGTAGTCCTGAGGGACTCAGCTCATGGGAGCCAAAGTCCCCCTCGTCTGCTTGTGTAGAGCCGTGGGCTGCCTGCAGCTGAGTGCTCTGTTAGGAACCTTCTCAGCTACTCAGTGATTTCCACAAGGACAGAGAACCATCTCTCTGGACAGAATATTCCTGAATCCCCACCTGTGTTCACCTGTTCACATCTTCTGAGCACCCACTGCACGCCAGGTGGGGTTTGAGGTTCTGGATCACAGTGTTGAAACAGACAAGTTGCCTTCAAAGAGTTCTGGTTGTGGTGTAGGGGCCAGGCATAAACATTTAAACATCGTTAAATAAGTGTCTAAATGATGGTAAGTGCTGTGAAGAAAATGGTCAGAGTGATGAGATAGAGTAGTGTATTTCAGCTTTTGAGATAAAACTGATAGTAGCAAGTGTATTATGTTATGGTCTGGTACCTACTGTTACATTCAGCATATGTTTTTGAAACAAGCTTCATAAAACAATACTTACTGTACTGTGGGTGATAAACATTGACATTTTCAGTTCTGTGCCATTGAAAATAAACTGCTGTATATGCAATTTGGATGAACTCAAGGAAATTATGCTGAGTTGTAAAAAAAAAATCTTAAAGGAATACATATGGCATGATTCCATTTAGGTAACATTGGTGAAATCATGTAATCAGAGATGGAGAACAGTTAATGTCAGGGATTAGGGATGGAAGGAGGGGGTGGGTGTGGCTTTAAAGGGGTATTTACCATCCTGTGGTGATGGTACCTTGACTGGTGGTTACACAGGGCTGCACATGACAAAATTCTGTAGAGCTAACACACAGATGAGTGCAGACATAATGGGGAATCTGACTGTGCTCTCGGCTGTAATGGTGTCACTCTGGGTCCTGATACTACTTGGTGTGTAAGATGTTAACACTGGGGGAGGCTGGGGGAACTGCACATAGCACCTGCCTGCATATTTATGTCCAACCTCCTGTGAATTTCAAAATAAAAAAGTGCTGGCCATGGCCCACTGAATTGGTTATACAGCCTAACACATAACACCTACTGGTTCAAAAGCACTCCTGCCAAGTACCTGCGGTGGGCGGGGAGGCAGGGAAGGCCTCAGTGTCTGAGCCTTGGCCTGGAGGAGGGGGCTGGAGCTTTGCATGGCAGAGAAAGGGGCCACAGGCCCTGAGCAACAAGTGCCATGTGCCGGCGGGGGCGGGGCACGGGCATCTGCAGTCAGGTCTGGACAGGATTCTCACCTGGAGGTAGCACAAGGCCTGCCTGACTCCCGTTGACAGAGCCTGTGGCTGCTGCGCAGGAGGAGCTGGGGGAGCACCCAGCCTGGACAGGTCAGCTGGCTGCTGCAGTGGAGCAGGCAGAAGGCCACGACAACTTGGGTCACAGAGATGGCAGTGAGGTTGGGAAAAGCCGCTGGGTTCAGTATTTGTCTCACTGGCAGAGCCAAAGCACTTAAAACCCTCAGGCAACATTTTTATCCAGTGAAAACATTTATCTGGTAAGAGTTTTTTTTTTAAGTCACTGATTTCTTTTTAAAGATTGGCACCTGAGCTAACATCTGTTGCCAATCTTTTATTTTTTTTTTCCTCCTTCTTCCCCAAAGCCCCCCAGGACATAGTTGTAGGTTCTAGTTGCAGCTCCTTCTGGTTGTGCTATGTGGGACTCTGCCTCAGCATGACCTGGTGAGTGGTGCTAGGTGCGTGCCCAGGATCCGAACCCGCAAAACCCGGGCCGCCAAAGCAGAGCGCGCAAACTCAACCACTTGGCCCTGGGGCCAGCCCCTGGTAAGTTTTTTAACCAAAAGTGAACCACACACTAGGAAAACAGACCCTCTGGATTCTTATGCAAAGAAAATGTTTCCCTGGTTTATCTGCACTAAGGTAGTGAGGAGCCGAAAGCCTTTCTGAGGTGGGGATCCAGGCACTAGGAGGAAGGGCTGTTTTCACACTGGGCTGAATTGTGCCCTCCTAGGGCAGTTAGAGGTTGAAGCTCTAATCCCTGTACCTCCCAATGTGACTGTTTGGAGACAGGGTGCTTAAAGAGGTAATTAAGTTAGAACGAGGTCACTAGGGTGGGCCCTAATCCACTGTGACTGGTGTGTCCTTATTAAAAGAGATGAGGATACAGGCCCAAAAAGATGACCATGTGAGAACACAGGGAGAAGGTAGCCCTCTGCAAGCCAAGGAGACAGGCCTCAGGAGAAACCAACCCAGCAAGACACCTTGATTTTGGAGTTTTAGCCTCCAGAATTGTGAGAAATCAATTTGTTGTTTCGGCCACACATTCTGTGATATTTTTTCTGGCAGCCCCAGCACACTAACATGTTTACTGTTCCAAACTAACAGCCCTTGAGCAAAAGCCTGAGAGCCCTCTGCCCTAGTCAGGGATCACGCCCTCTTGGGGGACACAGCAACTTTGTTAACTAGTGTGTCCCTGGCTTGCTCCACTCTCTTCAGCCTCCCTCCCCAGCTCAAAGCTGGCCCTGCTGATAATACAAGGAAGCTCGTGTGCTCCGTCTGCCCACTGGCAAGGCCCTGCCCCTGTTCTGCACACATAGCACACGGCCTACACGTCCTTCACCTCTGCTCCTCCAGGTCACTTTGTGCCTCTCGCTGGTGGAGCCTGCCCCACACAGTTGGAATATCCCTTTTTACTGGGGGGCAGCAGGCGACGTCTTGGTCATTTCTCCCCAGGACCTGGCAAAGAAGGGCAGTATCTCTCGCCCCCTTCCATCCTCAGGTGAATTAATTTCGACTCTAACATAAGACAAAGAGACACTTGATTAAACTTATATTTATTCACAGCATGCCTGATTCTGTGACAGGCAGGCTGGAGCCTGGGTCCGTCTGGCTCTCAGGGGCAATGTGTTCTGTGGACGGCTGCCTGCAGCTCTATCTCTTGAACTCCACCTGTGTGTACACCTTGGTGATGTCCTGGTACCTGCCTTCAGGGGGCTGGTAGTTGGAGACCGGTGGTGTGTAATCTGGCCCTTCTCTCTCAAAGGGAAACAGACTGGGGTCCCGCTTGATGGCCTCCTCATGGAGCTCTGGGGACATGAGTTGTAGCTCCTGCAGAGCTTCCTGCTGGGCCTCAAGCATGGACCTGATGGTGTCCCTCTCCATCTCATGCTCTCGCTGCTTGTACAGGGACCACTTCTTCAGGAGCAGAGCTCTCCGCTCGCCTTCCTCAAAGGGGAGCTCTGTGTGAGGCCGCTGTCTGGGAACACACAAATCCAAAGGTGGGAAGCTGGGGAGCACTGACCTTCCTGGCCAGAGAGTCTCGGTAGTCACATATGACGCAAGCCTCCCATTGCCAATCACAGATGGAACTTAGGAAAGAAAGTGGGAGTTTGGGACAAATTAAGGAATGGAAAGTTGAATGTTGTGGCAGCTGCAAGTGATGCTGGAAACCAGTGCCATTTGCTTTACATGAAATAAGAAACAGTGATGCTCTGAGAAGACTAGTAGCACTTCCTCTGCCCTAGGCAGAGACTACCTTTGGTGAGAGGGGACTTTGGAGAAAAGTGAAATAGTGTTATGAAAATGGACACCAAAATCCCAAGGAGTCAAGAGCCCATATCAGCCTTTGGGTACCAAAAAAGCACCTGCCGTGTCCAACTTGTAAGTAGAAATGGTATACCTTTTTTTTTTACAAGAAGGAAGCAACCCTGCCAACCCTCACGCAACACATCCCAACTGTGAGGATTTGCATCATAAAGCAAGGGGCCAAGGGTTTTCTACCATCAGGATGGGGCAAGGGCTGCAGACCCAAGGCCCAAGTCATCAGCCACAGCTGAAACTCCTCGTGCAAAAGAGTAGCAATCTGAACTCCCGAGCAGTGCTGATAGGCGCTCATTCAAGCATCTGGCCTGGCTTATCACAACTATTCTGAGTTTCTTTACCACATTCAGCCATTCAAGAGCACCACCCAGGAATGCTTTCTCCAACTCCCACAAGACACATTCACAGAGAAAAGGAGTCAGGGCCAAGTCAGCCCAAGCCTGCTCACCCCTTCCCATCACAGGCGTGAACAGCAGACAGAACTACCTGAAGGTGATGGAACTCCTTTGCCCTGAGGAGCTCAACCCTAGAGGACCCTTACCGTGCTTGATCCAAGAACTTCAGAGGTGTAATAAAATCTTCAATGGGAATTAGCTCCTGGCTAGCCTTTTCCAGTCGTCGGATCCTCTTTTTCAAACGGTCCTTTACTGCTTGGTCTTTTTTAGGATCTACCTTCTTCTTCTTTCGCAGAGGTTCTGCTCTGATGGATGAAGCAAACATTAATTTTCCTCTTCAGTCTCACAGACATGCTGAGAGACATGGAGCTAGGTAGAGTGCCCCAACTTATCCTGAGCTCTCCTCTGGGGAAGGAACTACATGGGCCTGCCCGCATGAGCTGAATGTGGCAGGGAGACAGCCTCCACCCCAGGGTCCTGGTGAGAAGTGTGTGAGCCCTGTCAACCCAGGAAGGGGTGAAAAAGCTTCATGGGGCGTCAGGGTATAAATTAAGGGGAAGCACTCATCTTTAGTGCTGGGGTTGAGGTATGCCTTGGGATTGCACTGAAAAGTGAAAATGCCAAACTGATAAATTAGAAGCTCCTTACTCACATTTTAAATGGATTTGTGATTTATAAAAATGATTTGAGTAAGACTAAAAGAGACAGTATAATAAAAGTTACTGGCATGTCCCTATTTACTTTCTGTGATTTCTTAACCAATTTCCCCAACCTAGAGCATTGACAAAAGTCTGATTTACTCTCAGGAAAACATCTCCTATGGTGATAATTTACTATTAGAATAATCAAATCATCTAGCATCAAGACCAAATTTTAGGAATCAAGTCCCTAGAAAGCATCCAAAGTCACAGGTGGAAAAACTAATCCTCGCATCTCCCCCACCTCTCTAGGGAATCAGAAATGGAAGGCCCACAGAGAAATAGAAGTTTATGCTGTGCCCTTTAAAACACAAGAATCCCTTCAAAGCTAATTAATTCTTATTTAAACTCCTGGCTTTTTTTGTCTTTTGTTTTTGCTGAGGAAGATTCGTCCTGAGCTAACATCCGTTGCCACTCCTCGATTTTTTGTACGTGGGACGCCTCCACAGCAGGGCCGCCGAGTGGTGCAGGTCTGGCCGGGCTCCGACCCCGCAAGCCGGGCGCAGAAGCGGAGCGCGTGGCACTTTAACCACTCGGCCACCGGGCGGCCCTATATAAACTCCGTTTACATGTAACATTTGTTTTCTGATTACAGACACAGCGGTATTCCATAGAGAGAGTGTTGAAATGGCAGAAAACCATCTGCCTAAATTTGAGAAATTATAGGCGATTAATTCTGCAAACGTCCAGTAGTCTTGCTTTGTTCTGTCCAAGTGCACATCCGTCCCCACTGACACCCACAGAGGCCAGGCCCACGGCTGAGTACCTCATGGGAACGAGATCCCAGAAGGACAACAACGAAGCTCGCCGGCGGGTGTCTCTAATCTGTGTCTGCCAAGTTCCCAGAA
Source organism: Equus asinus (assembly GCF_041296235.1). Classification (NCBI taxonomy): domain Eukaryota; kingdom Metazoa; phylum Chordata; class Mammalia; order Perissodactyla; family Equidae; genus Equus; species Equus asinus. Next base: position 100,482,736 of record NC_091797.1, on the reverse strand, counting down.
GCCTGAAAGAGACGAGCATTATAAATACCTGATTCTCCCCCACTAAAGAAAAAGAAGAAAAATTTACGATGCCCTCAAAACCTGGGGTACGCAGAACTGCTGGATGTGACAGCAAGGTGACATGTGGGAGGTCCTTCCAAATCCCCCATTCGCACCAGAGGGCACTCGGGCAGGGGCCCCGCTGGCCAAGGCCCTGGCATTTTAACCCACAAGAAGAGGCGCAGTCAGCTAGCTATCCGTGGACAAGCGCGGTCCCCGGGCAGAGGATGCAGGCCAGGTCCGGCCTGCCCGCACCGAACCCCCGCGAACCAGCCGCGGTCCGCACTCACCAGCTCCCCGGGCGCAGCACGCGCGCGGAAGCGCCCAGCGCCGCGGCCATGGCCCCTTTGGCAGGCGACGGGCGGCTTCCGGGCGCGCACCCCTCTACGGTCCGGCCCGCGGTGCCCTACGAAAAAGTCCGGCCGTGCCGCCAGTCCGCAATCCCGCGTTCCGGCCCCGAAGAGCTGAGCCTCGCCTGGCCCCGCCCCCGACGCAGCCCCGCCCGTACGTCCCGGTGGCGCTTGGGCACGCCCCGAGCGCCTCGCACCTCGCGCTGCGCGGCGGCCTCTCCTTGGCCTGCGGCCGGCACCGCGGGATCTCCTCCGCCGCAGGCACGTCCCCGCCAGCGTTTCCCTCCGTGGTCGGCCTGCGTCCCTGCGAGGGCCAAGACCCCGCGGTGCGGCCGGAGTGGCCGAGTGGGTGCCCCTCGCCTCCTCCGGGCCCAAGTGTCCATGTCTGTGAAAACGCCCCGATCTCCCAATAAACACGGCCGCCTCGGGCTCCCCGTGATTCCCCCCGGGGCTGGCTAGGGCCCCCCGCATTCGTTTGAGCCCCGGGCGCGGCCGCCCCCCAGTGGGTGCATCCCGGCGCCGGCACGTGGCCTGGAGCTCGCGAGATGCCCAATAGACGCATGTTGATGAATGACGGAAGCTAGTTAATTAGCTGGACTCGGGACCGGCGAGGTGGAGCTGGTGAGCGACCGTGCACGCCGTTCCCGACCACGCCTGGCTCCTCCGGGCCGGGCTGCAACTCCAGGCCCGCTCGCCCGCCGCGCTCCCAGCCTACCCTTCTCTCCTCGGCCGTCGCGCCCGGGCCGGATCCGAAGCGGAGCCGCCCTGCCTCGCGCTGACCGCGGAGGAGCCGGGCGGCCCCGTCCGCGCAGGGAGCGGTTTCCCGCCGGGGCGATTTGGCAGGTGCGCGCCGTGACTTCCGGCGTTGCCCGGGAGCCGCCGGAGGAGGAGCGGCGCAGGGGATGCGGCTGTGGCGGCGGCGGCGGCGGCCGAGCGCGGGGGGCGGCTGTGGCGGCGGCGGGGGGCGCGGGCCGGCGATGGCGCGGCGGCGCTGAGGACGCGGGGCGGGCGACGGCCGGAGGGCGGGCGGCGCGGGAGGAAGCGGCGGCGGCGGCGGCGGCGGCTCCATGGCCCGGGCGCGCTGAGGAACGCGGCTCTCGCCTCAGCCCGGCGGCGGCGGTGGCGGCCGAACAATGAAGCTCCTGAAGCCGACCTGGGTCAACCACAATGGTGAGTGCGCGCGGGGGTCGCGGGGGCCCGGCTCGGCAGCGGGCCGGGGGCTGGAGGCAGGTCGGAGCCGCGTGCAGGGCCTGCCGCCCGCTCCCGACGCCCGGTGCCCGGGCTGCGGGACAGGCGGGAGCGCACTTTGCCCTCGGCGCGGGGAGCCCCGCGAGCCCGGGCACGTGCTCCGCGCGGCGGGGCGAAGGCCGCTCGCCCCCGGCCTGGGGCTGAGCTTTCGCCGCCCACCCGCGCTTCGTGGCGGGGAGCGGCCCTTGGCGCCGCCGGCTCCTGCCGCTCGTCTGCCTCTGCCGGGATGTGCTCGGATGGTCCGGTGTGTGAACCAGGGGGTAGTCCTGTGGCCGTTCGGTGGCGGGGTGAAGACCTGAGATCTGCACGTCTCTGCCGTGACTGCCCCTGCCGAGGCCTGCATCTGGTGACAGTGCCTCCATTTGGGGGACTGTGGCTCAGGGCTGAGGTGCCCCAGCCGAAGGAGCCGCGTTTATGCTGAGCTGGGGCGTTCGGGCGACTTGGGTTGGGGCCTGTAGAGCACAGGTGCTCTAGGAGAGGGCTTTCTTTGACGTTGTGGCAGTGGCCCAAAGCGCTCCCTGGGGATGGGCTCTTCCCGTCCTCCGGTTGGGAGCAGACCCTGGGGCAGAGAAGCCCGCGGTAACCAGTGGTTTTGTCCTAGCTCTGCTCTGCTGGCACAGCTGCTGCGGGAGTTGGCCTTTGCTCCCCAAGGAGGGGAGGGGAGGGGAGCCCCCATCTCCCTGCTGGCAGCACTGAAGCCCAGGGAGCTCCCTCCAGCCTAGGACGGTAGCCCTGCGTCCAGCGCGTCTCTGATTCTGTCTGGTTCCTTATTTCTACTTTGCAGTGCGACTAGAGGGAGCTACAGTTTTCTTTAGAGCAAGTAGAGTGGATGCTCTTGCCTTTTTTATACATCTAGCTTTTTAGTTTGTGACTTGATCCCATGATGCTTTCTACTATTGTAACTAAACTGAACTGAAAATGTCTGTGTTCTTTTCGGTTGGAAGTGCTCTCTCCTTCCATCTTCTTGTGTGACATCTTTCTCATTTTTCAGGGCCCAGGTGACGTCACCTTTTCCTTTTGTTACCATTTCTCCTGAGTTATTCCACTAACTCTGTCCCTGTGGGTGTACTTCCCATATGCCCCCCAGGGCAGGGACTGCCTCGCTCCCCCCTGTATTCCCTGCCACACACTCAGCAACGCCTTCTATGTAAAAACTACATGACAAATGTTGGCTAACACAGGTAAGAAGATTAATGTTTTCATAATTGACAAAGACACAACTAGGTTCATGGTGCATGAAAGCAAAAATGGTGAACTTCAGTTTCACTTCTCCTGTGTTGATCTCCAAGAGCATTTCTTGATGTATAGTGTGCAGATCTTCCCCTGGAGAACTCGCCGAACGTTCAGTAATTATAGATTGTAGTGTTTGTAAAGTAGGGAAGGAGAGGTTTTATTATGAACTAGTTTGCTGTGTAAGTGAAGGTCTGAAGGAATTTTTATTTCAAAATGCTTTGCCTAGATCAGTATGTGTGAATAGTCTACCCTTCTCCAGTCTCTCTTTTGCCTTCTGTCATATAATTTCTAAATTCGTGATAGTCTCCTTTGTAGAATACAAGTTTTATGCTGTGTAAGTCTAAGTCAGTCAAGATGCTTAAGTGACTGTCTAGGTACAAATAAGTGAGAATTTGCAGCCAGGCCAGCAGCCAAACATCCCAGCCTGGCTAACATCTGTTGCCAATCTTTTTTTCCTCCTCCTTCTTTTCCCCAAAGCCCCCCAGTACATAGCTGTATATTCTAGTTTAGTTGTAGGTCCTTCTGGTTGTGCTGTGTGGGACGCCGCCTCAGCATGGCCCCAGGAGCGCTGCTAGGTCTGCGCCCAGGATTGGAACTGGCAAAACCCTGGGCCACCGAAGCAGAGTCTGCAAACTTAACCATACAGCCACAGGGCCGGCCCTGGGACTTAACTTCTTTTAAACTTGTACTTTGTAAAATTTCCCTTTTTTTTTTTAAATCTCCTGAAATCAACCCCTGTCTCGTCTCATTGAGTGTTCAAAAGTACTGTCAGGGGAAAGTACCACTATTCTGAAGGACATGATGATGGTCTGGGTCACTACTGAGCAGTCCTTTAAAGACGAGTGAATGGTGGAAGCTGTTGAGGGCAGGGGCTACTTAGCCACAGTGCTAGGTAGTGGCCAGTAAAATCGAGCTTACTTTGGATTAACAAACTAAAAAGCCCGCGGTGCTTTGGCGCGTGCATCATTGCTCTTTCTGGCTTCCTGACTCTGTATTCATGTCTCCCAACTCATTTTGCAGGTTGAACGTATTTGTTCAGGTGTCTGAGAGTCCAAAGAGGAAAGGAGCAGAGAGCCCAGCCTTTTCCCCATGGTGGTGGGATCCATTCAGACAGAGTGGAGAGGGCAGCTGGAATAGAGCAGGTTGAAGGCAAAGGGAGAACTATTTTTGGGGGGATAGGCATACTTTTGGTCTTCATTTTCCTGGTTGAAAATAGTGGAAAGACCGTTCCTCTAGGGTAGGGTTTCTCAGTCTCAGCACTGTTGATATTTTGAGCCATATAATTGTGGGAAATGTCCTATGTGTTGTAGGATGTTAACAGCATCCCTGGCCTTGACCCACCAGATGCCAGTAGTGCCCCACACACACCCAATTGTGACAACCAAAAATGTCTCCAGACATGGCCACTGTCCCCTGTTGGCCAAAATCACCCCTGGTTGAGAATCACTGCTCTCAGGGGATCAGTAAGTTTATAAATCTTAAAGTTGTCACATCACAGTGAAATGAGCCTTGAACATGACATCAGACTGGCTTTAAGATGCCATCATTCATTAGCTGTAGATTCTTCGGCTTGTGTCTTTACTTCTGGCCTTGGTCAAGCTAAATAAATATAAAGACTCGTTCCTATCATTTCACTCTGTAGCCAAATATAGACGACTGTCTTAAATTAAGATGTATAATAAGAGCTAATAATACTTATCACTTATATAGAAGCTATGTGCAGGGCACTGTTCACACACACACACACGTTTTACTCTGTGTTCTTGGATATAGTATTTCTTATATATTTAATTTTATTTTAGGCTTGGCTAAAATAAGGTTAATTTCTAATTTAGGTTATGACCATATATTAGTCAGAGAGTGAAAGTGGTTGGGGTTTTTAGTTGTAGAAAACATAATTTGTTTAGAAAATTTCATTGAGATTCATAGTTCTTCCCATCCCTCGGCCTTTGTTCCTGAGAGTTTTTTCTGTAATTCTCATTCCTGGGCGGACAGCACTCGTGCTCAGCTCTTCAGTAAAGCCTGTTCTCACTAGAAGGGCCGAGACTGAAAGCAGCCTCTTCCTCCTTTGGCCTCTGGCTCACGCTTAGATGGGAGTGTAGGGGAAAGGTGTTTGGCAGATTTTCAGTACTGGGATAATTGGTCAGTTAATCACATTGCTTTATGGTGTGTTTTTCTCCTGTCCTGTGATTGGATTATTTTTTTTCTATCCTGTCTCATTCCAGAAAGGATTTTAAGACACACTACTGAGACATATACTGCATCTGGATAAAAATAAATAAGTCAGCTTGAAGGGGAAGTGTGGGCAGGATGAATGTGGAAAGGGCCTGCACAGCTGCTGGAGGGGCACTGCAGACCAGTCTCTGAGAACAGGCGGGGCGGGATCCTTACGGTGATCCGTTATGATTACAGTGGGCGTTAAGATAAACTTCGCCGTTGCTCTAGTTCATGGGTTCTCAAACAGGCCAATGTCTGGAGACATTTTTGGTTTTCATAGCTGAGTGGGTGAATGCTACTTGTATCTAGTGGGGAGAGGACAGGACTGCTGCTGAACATCCTGCAGCATGTAGGACATTTCCCCACAACAAAGGATCATTGAGCCCAAACCGTCAGTAGTGCCCAGGTTGAGAAACCCTGCTTTAGATAAGAACTTCTTTGTTGTTATTTACCTTTTTATGTATTTGTCTCATCATTCCAACTAGATTGTAATCTTTTGAGGACAAGAATTTTGCCTTTTCTTTTCGAGTCAGACAGCCCTGTTCTTGAGTCTCTGTTCTCTGCTGCTCACCAAATATGTCGCAGAAGATGTTTTTCATCTCTTTTCCTGATCTGTTAAATGAAGCCAATGGCACCGGCCTCACCTGCTACCTGTGAAGGCTCAAGAAATGCGAGCTCTCTCCACTCTGTCCCTCACTGTCTCACTGACCTGAAGGCAGGAGGTGAACTTAAGAAAATAACCAGACTACCTCTGAAGAGGATTCAGAAGAAAACTGGATGGGCTTTGCTTTGGAGGATACGCATGTGGATTTTTCACTGATTTATGCACCAAACATTGAACCCTTATGGAGAGAAGTTCTTTGGGGACTAGAGGAAAATAAGGCTATCCCTGTGTATGGAAAGCTTTGCGGTAGGTGGGAGACAAGGCGTATGCACCACATTCTAGAGTGCAGGGCAGATGGAAACCAGAGCTGCGTGAGTGAGCCACGATAGCCCCAGGGAGGACAGCCTGGATAGTGGGTGTGCCCTTGGGCTGAGCCTTGACCAGAGAAGGATTGTGATGGCAGAGAAAGTGCTGCCTCTGTGGAAGCATCAGGAGCAAAGGCCTGGGGTTGAGAGCATTTAGGAGAAGGCAGAGCATCTTACGGAGTGAGACTGAATGGGGGAAGGGAGAATGGGGCTGGGAGGCACAGCCTTGAGCACCTTGCTAGAAGCTTGGCCTTCTTTCTGGGGGTTGGGGGAGGGAAGGATTGAGGTTTCTCAAGAGGCTGGATGTAACATCCAACCTGTGTCTCTGGAAGGCCCTGGAGGATTTAAAAGGCAGTTCCCTAGGTCTTGGTGAGAGGTGATGAGAGAAACAGGAAGGTCACTGGTGGTGGAGGTGAGAAGGAGTGGGTAGGCACTGAAGACAGGGCCAAAGCAGGTGACTGTAGATTTGGGTCCCTTAGTATGTTGGAGAAAGAGTAGGCATGAAGGCTAGGAAATGGGATTTTCTTAAACATTTGTTTTAATCTAGAAGTGATTGAAAAGATGTTTTCACTATATGAGCAGAATCGTAGTTATACAGCTGAGAGGGACCTCTGGGCAGCATCTGGCCTCGGCCGCTGAAGGAATTTGCTGCCATTGCACTGATCCTGTTGGTGACCTGGGAGAGGGGGCTGTGTCTGCCTTGAACCCTCCTTTTCCCCAGAGGTTGCTAGGCTACCCCATTCCTCCAGGGTGTTTGTCTATAGACTGCAGAGGTGTCTAGCACATTAAACATACGTCTGGAATTAGCCCTGGGAACCCAAAATTGATGCAAGCACATTTTATCATCCTGCCAAGATGAGCAACAACACCTAGAGAGGTGAGTGGAGCCATCAGCAGTGTCTACATTGTTAAATAGCAGAAAGGGAATGTCGCAGATACTGTGGGTTGCCTGCTCCCTTATTCCTTTCCAGCAGAACCTCAGTTTTTTTTCAAATATCTGCCCTCTTCTGCAGGCCAAGCTGCCAGGGCAAGTCTTGATAGCCCTAAGCTGGTGTGTGGGTGAATACCTGGGATTTGTTGGGGAACAGACATGCAATGCTATTCCAGCCAGTAAGACTGGGATTGGGTGTCTGCTCAGGGCTCCTGTGGAATCGAGTAAGAAGAGATGCTTGGGAGAACCATCTGCTGGACTTCGCTAGGTCTGCACGAGGCAGCCAGCCTGTGACTTTGAGAACAGGGCTCACACTGAGGGTGACAGGAGGGGAAGATGGAAGGACATGACTCCTTAAGCTGCTAAATTAATGAACTCTGAAGCTGACCCATCTCAGGACTTGTTATATGAGTTAGTAGCTTACCCTTGAAGTTTTCTATGACTTGCAGGGAAAGAAAATAATCCCTAGCAGTACAGCTTGCAGATGGAAACTGAGGCTGAGTGAAACGAGGTGACCTCTCCAGGATTACATTAGATGAAAAGGGGATGAGTTGGGCTTCTCACCCAGACTCCAGTTAGAGCTCAGGCTTACTCGTTCTAATTACCAAGTGGTGGTCTCTGTGCTGAGGTTGGCCACCTCTGTCTTAGAGAGCTTCAAGAAGGAACTTTCAGAGACCATGTGGTACAGCTTGGTATTAGGAGTCCCCTCATGCTTCGATATTGTTGTCCTATGGCTGCTTCTGTAGCCACTCGGAGGACCTTGGGGCTTCTAAGCTGGCAGGTTTCTCTTGAGGTGTACTTGATGGCCTTCTCTGGCTTTTGGTTTTCGAGAGTTCTCCAGTCATGGGGTATCAACAGAATGCTTTCAGGAGGGGCAGGGTGGGGCCTGTGCCCCAGTCATGGACTTTGAGTCTTCCCCATTGACCTGCTTGAGCCAGCTAGGTCACATGCCCTCTGTTACACTGTTGCCTGCTGGCTTAGATAGGGGAGGGGTAAATACCAGAATAAAATTGGGGTTCTGCTAGGGACCTCCCCACTGAAAGCAAGCTTTTGGAGGGCAGAGGCTCTGTCTTTGCTCATGCTCTAGCCCCAGGGCCTAGGACAGTGCCCGGCACTCCCTGCAGTAGGTCCTCAGTAAATGTCAAGTGAGTGTTGAACGCTGGAGGAAAGTTGACAGAGGATAGCTTGTGGACGGGCAGCCCACAGTGTCTGCTACCCTTGGCTGGTAGAGTTGGCTTGCTTCATAAAACTTCCTGTTCATCCTGGCTCGCTCTTTTAATAGATCAGACTTTCTGGTGGAATCACTGGGAATTCCAATGATGAGAGGAAGCGTTCTGCCCAAGCGCTTACCCAAGGAACCATTTACATAATTGTGTCTTGGAGCTTTCCGTTTTAGGAAGGGGAGTAGATGAAACAGAACAGATAGCAAATGGTTTAGAACACTCCCGGCAAAAAAAAAAAAAAACCATTTAGGTCAAAATTTGTTGCTTTTAAAAGCAGTACCTGCCTTGATGCGTTAACCAACCTAGGACAAGTCACAGGGAAGCTACCCTGGCCAGAGCCACCGTGGTGAGGGACAGACAGAAGAGGCAGCAAGTCTCATTTGAGGGCCAGGAATAGACCTTCATAGGAGCAGACTCATGGTCTGCTGTATCCTCCAACAGAAGGTCCTGCACATAGAGACACTCAATAAATTCGTCATTCAACAAATAATGAGTGCCAGTTGTGTGCCAGGGGCTACAGGCCGTGAACCAACCAGCATTCCAGAATCTGTTGAGGAGTAGCATGTGATGCATTCTAGCCAGTGAGAATGAGAGGGGTATCTGCTGGGGTCGTCCTGTGTATGCTAAAAGGGAGGTGTAGGAGAAGAGTGTACTGGGGAGACAGACAGCAGACATCATAAACAAGAGCAGTTACAGGGAGCGCTAGGTAGGAGAGTGGGGAGAAACAGCAGACAGAGATGAGGAGCACTGGGATAGGGGTGGAGCATGGGAGAATTTTAAATAGGGTAGTTTGGGAAGGCCTGAGTGAGAAGGTAACGTGTGACAAAGACCTCGTTACAGGAAGCAGACTGTGAGCTGGAGAGTTTTGCATGCAGGAGAATTATCAGAGAGTGCTCTTGGAATCCCACCTGCAGGAGAATGAGGGAGGCAGGACTGGGCAGGGAGAAGTTGAGCTGTAATGCAAGTTCAAAAACCACAGCCAACCCCATGGGGGCTCTGCAGCTGGGATAGCCCTTCAGAGTTGTTCTGAGTTGTGGTGAGGAGCCCAGGCCTCATATTCCCACGTCCACAGTCATTGGGCACTGGCTGTCCTGGGGAGGGGGCTTGACCTTGGTTGAAGCAGTTCTTCCACTGAGGGCAGGTCCCACCTGGAGAACAACTCAGCTGAGGGCTTTCACAGGCGGCCAGCATTCCTACAGCTGGCACATCCGTTCATTCCTGGAGGGAGGGGACCTGGACAGGGTACCAGAGCATCCACGACAGGTCTGATGGAGGTGAGGAAGGCAGCCATCTGAGCATTCCAGGCAGAGAGAACAGCCAGAACCTGCCTGGCGGGTTTGAGGAATAGCAGGAATGTCTTGTGATTGGAGCGAGACTGGAGCAATGCAAGGGCAAGAGCACAAAGAGGTAAGGCAAGAGAGAAACAGTGAACAGACTGGGAGGACCTAGTTGGCTGCTGGTTGGCTGAGTGGCCTCTCTGCCTTCTCCTGCTGGAAAACAGTAGAGGTCCATTCTAGAGCTGTTGTTAAGGAACAAGACAAATATCTTTGTTTTTGTGACAATTGCTAAATATAATTATACTAGGATACTTCTTATGATGTATGTGTGGATCTGGATAATGATGCATTTTGTGATTTAATACTTTTAATTTGTAAAATGTGAAATTATTCTTCTTAGTATCAAAGTAATACCTGTTCAATTTAGGAAAAATTAGAAAATGCAGAAAGGAAAACACATTGTTAAAACTTTTTTAATGTGGTCTTTCAGACCATTCGGGGAAGAAAATAACTGGATGACTGGATGCTTTTTAGGAAAAAACACACATTTAGTGTACATACCGTTTTATAAAAGTATCTGAATTTTTTAAGACCCTAGCCAAATCCCCAATACCATACCCGATCCAGTGTTTCTCTTGTGTAGCCTCTCTTCAGACCTTGCATTGCACATCTGACTGGAATAGCTAAAATGTTGCTGTGCGTTTTCCACTTAAGTAATATTGTAGGTTTGTTATTTTCATTTCTTTTTTTAAAATTGAGGTATAATTGACATGTAGCATTATATAATTTCAGGTGTACAACATAATGATTCTGTATTTGTGTATATTGCAAAATGATCACCACAGTAAGTAGTTAACACCCATCACTATATATAGTTACAGAATTTTTTTTCTTGATGAGCACTTTTAAGATTTACTCTCTTAGCAACTTGCAAATACGCAATACAGTTTTATTAACTACAGGCATAACTCATTTTATTGTGCTTTGTTTTATTAAGCACTATGCAGATACTGTGTCTTTTACAAATTGAAGGTTTGTGACAACCCTGCGTCGAGCAAGTCTGTTGATGGCCATTTTTCCAGCAGTATTTGCTCACTTTGTGTCTGTCATATTTTGGTAATTCTTGCAATATTTCAAGCTTTTTCACTATTATTAAGTTTGTTACAGTGATCAGTGATCTTTGATGTTACTATGGTAATTGTTTTGGGGTCCCTTGAACTGCGCCCATATAAGGCAGGGAAGTTAATCGATAAATGTTTGTGTTCTGACTGCTCCACCAACACCCGTCTCTCTCCCTCTCCTCGGGCCTCCCTATTCCCTGAGACACAAACACAACCATTTTGAAATTAGGCCAATTAATAACCCTACAATGGCCTCTAATGGTTCAAATGAAAGATGAGTCACACGTCTCTCACTTTAAATCAAAAGCTACAAGTGATTAAGCTTAGTGAGGAAGGAATGTCCAAAGCTGAGATAGGCCAGAAGCTGGGCCTCTTGGGCCAAAAAGTTAGCCAAGTTGAGAATGCAAAGGAAAAGTCCTTGAAGGAAATTAAAAGTGCTGCTCCAGTGAACACAGGAGATAAGAAAGCAAAACAGCCGTATTGCTGATACGGAGAAAGTGTTAGTGGTCTGGGTAGAAGATCAAACCAGCCACAACATTCCCTTAAGCCGAAGCCTAATCCAGAGCAAGGCCCTAATTCTCTTTAATTCTACAAAGGCTGAGCGAAGTCAGGAAGCTGCGGAAGAAAAGGTTGAAGCCAGCAGAGGTTGGTTCATGAAATTTAAGGAAAGAAGCGTCTCCGTGACGTGTAAGTGCAGGTGAAGCAGCAAGTGCTGATGCAGAAGCTGCAGCGAGTTCTCCAGAAGGTCCGGCTAAGATCATTCATGAAGGTGGCCACTCTAAACAACAGATTTTCAGTGTAGACAGAACAGCCTTGGATTGGAAGAAGACGCCATCTAGGACTTTCGTCGCTAGGGAGGAGAAGTCAGTGCCTCCCTTCAAAGCTTCAGAGGACAACCTGACTCTCTTGTTAGGGGCTAATGCAGCTGGTGACTTGAAGGTGAAGCCTGATCATTTATCATTCCAGAAAGCCTAGGGCCCTTAAGAATTGTGCTAAATCTACTCTGCTGTGCTCCATACCTGAAATGACAAAGCCTGGATGACAGCACATCTGTGTACAACATGGTTTACTGAATATTTTAAGCCCACTGTGGAGACCTACTGCTCAGAAAAAAAGATTCGTTTCAAAATGTTACTGCTCACGGTCGCCCTGACCTGGTCGCCCAAGAGCTCTGATGGAGATGTGAACGAGATGAGTGTTGTTTTCACGCCTGCTAACACAGTATCCATTCTGCAGCCCATGGATCAAGGAGTCATTTTGAAATACATCTCCTAAGGCTCTAGCTGCCATGGATCGTGATTCCTCTGATGGATCTGGGCCAAGTAAATTGACAACCTTCTGGAAAGGATTCACCATTCTAGACGCCATTAAGAACATTTATGATTCATGGGAAGAGGTCCAGATAGCAGCATTAACAGGATTTTGGAGGAAGTGGATTCCAGCCCTCATGGATGAGTTTGAGGGTTCCAGGCTTCAGTGGAGGAAGTAGCTGCAGATGTGGAAGTGGCAGGAGAACTAGAGTCAGAAGAGGAGCCTGCGGAGGACTGAACCGCTGCAATCTCCTGACAGATGGATGGGTGAGGAGCTGTTTCGTGTGGATGAACAGAGAAAGTGGTTTCTTGAGATGGAATCTCCTCCTGGTGCAGATGCTGTGACGATTGTTGAAATGACAACCAGGGATTTAGAATCTGACATAATCTTAGTTGGTGAAGCAGCGGCAGGGTTTGAGAGGATGGACGCCAGTTTTGAAAGAAGTTCTCCTGCGGGTAAAATGCTGTCGAACAGCATCGCACGCTGCAGAGAAATCATTGGTGAGAGGAAGAGTCAGTCAGTGCGGCCAGCTTCACTGTTGGGTTATTTCAGGAAATTGCCACAGCCACCCGAACCTTCAGCAACCCCCGCCCTGATCCGTCAGCGGCCATCGGCACCGAGGCCAGACCCTCCACCAGCAAAAGGATCACGACTCTCTGAAGGCTCAGATGATGGTTAGCATTTTTTAGTAATAAAGTACTTTTTAATTATGTACATTGTTTTTTTAGACATAATGCTATTTTACACTTAATAGACTACAGTGTACATAAACATAACTTTTATATGCACTGGGAAACTGAAAAATTCGTGTGACTCGCTTTATTGCAATATTCCCTTTATTGTGGTGGTCTGGAACCAAACCCTCAATATCTCAGACGTTTGCCTGTATAATTTTCTTAATTGTGATCATTGTTAATCTAACAGGATTTACCCCCATGGGAATGTTATTCTTAATTGCTGTTAATTTTCTAATGGAACTGAGTGGAAGAGATGATTATATTTATGGAAATCCATTTTGCTGGTAACTTTTAAGGAATATCTCTGTTGTACAAAATTAGAGAAGAAAAGAGTATGAGGAAAGAGATAGGGACTGTTACCAAAATTTTCCTGATTGTGTGTTGGCAAACGCTGCGGGAGGAGTGATTACGGTCTATAAATGATATACATGGCACTCTCTTCTCATTTAGTTCGTGGCCAAGGGGAAAAAAAACACGGTTGTATGATTGCTACAACTTCCTTCCTTTGCTATGTTTTGAATCTTTCAGCCACCTGACGCCTATGAGATGTCATTGCTTACTTACTTAAGTAAGTAGTGCTTACTTAAGAAAGCTGGAGAAGCTTTTGTGGTTGAAAGTGGTAGAGACAACAGCAGGAGCAGATGGCTCTGTGAGCCAGCCAAGGCTGTGCTTCCCACCTGCAGGTGGTTGGTGACATCTGAGTCCCCACCTCAGGAGATGAGGAGCCTGCCTCTCGAAGATTGGGAAGGTAGTGACCCTGAAAGTATGTTTGAATTTGGGACCTTTGACACAGGTTTCCTCCAGGCATTAAGAGCAACAAGTATTTATTGAGAGCCTACAATGTGCCAGGCCACAGCTCTAGGTACTGGGAATGACTCCGACTAAAACAGACAAAAACTGCTGAGCTGTTGGAGTTTACATTCTGCCAGGTGGGATGGACAGACATAGAATAAAAGAAATTATATAATATGTTAGAACTTGCTAAGAAAAAAACAGATAAGTATTAGGGAAATTGGTTGTGCCAGGCTGGGGAAGTGATGCTTTCAATACTTCTAAGTATGGTAATTAGAGTAGGCCTCATGAGAGGGCAACATTGAGCCAAGACTAGGAGGTGAGGAAGGAGCCGTGGTGGGTATCTGAGAGAAGAGCTTTGGTGGAGGAAAGAGCCAGTGCAGGGTGCTGGCTGGGAGTGCTCCCAGTGCAGTCTAGGAACAGAGAGGAGGCAGGCACTGGGCTGGTGATTGGAGTGTGTGTGGCGGGGGGTGGGAGGGCCAGGAGATGAGGCAGAAAAGTCGTGGCGGGTGCGGCTATTGTGCTGGGCCTGTTCTCCTGTCTGAGGGACAGACTTAACTGATGAGCAAACGGCAGGTGGAGCAGGTTTGGGTGGAAAGATTAGGAATTCCATTGTGGGGAAGTTAAAGATGAGATGTCTGGTAGGCAGCTGGATAGAGGAGTTACCTGCACGTTAGAGTGCTTAGGTGCAAGTGTTTCTCCAGAGAGATTGCTGGTTGAGGAGTGTGCACATTATCACCTGCACAAGAAAAGAATCAGTTTTGTTATAACAAGCACTGGTGTTTTGATATTTACCTTTAATACCCTTATATTATTACACACACATATATATAGTTGTTTAAAAATTGACCTTATGTATATATGTGTTTATTTCTCATTGAGATAATTGTAGATTTGTGTGCATTTGTATGAAATAATACTGAGAAATCTGTTGTACACTTTGCCCAGTTTCTCTCAGTGGTAACATTTTGCAAAACTACAGTATAATATCACCTTGACATTGACACAGTACACCTGTCCTATCCAGATTTCCCTGCTTTTATTTGTACTCATTTGCATGTGGGTGGATGTTTAGTTCTATACAGTTTGTCACCTGTGTAGGTTCATGTCTCCACCACTACACTGAACAGTTCCAACACCTTTTATAGCCATACCCACCTCCCTCCTGTGCCCTTCCACCATATGTGTGTGTGTGTGTGTGTGTGTGTGTGTGTATTTTTTGGTTTGGTTTTGGTTGGCATTTTTTAAAGTTGTGGTAAAACACACATGAGATAACATTTACCATCTTAACCACCTTTTAAGTGTCTAATTCAGTAGTGTTAAGTATATTCACATTGTTGTGCACTGATCTCCAGAGCGTTTTCATCTTTGCAAAACTGAAACTATGTATCCATTAAGCAACAACTCCCCATATTCCCCTCCCCCGAGTCCCTGGCAACCACCAGTCTACTTTGTCTCTATGAATTTGACTACTATAGAGACCTCATATAAATGGAATCATACCGTATTTATGCTTTTGTGACTGGCTTATGTCAATTAGCATAAGGTCTTTGAGGTTTGTCCATGTTGCAGCATGTGTCAGAATTTCCTTCCTTTTTAAGGCTGGTTGATAGTCCATTGTATGGATATACCAGTTTTCTTATCCATTCATCCATCAGTGGACACTTGGGTTGCTTCCACCTCTTAGCTACTATGTATAATCCTGCTGTGAATATGGACGTACAAATACCTCTTTGAGATCCTGCTTTCTGTTCTTTTGGATACGCACCCGGAAGTAGAATTGCCAGATCAAAGGGCACTTATATTACATTTTTAATTTTTAAGGAACCAGGCTACTGTTTTCCATAGTGGCTGCACCGTTTTCCATTCCCACCAGCAGTTGTTATTTTTTTCTTTTCTTTCTTTTTTTTTTTGATAGTAGCCATCCTAATGGATGTGAGGTGGTATCTCATTCTGGTTTTGACTTTCGTTTCTTTGATAGTGCATGATGTTGAACATCTTTTCATATGCTTGTTAACCATTTGTATATCTTTTTTGGATAAATGTCTATTCAAGTCCTTTGCCCATTTTTGAATGAGGTTTTTTGGTTTTCATCATTGAGTTTTAGGAGTTCTCTAGATATTCTGGGCTTAATCCCTTACCAGATATATGATTTGCAAATATTTTCTCCCATTCTGTCAGCTGCCTTTTTATTCTGTTGATAGTATCTTTTGAGGGACAGAAGTTTTTAATTTTCAAGAAGTCCAGTTTGTCTATTTTTTCTCTTAATGCCTGCACCTTTGCTGTCATATCAGAGGAATCACAGCCAAATCCATTGTTGTGAAGCTTTTCTCTGTGTTTTCTTGTAAGAGTTTTATAGCATTAGGTTTTACATTTGGGTCTTTGATCTCTTTAGAGTTAACTTTTGTATGTGGTGTTAGATAAGGGTCCAGCTTCATTCTTTTGCATGTGAATATTCAGTTTTCTTAGACTATTTGTTGAAAAAACTGTCCTTTTCTCATTGAATGGTCTTGACACCCGTGTCAAAAATCACTTGACCACATATGCAAGGGTTTATTTCTGGGCTCTCTCTTCTATTCCATTGGTCTATGTGTCTGCCTTCATGCCAGTAACACACTGTTTTGATTTCTGTGGCTTTGTTGTAAGTTTTGAAATCAGGAAGAGTGAGACCGTCCACTTTGTTCTTTTTCAAGATTCTTTTGGCTATTCTGGGTCCCTTGAGATTCCATATGAACTTTAGGATGGGTTTTTCTATTTCTGTGAAAAATGTCATTGTAGGGGCAGGCCTGGTGGCGCAGCAGTTAAGTTCGCACATTCCGCTTCGGTGGCCCAGGGTTCACCAGTTCATATCCCGGGGTGGACATGGCACCACTTGGCAAGCCATGCTCTGGTAGGCGTCCCACATATAAAGTAGAGGAAGGTGAGCATGGGTGTCAGCTCAGGGCAAGTCCTTCTCAGCAAAAGGAGGAGAATTGGTGGCAGATGTTAGGTCAGGGCTAATCTTCCTCAAAAAAAAAAAAAAAGTTGTAGTTTGAATAGGAATTGCGTTAAATCTGTAGAGTTTTGGGTATTATTGACATCTTAATGAGATTGAGTCTTTCAGTTCATTGAACACAGGAATCTTTCCATTTATTTGTGTCTTATTTAATTTCTTTCAGCACTGTTTTCTAATTTTCAGTGAAAAGTCTTTGGCCTCCTTGGTTACGTCTATTTCTAAGTTTTGTTTTGCTGAGGGAGATTTGCCCTGAGCTAACATCTGTTGCTGATCTTCCTTTTTTTGTATGTGAGCTGCCGCCATAGCATGGCTGCTGACAGACAAGTGGTGTAGGCCTGTGCCCAGGAACCGAACCTGGGCCAACAAAGCAGAGCACGCCAAACTTTAGCACTAGGCCACCAGGTCTGGCCCTCTGAGTATTTTCTTAAATTCTATTTTTTTTTTTTAAAGATTTTATTTTTTTCCTTTTTCTCCCCAAAGCCCCCCAGTACATAGTTGTATATTCTTCGTTGTGGGTCCTTCTAGTTGTGGCATGTGGGATGCTGCCTCAGCGTGGTTTGATGAGCAGTGCCATGTCTGCACCCAGGATTCGAACCAACGAAACACTGGGCCGCCTGCAGCGGAGCGCACGAACTTAACCACTCAGCGACAGGGCCAGCCCCTCTTAAATTCTATTTTAAATGGACTTGTTAATTTGTTTTTTGTATTTCACTGTTAATGTATAGAAATGCGACTGATACTCATTGATTTTGTATCCTTCAAGTTTACTAAATTTGTTTATTCTGTGGACTCTTTAGGATTTTCTACATCATGTCTTTTGTACCCACCTTGTATTTTAATATTGTTCTGTAACTTCTTTTTTCACTTAATAAATGTTTTAAACATTTTCCCATGTTTCATTTTTAATTACAAATTTACCAAAATTTGTTAAAACCAAGTATTATTGGGCTGTACAGGAGAAGTGTTCCTAGGAACAACATACAATAGGTGAAGGCCTCAACTTCCCAAGGCTTCCATTCCAGCAGGACATGCTCATGGATGTTCCAGTCGACTCTGCCCAGTGAGCTGTCTGAGAGTGAAAGCCCAGAGACAGGAGCAACGGTCTTTGGCCGCTGAGAGCGCTGGCTACTCTTGTTTGCTTCTCTGGCCAGCGCTCTCTACTTGGAGTTTAGGTTTCACGCTTAGGCCTCCTCAGGCATCTTTCCCCTGATGTGAGGGAGGAGGACTCTGCCTGACTGTACCCTGTCAGTTAGAGCATTCATGCCTCAGTCCTCAGATCTGCAACTCCCAGAGAGGAGACACTGGCTATCTGTTCTGCCTCTGGAGAGAGTGACAACAGGGTACTATGTGTGGACTGACGAGGGGTCTAGGAAGTCTGGGAGGGGTGACTTGGAGGCAGAGCCCCGAGGAGAATGGGCTGTGGCGGGTGTGCAGGGAGAGCATGCTGGCCACAGGTTCGGAGGAGATGAGGTTGCCTGGTGGCTCCAGGGTACAGGGAGTGTGTTAATTTATCTTTTGTCTCTATCTCTGTGCAAAGAAAGGCCAAACCCTGGAAGTAGTTGGGAATGTGTCTTTATCATTATGCTGTGCCACATGAAAAGTTCTCTAACTAGTCAAGCCAGACGTTCCTTTTCCTGAGTTCCACCTCAAAGAGCCCTTTAGAAAAAGGCGGTCGTTCTCACTGGGGGAATGTGAGCCACTGTTTTCCTTGGGACTGAAAGATCTAGTGCTGTAAGGAGATGGGGAGCCAGGACCATGCTGGTGGCTTTGTGTAGGCCTACCACCATATTTCATCTGATCTGTGGTGCATCAATATGCTGCCAGTTACACCAGTCATGCCTTTCACCAAGGCGCATCCTGATCTCAGAAGTGTTCACATGTGGACATCTTATGCATCTTATGTATGCATCTTAGAAGCAACGTGATACAGCATCTTAATCTGTCTCATAAGGGGCTTGTAAGGGTGAATGTGTCCTCCCCATTTTGCAGATTAGAAAAGTGGTGTTTGGAGAGATTAAATAACTTACTCAAGGCTATATATATTGGTGAGCGGCAGAGCTGAGAATTCAACCCTGGGGTGTTTAATGCTAAAACCCAGGCCTATTCTCAACCCTCATTTCTGCCTTTCCCTGGAGCCATGAGGCCCCCTCCGACTAAACAATTCCCTTCCAGTCTTAACAACAAAAGCCACTGCTCCACACGGCTGTGTGGAGCCACAGCGTGCATCTGACCTAGCATTCCCCTGCTTCAGAGGTAGCTGTAGCACTCCTCACTGGTGCCTTGCCGAGCCCTGTCTGTCTCCAGAGCCTCCACTCTCTCCAATCCCAAGCTTCGCTCTACTCTACAGCATGTTGGGCTCCTTCTTGATTCCATTGCTTGTCCCCTCTACCTGAAATTCCCCTCCCACACCCTTCTGGCTGGCTTTTCCTCAACCTTGGGGACTCAATTGAGTTGTGATTTCTGTAGGAAGCCCTGGGCTAAGGCAGGTTGCTTTCTACCTGAAGAGGCTTCCGTTGCTGGACTTATCAGTGAGGTTCATGTGATTATCTGCATTCTGGGAACTTCCTGAAGGCTGGACTGAGCCTTCTACATCTTTACTTTCTCACTGCTTAGCCCACTATCAGGCTCATGGTAGACAACCGTAAAGGTGGATGAATGAGAAAACATCCTGTTCATCCTGAGAGTGGGTGTGGTGGGAGGGACTTGGGCTGTGCTTGGTACCTGTGCAGGTGAGCCCCTCAACCGGCCTGGCTTGACTGTGTGTGCTCTTGGGGAGCCAGGCTGGCCTGTGACTTGCAGGTGAGTGATTTTCTTGTGCTTGAGGAGACATGGAATGCAGTGTCTCACAGACTTAAACAACTGAAAAGCACTCCAAGGGCCAGGTGGATGCTCCTCCCTGGTGGCCTACTCAAGACTGATGCTGAGTCAGGCAGAACGTTTTGGGTTAAAATGACAAATGCTCAGCTCAGGCTGGCTTAAGCAGAAAAGTGAATGAATTGGCATTTGTGGTTATTTCTTGTTTAACAAACTACTCCAAAATTTGCTGGCTTAAAATGATGACTGTTTTATTACTTGTTTGTGATTCTGCAATTTGGCGGGGCTCAGTGTGGACAGCTCATCTCGGCTCCACACGGAATCTGCTGGAATGGCTCGAGCAGCTTGTGGCTACAGCAGCTCACCTGGGTCCTGTGTCTGAAGCCTTGATTCTCGCTGTTGTCTGGGTTTTTTGACCCTCTCCATGTGGCCGTCTTGGGCCTCCTCTCAGCAGAGTGGTCTCAGGGTGGTTGAACTTCTTACATGGCAACTGGCTTTCTCCAGAGGGCAAATGTTGAACTGCTGGACCTTTTGTGCTTAAGCCTGGACTGGAGCAGCGTCACTTCTGTTACATACTGTTAGTTAAAACGGGTCACAGGATCAGTCCAAATTCAAGGGGTGGGAAGTGCACGGGACTGAGGTGTCCAAAGCAGTGGTCAGCATAGCAAGTCCAAGGGCCCAAAACAGGTCATCAGGACCTGGTGCACGTGCATGCGCACTCTCACTTTCACTATGGCTCTTGCTCACTAATTTGCTTTCCACCTATAGGCTTTGCCTCATTTCCCTCCAGGCAGTGTCATCCTGACCCTCACAGCAGCTCCAGATGCACCCCCTCCCAGCTTCACCTAGAGGGGCAACACACCCCATGGTATTTAACACCTTGGGCTCTGGAGCCAGATATTTGGACTCTACCAGGCAGCTATGTAGCTTGGGCAACTTTCTTAACCTCTCTGTGTGCCTCAGTTTCCCCCATGGCAAAATGAGGATGTCAGAAGTATTTACCTCAGAGGGTGGTATGAGATTTAGAGAATGCCCTGAGCTGTGCTGCCTGCACGGTTTGAGAGGCATGTCAGATGCTCAAGAGCATGTCATGGACTGGGGAGAAGTCGGTCTGGCTTTGGAAAGGCAGGGCTCTGTAAGATATGCCCCAGCATGGCTGTGGCTCTCCTGGAAGGAGCAGCTGGCTGGGACCTCCAAGGCCTGGCCTGGGAGCCCCCAAGTGGAGATGGCAGCGCTGATGGGATTGAGGCTCCCCCACTGCTGTCCTTGCCATGCTTGGAGACATCTGCTCTTCTGAATTCCACAAGGCTCTTAGTGGTGCTAATTGGTCACTGTCCTCTTGTGTCTGGCAGGACTCCGAGCCTCGGTCTTAGCACTAGGCACCCTGGTCTCGCCATTCTTCACAGCTGTTGGAGCAGTGATGTCTGCACGGCTCGAGGCTGGGCCCACAGTCCCAATTGTCCTTTCTTGTTTCCCAAGCTTTCCTCTGAGGTACTTCTTGCAGCCCAAATGGGCGAGAAACCCACCTTCTCACAACTGCCTCCCTCCTGGTTCCTCAGCCTATGGGAAGGTGTGGCACATTCTCAGTGGCAATGTGTTGGATGCTGTGGCTTATCACACGTGGCAGCCACCTGGCCCAGGAAGGGCATGGGTGTGCCAACGTGGGCCTGAGTGCATAGGCAAGAAAGCACCAGTTTGAACACTTCCAGTCCTTCTCACCTGTGTTCTCAGCACCTATCTTCTTTCAGCTCACCATGTATAGTTTTCTGGATTCTTCCCTTGAAGATTAAGGTGGACTAATTAGAGTCTGCCCTGTCCAGGATATGGAAGAATTTTTTGCAGGCTCTCTTACCTCAGGCCTCTGTGAGTGCACTCCACTGCTGGGTCTGGCTCTTTCAGATCTGTATAGAGTGCCCAGCTGTCTTGGGGCTTGTCTTGTGAACTCTTAGAATGAAAGCTCAGAGCGGACCAGGGCTGGATTTCCTGTGTTTTGGGACAGCTTTAAGCACACTGCATGTGCTCCAGGAAGGTGGTGAGCAGCTGCTTGGCTGAACTTAACCTGTTACTATAGAGCTCTGGCTCTTGTGGGCCTGTAGGTGACCAAGGGGCTCAGAGACCAGGCTAGAGCTACCAGCATGACAGGGGCCTGTTGTGGTAGCCTTTGTTGTTTTGGAATTCAGTAAGTACTAGAGATGAAAGAACATGTGGTGTGATTTCCAAACTTTCCTAGGGTTTCTACTTGCTTCCTGAGACAAACTAGGGTGTTTACATTTGCCACACCTGCTTGTTAGTGGCCTTGCACCGCTGTTTCCCCCACTACGATGTAATGACCAATGAGAAGGAGAGTGCATTTCCACTTGTCTTTGGAAACTCATGCTTGATTGACTGTAGGGGTGTGGCTCTCCAGAAGAAGGTGAGGTGAGCTGGGTGCCACCTGGAGCCCGTGCTGGCCATTGCCTTTTGGGTACCAGCATTTGATTTTCCACACTTGGATGGGAGCTCTGGAAGGATTTTCAGCTCTTAGGCAGCCACTGCCTGCCCCTGCCCTGCCCACACTTGCTGCCATGTGATTCTAGAGCTGGTAACCCTCATCCTAGTGTCCTTGCCACCTCTTCTTGGGTGACAGAGACAGTGTGTCCTCAACTAAGAGACTCCTTGGCAACAGCCCCTTGTCTGTATCAGCAGTTGCTACTGTTTAGTTCGTTGTCATGCATCTAATTTGTCACTGAACAAATATTACTGAGCCACTACTCAACAGGCCCATGCTAGAAGCTGAGGATGTGGTGATGAACTCAGCAGTGATTGACATACCTCTCTTAGTCTGGAAGCAGACCAGGGAGCCAGACAGTGCCCACTGAGCAAAGGCCCCAGGATTACTTCTACAGTCTACTAGGTTTTGAGCTCTTCTGGCACTTTTGCCAGTCTGGTCCACCTAGCTAGCCATCCAGCTTCATGGGCTCCTGATGTGGGCCTGGGCCCTGTGGGGACTCCAAGAGCTAGTAGTCACAGCCCTTCCCTTTGGAGGGACTGAATGTCTAGTTGAACATAGGGCACATACCGTGGAGGAAGTTCAGCCAGAGGAAATGCCAAGAAGGGCGACTTTCTGTGGATTTTGATGTAGCACAAACATATGGGAGGGCTTTTGGAAGCAGAAGCATGACAGGAAGGAATGCCGGTGTTGCATCCAGCCATGGGTCCTTCCAAGCTGTGAGACAGCCGGTGGAAAAGCTGGGGCATGCTCCCTGTGTCCAGGCTGCCAGCCAAGTACAGATCCGTGGGAAGGGGAGATGGCTAGAGGTATAGCCCCTGTGACTCAGAGGTGTTGTCGTGAAGAGTTCGTAGCCTTTGCAAATATGCATCCCCAGAAGGTGGTAGGCTCCTGTCCCAGGGACCTCTCTATGACTGCCCAGGTAGCCTGTGGGCTCAGTCGTTCTGGTGACAAAATGCTTTGTCTCCCTTAGAGACTTTCAGCTATTTATTGTCATTTGGTGAGTCTTCCAACAGTTTATACTTTAAAAGGTCACTCCATCTTTACTCACAAGTAAATTATTGGTAGCCTATTATTTTTTCCTAGGAGCAGTGATTAAGAATATTAGTTGAAGAACCAGTGTCTTAAAATTTTGAGTCTGTTACTATTCTCCTGTGAATAAAAGCCAAGGTAGATGTTGTGTGTGTCTTTTTTTTTCTTTGTTTCCAGGCAAGCCAATTTTTTCAGTTGATATTCACCCTGACGGGACCAAGTTCGCAACTGGAGGACAAGGTACGTTAATGGACTAACAGAGGGAACGTTCATAGCCCTGCCACCTTGCTCTGCTTCTCCTGGTTCCACAGTGAGCTGAAGAGAGAATACTTGTGTTTTCCAGTATGGATGTGATTGAGTTTAAAATGTACAGTTGTAATCTGTTATCTGAACAGATCACATCAAAATCCTTTTTTGGCTCTAGTGTGCTTTTGATGAATATTTTGGTAGTAGGTTTATCTTTCTAATTCCTATTTATTGAGTTAACATTAAAATCAGTTTTCATGCCCAAGCCCAAGCTTATTGAGCAGGGAGAGTGGCAGGTGGTCTTGTGGACAAAACCCCAGCCCCAGAGGTGAGGGCTCTGGGTCCTCATCTTGGCTTTGGCTGCGTTTTCTCATCTGAAAAAGGGAAGGAGGTGGTTAACTTACAGTCAGTCCTATAGTTATTAGGCCCATTTTCTGGGCTCAAAGGAATTCAACTGGGTTAGAAAGCAGATACACTGTGGGCAAGTAGAAATGTGCACACCATTCAAAAAGATGGTCCATAACATTGTCAGTGTACTTCATCCAGTGTTTGTTGAAATATTGCAGTAATGTAGCTCTGTTTGGAAAGATAAAGTCATTTTTTCAGGCCAGGACACCAAGATGTATAACTGATCACGCAAAGTAGCATTCCTGCGGAGCCCAGTCCTCTGTAGCTTCATCCCAGGGTAGGGTCTCTGTCCAGCTGAGGCCTCCCTGGACAGCACCTGGAGAGTGCCTCCGTGAGTTCTGGGTCCTCAGCCAGGTGCTGCAGGTTGTCTGTGGACTTCCTGCTGTAGGGGTAGGAAGGGAAGCCTTGATCTCTTTCCTGCATGCTGCACCTGAGAGGTGCCTACGAGTGTCACCTAGGACCGCTGGATTTAGCCAGGGGACAGAGTTTTCTCCTCATCCACAAGAAGAGGCGTATTTTCCCGACCTGCTCAGCTTAGCGAGGTCTAGGGGAGCTGTTTAGGAAGTATTTTTAAATACTGGCCAGGAGGCAGTTTCAAGCATGCCTTATGGTAATTTTGACATGTCCATTTCCAGGCATTTATTGGGTTTTGCCCCTGTATAATGGAAAGTTAAATGAGGGGCTAGACTTTTGTTAGTTGTCAGTAATGGAAAGCTTAGAAAGAGAACTCGTTACTAAAATGCATAGATATATGTTTTAGCAGAGTACTGCATCAGCTTATCACCACAGGAGCCCTAAATGCTCTCTCTGGTTGATCCCCCATCTGTAGGTGACGGCAAAGGGCAGATAAGAAGGTATGAGCCCTTTTTCTGTATTCGGGGCACATTTCAGACTTGGGTCTCACAGCATCCAGTCAGCTATGGGAACAGATAAGGACTCCTGGCAGTACCTGAAAGGGGAGGGAAGCCCCAGCAGGGACCATGCTGTTCTCCTTGCTTGCTAGGGTGCCCATGCACAGACCTGAAAGGGTCCTGGGGCAGCAGTTTTTCCAGGCTCTTCATTTTACAGATGCAAGGTCTGGGTTCTGGGCAGGGATGAGGACCTTCTAGGGGACCCTGGAGGATCTGCATTAGAGACCAGACCACAGCTCAGTCCCCTCCTGATACCTAGTCCAGAGTTCTTTAAAGTCAGGTTGGCCTCAGCATACTGCTAAAACCACACTCTGTTTGATCCCTATCAGGACTTGTTTTTCTGCATCTTTTCTGTAACTTACATTAGTAATTCAAATTCAGTCTCTTCCAATCTAGACTATTATTATTTATGAAAGCTAAGTGAGGACTATGTCTCATAGTTAATATTACTTATTGATATCAAATTTCTACTCCTTGCATATTGAGTTATTTCTGCTCCTTCATTCCAGGACAGGATTCTGGGAAGGTTGTGATCTGGAATATGTCTCCAGTCCTCCAGGAGGATGACGAGAAGGATGAAAATATTCCCAAGATGCTTTGCCAGATGGACAATCACTTAGGTATTACAGAGTGGCCCTTTGCAGGCTTTGCGTGTTGGCAGAGTGCCCAAGGTTAGCACATGTGTTTGTAATTAGAAAGATAAGGCCCCGTGCGGCGATAACTCCCCTCGGCCTGCTGTCTGAAGGCACAGATGTTGGCTTCACACCTGGGTGAGTTATTCGGCAGAAGACTCGGCCCGCTCACAGAACCATCTTTGGACAGTCTGCAGGTACCTCTGGTGATTTCCTGCTCATGAGTCGTTACTGCCTGATTCCATGGGGCTTTGGGGCCAGCGACCTGGAAGCAGTAGGGTTCTGGGGAAGGGTGCGTAAAAGACAACTCATCAAATGTCTCAGATTGCCGCTGTGTCATTCTGAGGCCCTCTGCCAGGACCCTTTGGCCGTTGGACAGTGTTGTGGTTTCCTTTTCTGCGTTAGTGCCTTAGTTTCCCACCTCTGAGCATCAGGGTGACTGTACTTGGCTCTGGTTTTCAGCCTAGCTGCCTCCCCTGAGATGCTCCATTAACAGTTACGTCCCCTTCTTTGCTCTCCCAACATGCTTCTCAGCGTCCTCTGACCTCGAGCACAAGGCACTCACGGGTCATTTGTGGGCCACAACTTGTATAGCGTCTCTCAAATTGCAGGGCTCCCAAAGGCCGAGCTGTGAGGGCTCCCAGAGGCTCCAGCCCACCAGGGGCCGGGGGGATTTCTGCTGGTCTGAGTTTATGAGTGTAGAATCAGTCAATATGCAGTGCTGACAAGTTTGGAAAATCTGAGTTTAAAAGGGCTGATGGGTGGGATGAAGTCAGAGTTTTATGCTCTACAAGCTGCCTCCATGAAAATTCTGGAAAAGGCATCTTGGCCTTTTAGCATATGCCCTCATTTAGAGAATTATCCCTACTCAGAAATACATCTTATGAGACAGCCCTTTTGAAATAATGAGATTTAGTTATTTATCAGTTTTCATGGAATTAAGCATCCTCCTACTGACTGTTTCATTCAGCACTAACACTTCTCAGGTTATGTAGCCTTTCCCCCTCCAAACTCTGTTCTGGTCATTTGTTATTACAGCACAAGTAGGTTAGTGCTTGAACTGAATTGTTCTTCTGGGGCTCTCACACAGTAGATGCCTTGAATAGATTAGATAGATTAGATTTTATGAACCCTTTGCATCTTACCAAACTCTGCATAAAGCAAATGGACATGACTATTGGATTTTCATCACCCTATTTTTTTTTTCTTCCCAGCATGTGTGAACTGTGTGCGGTGGTCAAACAGTGGGATGTATTTAGCTTCTGGGGGAGATGACAAACTGATTATGGTGTGGAAACGGGCTACGTAAGCATCATTTTCCTTTCTTCACATTTTATTTTTACAAGCTTCTTTGCTGGTCTTTATCACAGTCCCTTTCCCCACCCTGGCACTGAAGTCTCCAGAGCTCCGACTTCATGTCAGGAAGCACGCGTAGGCCAGGAGTAGCTGGGGCCTGACCAGGAGTTAGGAGGCCACCCACCTGCCTAGAGACCTGCTCAGCTGCCCCCTTGGAGGACTGCAGCGTTTCCACCTGAAAATGAAGGGCTAATCCCTTCCAGTGCTGACATTGGTGGCTCCGTTTGTTTCGTTCTTCAGATGAAGTTTCCCAACGTACAAAATGGTTAATAGTCAAGGTGCTCTGATGGAATCCAGGGCAGGCATCCAGAGCCCGCCCTCTTTGCCATTCACCTCATTCTCTGTCAGCCTCATTCTGGGCTCTGAGGAGCACCTGTCCCCCCTTGAAAGCCCCTGCTCTGCACCCACAAGGAACTAATCATCACCTGGAGAACTATTTTTTTTAAAACCTAGGCAGAGTCTCACGGTGGGTCCTGGGACTCTGTCCCATAACCAACTCCCCAGGTGACTCTAGGGCTGGGAAAATAGACCCTACCCCATGGGTTAGCTGGAGTGGCCCTGTGGCCGTGGCTTCAAGAGCAGAGGCACACTCTCTCCTTCAGCCCACTCAGCTGCCTCAGCGAACTCTTTCTCTGGGGTTGTGGAGAGTTCTGCAGGCGCAAAGGGTGTTAACAGAGGCTCTGTGCTTCAGTGGCATCAGCGCCATCTCTCTGGGGGCCCATGTGACTGCTCTACCAGCTCCACGTGGCAGGAGCTAGTACCTATGGTTCGAATGCTTTCTCTGCCTCAGTATTAAGGCAGAGACATTCATTTCATTTACAAAAGGGCTTAAAAAATATTGTTGATTTTGCTGCTTTAACCAACATAAATAACATATTTTGTATACTATTTGGAAAACTGAAAAAATATAAAGGAAAAAAAATCACAATCCTGCCACCTAAAGAAAGCCACAGTTGTTATTTTGGGTGTTTTTCATGTGTATCCTTCTGATCCGTTTTCCACGTGTAGATGTTGTCCATGTTATGTGTATTTTTTTCCTTACGTAGTGGTATCATATTATACATGATGTCTTGTGGCCTGCTGCTTTTACTTATATATTGTGAACATTTTCTCAAGCAGTGGATAGTCTTTTACCACACGATTTGTGATGGCTGTATACTATTTCATCAAGTGCATGGATCATAACCTACTGTCAGCCCCTGTCATGCAGCAGTTTGGTGCTTCCCAGCCATTGTCTGTGTTTGCTCTGTTCTGTCTGCCGTGAAGCCATGCTGCAGTGCGCATCTTTGTGCAGTGCCCAGAGCACTCCTAGAGTGCCTTTCTGACTCCTCTTTCATGCAGGTACATCGGCCCCAGCACCGTGTTTGGCTCCAGCGGTAAGCTTGCCAACGTGGAGCAGTGGCGATGTGTCTCCATCCTCCGGAGTCACTCAGGCGGTGAGTGGGACTGCCTGTTGGGGTGGGCGGCCCCAGCAGCTGTCTGAGCTCAGCACCTTCATGTTCCCTGGGGACTGTTTTGGTCCTTAAAGAGCCCTGAGTCTGGGCCATCCCTCCCTACCACCATTGGTCACACCCTGCCTGTCCCTCAAGGTCTGTGCAGTCATTGTCCCCACTGCCTGCTTCCAGCTGCATTCAGTGCCCCCACTCCTGCCCTCATGGGGTATATGTTTATATCTTTAATGTAGAACTCCCCACGTTCTGCTGTTTATCCTGGTGAACTGAATCACTACCTTCATCAGTGGATCACTAAGTCCGTAAGCACACTTTATTTATTCCACAGAACCCAGCACACAGGGGCCCAATGAAAAGTTTTTTACTTGACCTTGAGTATGTTTACAAAGTGTTTTAAATAGACAATATAGAAAGAGACACATTGTACAGATTTGGACTGAAGAAGAGGAAGGCTGCTCAGTAGCAGTTTAAAGGCATGTGCTATACACTTGGTAGGTGCCAGGGATACCGGAGTGAATACAATTTAGACTTTCCTCAGAAAGCCTGTGGTCTAGTCCAGGAATGGCTTGAAGGCTTTCCCAGGCAGAGGACAGCAGAAATGAGAAAGGCTTGGTGTGAATGATCAGTTGGCAGCATTTCACCGCTGTGGATCTTTACCTACAAGGCAGGGAGCTGGACAGAAAGGGGCTGGCTGATGTGCAGGGGCCAGGTCATGGAAGGCTCCTGCTCCCTATTAATGAGTGTCCTTTATCATGGAAGAGACAGGGAGCCATTAGAAGCTTCGAAGCACAAGAGGGAGATCATTCTGACAGCTATGGGGAAAGAAGGTTGCTTCAATGATTCAGTTGGAAACTTCATGGCCTGAAGGGATTATGACAATTGGGATAGAGAGGAGACTGATTTGGGAAATTCTTAGGATGGAGCAAAGGGAGGGATGAGGGAGATCCTAGCTGGGTACCTGGATAGTTGGTAGTGTCCTCTACTGAGACCATAAGGACAACAGGCTTACGGGGATGGACACCAATTCAGTGTGGAATGTGTTGAGAGTTTGAGGGGGTCAGGGAGGGAATGTCGAGAAGCCATTGGAATTGAGCCTAGAGCTCTGGGGGGAGATGGGGCAGGAGTGAGAGGTTTGGAAGGCAGCGACTATAATCCGTTGGCAGTATATGCTCAGCAAATACTCTGCAGACACTTTAAAGTTAAACCAACCCACTTATTGGTGACCACAGATTGATTCCACATTTGTGAAAGCTGACAGAATAGCATTGTATTATTGTTGATAACAGTAAAACTGTGTAACTTAACCTTACTTATTCACAGCTACTCAGAGTAGAGTCTAGTTGGGCTTCTGGAACTTCGCACACATCTATGAGGGTGACCATGGGGAAGCACCTCAGTAAGGACTTTTGTGGGGCCCCTAACTTAAGACTGAGGCTGAGCCATAACCTTGATTTCTCTCCTGGCCGACCACCCCAGGGCTCTCCTTTACCAGGCAGGTAGGGTTGCTAACTAACCTTCAGCAGAGGTACCTGCCACTCCTTATTCAATGGTCCTGGTAACAAGTGTGGGCAGAACCATTCCAGAAGAAAAAAATTAGTGAAAAAGTGAAAATAAATAAATAGAAAGCACTGTGTCTTTGAAAGCAAAGTGTGAAAAACGTATACTTGGCATATTTAATTAGGGAGTAGGAAGAAAAAAAACTAGAAAAACATTTAACCTAGAGGAAAAAAATCATCAGAGTGCAATATAATGTTTATACTGTTAAACTAAAAAACAAGACAGAATACTAAAATAAATATAATTATCTAGAAAATATGTTTTCAAAATTGATGCTATAGGGTTAGGAAAACCTGAACAAAGTAGTACCCAATAAAGAAGTTGGAAGCTACCTTCAGATATGATTCCTGATCCTAAATTATTTGTTCATGTATTGTTTGAAACTTTGAAGAAAAATTATTCCAAAACATAGAAATATTCATTCTTGCAAGGAAGCTATAACCCTGTGTTTCTAAAACCTAATAAAAATAACAATGAAACAAAAGCATAGGCAAATATGAATAAAGGTAGGAAAATCAGAAACAGAATACTCATAAATTTTATAACGGTTGAAAACATTGATTCATTTTTACTAAGTATGATTTATAATAGAAAAATTTTGTGTAAAGGCAATCTATTAATATAACTTAACATACTAGGAGGTTAAATAAGAAAAGCCACAGAGTCATCTTAGGAGGTGTTCGAAAGGAATATTAGATAATTCAGCGTTAATTCCTAATAAAAATGTCTTTGAAAAAATGGCCATGGAAAGTTATTTCCTTGACACGATAAGGTCCTTTGTCTTTTTTAAACCAATGGCAAAGCCTTGTTCCCATTTATATCAGGAAAAGACAAGGGTGAGTACTGTCACTTAATTTGTTACTTTGGAATTTCTGCAATACAGCTAAACAGAAATCAGAAAGAGATGTACTGGAAAATAAGACAAAAATGATATGGGGATGGCACTGCATATCAGGAAAACCCAAAGCAATAAAGCTCTTTGAACTTATAAAGCATTGAAAAGCACTTGGACTAATAAAAATGACTCACTAAATTGGCTTCATAAGAAAAATTTTATCTTTCACTAGTAATAACCAATTAGAACGTCTAATAACAAAAAGAGAACTCTCATATGGTAAGATCAAAAATTGTAAATACCCAGGAATAATCTTGGCAAGAAATGTACAAGATCTCTAAGACAAACCACAAACCTTTTTTGAGAGAGATAAAATCACCACTTCATAAATGGAAAGACTAAATAAAATAAAGACTTTTTTTCCCACGTTAATATTTATTATTTGTTTTGCAACTGTTTATTGAGCCCCTGGTGTGTTCCAGGTACTGTTCACCCTTAGGGAGTTTACATTCTTGTGAAAGAGAGAGACAATAAAGTAGTCGTGTAAGAAACTAGAAGATAAGTGCCAGGAAGCAAAATGAGGTAGAGCGCCATTTTACCCATGGTTCTCAAAGAAGGCCTTGCTGAGAAGGTGACATCCAAGAAGAGACCAGATGGAGATGAAGGGACAACGTGTGCACATTCAAAGAGCTTTCCAGGCAGAGGGAACGGCCAAGGCAATGGTCATGGAGTGGGGATGTGTGTTTAGGGATCACTGGGGGCTAGGGCGAGGGAGTGAAGAGGGGAGAAGAGCATGGGCGGGGGCTTCTAGACCATGGTGAAGGGCTCTTTTCTCAGTAAGATGGGAAGGCTCAGTAGGAATTTGAGCAGAGGAGTGAGGAGCTCTGTGGCAGCTGTATGGAGTCCCTATTGTGGGGGGCTAAGGGCAGCACTGGGGAGACCAGTGAAGAGGCTGCTGACATAATCTAGGTGAGAGACGGTGGCCGTTTGGACCTAGGTTGTAACAGTGGAAGTCAGGAAATGTGGTCAGATGCAGACTTCCTGGTGCATTGGATATGGGGTGTGAGATAAGCAGAGGAATCAGGACGGCTTCTCAGCTGGGCCTGAGCAGTGGAAAGGAGGCGCTTGCTGTCACCTGGGATGAGAGGTTTGTGGAAGGGACAGAAATGTTTGCTAGGGGAAATGTGAAGCAAAAACGTCTCTCAGCAAAAGAAGCTGAGATGGAGAGCCGAGTTAAGATAGTGGAGAGAGCATTTGAAGGAGAAGGGAGTGAGCAGCATGTCACACATTGCCTTGAGGTCAAGTGAAGACTGAGGATTGACAGCATTGTGCTTGCTGGCATGGAGGCTGCTGGTGGCCTTGGCAGGTGTCATTCATGTTAGTGTAGTTGGGTGAAAGCCAAATTGGAGGGTACTCAAGAAAGACCAAGGGGAGGATAGAGCTCGATGGAACTGGGCTGAGTTTTGTCAGAAGCCTGTGAAGACACGGGAGAAGAGCAAAGGGAAGTGGTGGAACTGATGGGTGGCAGACTCTAAGCTGGGTAAGGAGGCAGACAGTGGAAGGCCTGTAGCATCAGAGGCTCCTAGTGCCTGAAAGAACCATTGGGGTTGAGAGTGAACTGGAAGCACCACGTTGATGGTAGGAGTGTGAAGGGTTGGAATTGAGACCAAGGAGGAAGTGGTCTGTTAGGGAGGGTCTCTGGGCCTGACCATGGGAATGAACGGCTGAAGTAGTGGAAGCAAAGGTCCTTGGAGGAGGAGTTTAAGGACAAGAGCCTTGGTGTGAAATCATCCTCTTGGAATCACCAAGAATGATGATGGGAGGGTCGGCGGGAATGATGGTGACCAGAAACTTAAATTTGGCAGGGAGGGTCTCAGGTATGTGGGAGATCTGCAGTGAGAAGTGAAGGGGGGTGGTATAGTCTGAAGACAGAATATCCAAAACTGGGGTTTAGAGAGAAAATTATGTCACATGTGGATTTACTGCAGAACTCAGCAGTGACTCCAGAAGGCTTCTGGAAAGATAAGTAAGGTTGCAGATGAAATCATTCAAAGCTGCAGTGATCGGAACATCTTGGATCTCTGGGCAAAACTAACAGCATTGAAGTAGGCTACGGTGTACCTGAGAACTTGGTTTATTGTGAAGGCAGTATCGCTTATTGATGATGGAAAGAAAGGATTGTTCCCCACTTGTGCTAGAATGACCGTGAAGCAGTTTATGGTTGAAGGGAAAGTAATTTAGAGCCTCACTGAGTACAGCCTACACCAAAGTATGTTCCAGATGTTAAAGAGAGGAGAGTTCTAAATAATTATAGCAGGAGAAAACAGAATCGAATATTCATCAGACCTCTAGCAGAGGGAATATTTTTCAAGGTTAACAGGCAATGAAAGTCACAAAGGAGAATAACAGACTTTACAACATAAATCTACATTATAGGAAGGAAAACTGATGAAATTTGCAGCTAATACCTGTGTTACCAATGGTCTGTGAAAATTGCTAATGAAATCACGTCTCCTTTCTGGGCGCTTCTCTGCTCTAGGATGTAGGCACCACACTGAAGTTCTGCTGCCTGCGTGTCTGCCCCTCCCAGGCTCTAAGCTCCTAGAGGAGGTTCTTGTTCTTCGTTTTTGTAGGCATGGCATTTGTGTTTGTTAGACCAACGGCACGAAAGACCTCTCACCAGACAGAAGATAGGAGCAAAGTAATCCAAGACGACAACAAACAGATATGAAAAATCTTCACTTTCACTACCAATCACGTGAAATTACAAATTTTTAAATGTGCTTAGTCAGTTAGAAGGGAAAAAATCATAATCCTCAAGCTAATAAGTGAGTTTTGAAATGGACGTTCTGCTTGTAGAAGTGTGAAGTCATAGAGGTCTTTGAGAAGCAGTCTGCAGTGTTAAGAGAATCCAGATTTATGAAAGTATTCAGATATTCTGCCCAGATTTCCACTTTGGGATATCAGTCTCAAAGAAATAATCCAGAATGTGAAGAGTGATGTATACTTTTGTGCTGATTAGCATGAAAAACTGGAACCCAGTGAAAGTTCACTGTTAGATTAGGTCTCTTTATGGTGGTGAACACTCAATGACATAGAATGCAGAGCAAAACAAGAGAAGCCCTGCAACTCACACGGGCTATTAGAGTACTAGATCAACATGCTAGTACGCATGCAGCATGAAATACAGACGCAGTGTGGACAGTTCATCAAGCTCTCACTGAAGATTATTGCTTGCATCTCTTTTTAAAAATCTTATGAGGAAAGGAGTGGATAGCTGTGATCTTGCTGCTGTGTTTCTGTTTCTTCACCTCTCCAGCCATTCTTCTGTATACCCAGCACTGAACCAGGCACTGAGGTTAGAAAAGGCAGTAAGACTGGCTCCCATCGCACCTGGATGGTAAGATGGGCATGGTCACTGTCGCCATCACAGCTCATCTTTATCGATGCCTTGGTGTGTGCCTGGCACCTGGCTATAGCAGTTTCTCACATTTAATCCTCATAATAACCCTCTCAGGATAGGATTTTTTTAATGCACATTTTCCAGATGAGAAAATTGAGTTACAGAGAAATGAGCATGATTAATTCTGTTTGGGGGCTCTGTAGGAAAGGGGTGCTCTGGCAGAGTCTTGGAGATGAGATGCTGAGAAGATTATGAGGAAAAGGGCCGCAAGATGACTTTCCACTCATTCCGTTAGTTAGCAGCTATTGGGCTCTCACTGTGCCCCAGGTGTTCTGCTGAGTGTTGGACCTACAGTGCTCCAAGGGCTCTCTGAGGAAGGCCCAGTTAAGATTGGAGAAACAAGCTTAGCAGGGTTTAGGAGTGAGCCCGAGGCTGCAGACCCAGTAGGTGTCAGAGCCAGGGTTCTGGTATGTGTGATGCCACATGGTGCCAAGCTCTCAGCCATGCCCTCAGTTGCTTTGTAAAAGGAGTAGGGCAGGATCAATTAGATGCTTTAAATTTTATGACCAGTTGAGAAACCTCTTAGTGGGGAATTTTTAGAAGCTGCTTTGAGGAAAAAAGTCTAGCTATGATGGTCCCAGGTGAAATCTCAGATATGAGAACACCAGGGACTGGTGTTGGCCCAGCTGGCAGACGGGTGGTGCTAAAGGGTCCCCTTGTCAAATCTGTATGCCAGGTAAGAGACTCACCACCAGCCCTTTGTCTTCCAGATGTGATGGACGTAGCTTGGTCTCCCCATGACGCCTGGCTGGCCTCGTGCAGCGTGGATAACACTGTTGTCATCTGGAACGCTGTGAAGTTCCCAGGTCTGGGCTTCCTCTGACTGGTGGCAGCAGAAATGAGCCACTTGTCAGCAACACCGCCTGTCCGTGTCTGGAGCAGGGTGGGCTCTCTGTTTCCTTTGGCTGGTGACAGCAAGTGTCTCTCAGTGGATGGGGATTTGCGTGTCTTGTCAGTAACTCAGTTCTTTTTTCTTCATCAGTTACATTTGTTTAAGATTTTTAAAGAGGTTTATGTTAAAGAAAATAGTAACCAAAGGCTAGCACGGATGTGCCATAGATCATGAGGGTGGTAGGTTGAAAACTGATATTGGAGACCTTGTCCAGCTGGTGCTCAGCTCACCCAGGCACCCCCCATGTGTGCTGTACCTCCACATGCCCCCAGATGCCCAGCACTCCCCTCTCACATGCCCTTCAGGGCATGCCCTCCCTCTGCTGGGCTCTCACCTCAGCTCAGTTGCCATCTCTTCTGTGAAACCCTTGAGCAGAGGCGGGCTAACAAATCTGGTTTTACACAGGGTGAATTTTTCTTATTTATGTATTTAAAGTCACAACAGTTGGCTTAACTGGGCATAGCACTGCAGTTTATAACTAGTAAGATACTGCTCACATTCCTGCTCAGTGTCTGGAGTATGTTTTCCTCATGGACTAAAAAGAATCGTTCATGGACTTGATCCAAGTCATTTTCTTTCCGTGTAAGCCACCAGCATGTGTGAGGACACTTGGCCTGGCCATGGAGGGGCAGATTTAGAGGCTGGCATTTAGATTATGGATCTCTAGGAAATGCTGTCTCCCACACATTTGTCCCCAGTGGTGACTTACAGAGGACTCACTCAGCACAGGGCCGGGTCCCAGAGCTGTCAGGCCTGCACCTTAGGGAGAAGCTGTTGGGGAGGTCCACACAGGACTGCTCAGATGGGCACGGACTTCTGTCCAGAAAGGGAAACGAGAGGCAGGCCGCCAGCTGCAGACAGGACAAGGGAGCAGAATTCAGCTCTGGCCCTGGTTGTCTGCCCTTTCGGGAGCATGGACAGCCTCAATCCTCAAATGTCAGCTGTGGCTAAAGGGAAATCCACAGGGCCTGCCCGGGGGTAGTTGTTTCTTCAGATTGCTTTTGCCTTGTGGAGATCAAATTAGGGGGCTTGTCTGCTTGTGCCCAGAGCAGGGGCTGGCCAGGGCAGCCTCCTGAGGACTCTTCTCATGGCTGGCCATTCCATGACCCGTGGATTGCAGTTCATGTTTCCATATAGTCTTTTTTCCCTGGGTAACGCCTTTCCAATCTCTTTTATTTTTCTTCGTAGAAATTCTAGCTACTTTGAGAGGTCATTCTGGCTTGGTGAAGGGGTTGACTTGGGACCCTGTTGGCAAATACATTGCTTCTCAAGCTGATGACCGCAGCCTGAAGGTGTGGAGGACGCTGGACTGGCAGTTGGAGACTAGCATCACAAAGCCTTTTGATGAGGTAATGAGACAGCCCAGAGAGCTTGGCCCAGCAGCCTTGCTGGCCCAGACCTTGTGGGTGAATGCAGAGTCTGGGGACCTAACCAGGCTGGTCAGGGTTCTCTGGGGCCCAAAGAGTCAGATGATGCAAATCTTTCATTTTTCAGAAGCTATTAAACATCCAGTTTTGAAGTGAAAAAGATTTCTAGATTTTAAAGCTGAAGAGAACCTTAGAGATGCCTTGCACTTCCGCAGGTGTATATGAAACTTTCTTACAGTGTGGACTTTACATTGTGCTGCCCTAGGGAGTCAGGTGGAGGTGGAGGCGGGGAAGCGGGCGGGTGGAAGAGGCTGTCTCTTGGATTTTTCTTGACTGTGCTGTGGCTTTGTTCGCTGACTTCACTCTGCAGGCTAGCCTGCTGCTTTCTTGGGTAGAGTTAGCAGTACAGTTTGCAAAATTACTGAAGGTGGACTACAGTGGCTTGTGTAGTATTTTACTATATCTTCCTTCATTTGAGTTGTCATTACATATGGGATCAGAGCTCAAGGTTGCCATTATTCATTAGACATTTCTTAAGTGCCTACTATGTGTAAGGCAATTCTGGGTGCAGGAAATGAAAGCAAATTGAGATCAAGTCTCCCTTGAAGCTGAGAGCCCAGTGGGAAAGACAGACAGTCATGTCACTTGTGAGGATGGTGGTGGATTTATCCAGAGTGTACAGAAATCACCGAGGAGGTGTGATCACATCAGGAAAGACATCTCAGAGGAAGGGACATGAGTGAAGCTTTGCAGGAAGAATTAGGCGTTTGCCCGCTGGTCAGGGCTAGCTGCAGGAGGCAAGTGGAAATCGTGTATTCAGTTCTCCCCAAACCAACAGTAAGGACCTCCTGGACTGGGCACATTAGCACAGGCCTTCACCTTCCTTAGTTCTATTCTTCTTGGCTGCAGCCACCTGGTACAAGGGACATGGGCCCTTATGCCTTCTGGAGGTCCTTAGGTCCCCTGCTGCTTGGCAGCAGGGGGTCCCGTAGGCTGGGCTCCTGGGGGTGACTGCGGGAAAGGAGTGTTTGGAATCCCAGTGGGAACTGGTAGCACTCTTCAGCCTTTGGAGTGGGCCTGTCCTGCCTGGTCTGGGGCCCAGCTGGAAGTTGAGGCAGATATGTCACTGCGCTCAGGCCCTGCCTTGTCCTGCTTTCCTCTAGGGCCGTAAGGCCAAGGTCTCAACCCTAAGTCTTTAGGGTTGTCCTAAATTGACCTTGAGCTTCAGGGGACTGGCTTTTGGCTAATACATCTCACCTTGCAGGAGGAATAATGTGAAGGAATGCCCTGCTTCAGCCCTGCATCTAGGTCAGGGGAACATTGCCTTTCTGCCGTGCATTTTACTGTTTTTACAGACTTTATACACCTCTTCTCCTTGGTAGATCACCAGGCTTCAGGTGAGGAGATGGGCTCGAGAGAGCAGGTGATGCCACATGGTCATGGCTGCATGACCTGAGGGTCAGCAGGGCTCTTTCTCTGCTGCAGTGAATGTTCTGCAGACTTCATGTGTGCAGTTACCAGGTGCTGAGCAGAAGAAAGGGGTCACTGGCCAGATAGATTTGACCTATGCAGAGTTGATAGTTAAAAGAGCTGGCCTCCTGCAGATCCTCTCAGGTCCTATATACTGTACTGTGAGGAGTGTAGGATGCTACACCTTCCAGTCTCATCTGACAGGCGTTTTTGTTGGATCATCTGGAAAGACTGGAGTTAACAGCTGTCAGTGTAGCCAGATGCTTGGATGCACACGCCACCATCATATATTTGTCAGTCAGAGTTTGATTGTATTCTTGGGCCCACGGTTTTGGTCACAAAGTTGGCCTTGAGCTCCTTTCAAGCACAGATGTTTCTTTCAGTGTGGAGGGACGACACACGTGTTGCGACTCAGCTGGTCACCTGATGGGCACTACCTAGTATCTGCCCATGCCATGAACAACTCTGGCCCCACTGCCCAGATCATCGAACGGGAGGGCTGGAAGACTAACATGGACTTTGTCGGGCACCGGAAAGCTGTGACTGTTGTGGTGAGTGCGCTTGGCCTCAGGTTGGTCAGCTGTCAGCTCCACCCTGAGTGGTACCCTCAGAGCCTGGGCAGTGCCGTGCTCCCTGAGGCTGGGTCCCGTGTAGGACTGAGGTGCTCGGCTCTGAGATTCAGCACATTGTGTTCTTGTTTCATTTTAAATGTTTATGTTTCAGTACTTGAAAACTAACTTTGCAAAATAGAATACATGTTTATGTGTTTTGTTGACAGACTTTAACATGATGAATATCACCAGAAGCAGACTTTGATTAGGAATATTGTAGGTCTGCACTAGCCTTTTTACACATTTGGGTCTGCTCATGGGTACGCAAGCATGGTGGTGCTGACAAGTGGCCCACTTGTCAGCCGCCAGGGAACACAGGTTCAGTTCTGATATGTGTGCCGAGCAGCTGTGCTTGTCCCTGCACCTCAGCAGCAGCCAGTCGTAGCTGCAAGGCTATGCTGTGGATCACTAGAGTGCTTTCCCTGTGTCTGGAGCTGCCCACCCGCCTTGACGTGGAAGGTGAAAGGTGCCAGAAGATGTGGGCTACTGTTAACCTTTTAGGCTAAAGAGTACCGGCCACTCCTTTTATACTCTGGGCTACTTTCATTGAAGAGCATCCTGAGAGTGCCCAAGGCAAGCTGTTAAGTAGTTGCAAACAGCCTGTGAGACCAGGATTTTCTCAACCCCGGACAACCAGAACAAAGCAAATAGATTGGCAGGCTAAGGTAGATGAAAGTGAAGGATCGTCCAGGACCCTCATCTCAGTTTTTTGTATTCACCAAATGGGCTCATCCTTCCTGTGTTTAAACTGATAATATCATATATTGTGACTTAAAGTATAAACTTAATACAAATAAAATATTACTTCCTTAATTTTTTTGTATTGGACTTCATGTAAAATTTTGTTTGAAACCAAGACCTTGTTGCTAAAATATTTGAAAATCAGTGCTCCACGGTTAGCACAGTCTTCCACATGGCTCTCTCGTGTGATCCTCACAGCCACTGTAAGAGTGACTCTGAGATCGTGGCTCTGTCAGATCACAGCTCTGTGAGATTGCAGCGCTGAGGCCTCGCAGCCAACTCACTGGTAGTAGAGACTCAAGCCTGGGGTACACGCCTCTGGGTTCCATGTTCTTCAGTCTCTGTCTCCCTGGCCATTTCTGCTTGCCCTCTTGAATTAGGACCCCTCCAGGCCACCTGGCACCAGGCTCTAAGGAGCCCCCTTGCTTCCTCAGTTGTCCTGGCTTGGGGTCTAGGGCTCCCACCTCTTTCAATTCAGGAAGGTGGCAGGGAGCTCAGCATGTGCTTCCAACCTTTCCAAAAGTAATGCCCAGTTTACACCGGGGGCAGCTACCTGGACTGAGCTTAGCATGACAGCTGTCATCCCTGGCCCAGTGAGTTCATGCAGGGCTGATCAGTCTCTCCTGGACAGTTTTGACTGAGCGACAACAAAGCCAGTGACGGGAAAGAGATTAATGGAGCAGACCTCTCCTGACAATCCTGTTGGCCTCCCTCGGGACCTTCTCCCTGAAGTCCAGGTCCTTGAGCTGGCCTTGTCCAGACCAGTAGGGATTCACAAGGCCAGTTTCAGTAGCTCCCATGCCATCAGGGTGGATGCAGGCCCAGAATTGGACTGTTGGTAGAGCCAGCTTTGAACCTACATCTCACCATTTACTCATTTGGTGACTTGGCACACTTTTCTGGCCTCTCTGAGCCTCCATTTCATCCTCAGCAAAATGCCTCCTAGGTAGTTGTGAAGATGAAGTAACGTGTGTCAAGTGCCCAGGGCTAGGCTCCACTGGCGGGCTGAGATGGTGGTATGTTTCTAATACTTGGCATGGGGTACATCCTTCATACTTCATTAATTATTTGTTATTTGCCTTTAGAAATTCAACCCAAAAATCTTCAAAAAGAAGCAGAAGAATGGGAGTTCTGCGAAGCCCAGCTGCCCATACTGCTGCTGTGCTGTTGGCAGCAAGGACCGTTCTCTCTCTGTCTGGGTGAGCCCCTGACCATGAGCTTTTGCTGCAGTAGGGAGGGATGGGGTATGCTGGTGAAGGAGGTGGAGCCTGGAGGCCTGGAAGAGGAGAGACTCCTGCTTCTCATGGAGCTCAGTCTGTGCTCCTGCGCTGCACGTGAGATCAGGCCTTCCTGCTACTCTTGAAGGAAGCACTGAAGACTGAGTCTGAGCCCAACCAAGAGAGGCCACCCTGACCCCCAGCCAGAGCAGGTCTCGTGTCCAGACTCAGAGAACACCCTCAGCAGTTGAGGCCATAGTTGGCGTGTTGTGTTTGCTTCCTTTTAAAAAAAACCTTTGTATCAACATATAACCTACATAAAGTGTATTCACCTGAAGTATACAGCTCAGTGTGTTGTCATAACATGTTTATATCAGTGTGACCACCACCCCAGAATGCTCCCTGTCCCTGCCCAGCCAAGACCCCACCCTTGACCACGGCACCCACTCTAACGATGTCTGTCCCTGTCTCACTGATAAGTTTTGCCTGTTCTAGCATATAAACAGAGTTGTGCAATGTTTACTTTTTTGTGTCTCGTGTTGCTTTTACTTTGCATAATGTTGATGAGATTCATCAATTTTGTGTTTAACAATAATTCTTCCTTATTAATGATTTCCCCATAAGCCAAGTGGATTTGAAGTTGTAGATTTGAAGCTTATCTTATGGCTGCATTAGTTATGATTGTTTGTCACAGAGAATTGATTGCTGTATACATTTTGATTTTTCTAGCCCAGTGTTCATGTAGCATCCATTCCAGAACCTGAACCCTAGTTCCATCATAGCCAGTTCCAGGCATGTTCTTCCTGGGCTCCTCCTAACCTGGGGCTCTGTTCATGGTGCTTTGACTGACACATCACTGATTGAGGTCAGGTGTTCACAAAACAAGTTCTAGATTTCTGATGGGTCTGTAGCCACATTTCTTGGAGAAGGGGCAGAGATATTTTTTCTGAAAGTGGAATTAGGGTAGGGCAAGATTCTTCTTGTGAATTCCAGGTAATTCAGACTCCAGCCCTCTCCTCAGCACTAGGGTGGCAGCATCTTGCCTCCCCTGCACATGTAGTCCCAGCCTCCCAGAAGCTTCCTCAGCACCTGCTGGATGCCCTGCAGAAGTGTGTTCCCATCCAGCTCGCCAGCCTCTGGCCCAGAACCTGTCAGCACGGTGGTCAGACACTACTGTATGGGAGATGGATCTTGCTGTTGCCATGGGGCTGTGGAGATGATGCACAACCCAGAGTTATAATGACTCAATAACGAATATGTATGTGGTGAATGTTGCGCAGTCATCAAAAACAGGTTTTTACAGGATGTTTAATGACATGCTCATTGTGTATTAAATGAAAAAGTAGACATAACCATATGGCTTATTTTAAAGAAGAAAATATTTGCATGAGATAGACTAGAAGAAAATAACTCATCAAAGCATTAATAGTGGTTAACTTTGGGTCTGGATTAAGGGCAGCTTAAACTGTTTTTGTGTGTTTCTGTGCTATCCACACACACTTTATAGAATGAGCCTGTGTGACGTACTAGCTGGTTACACCAAGTCTTGGATGTACATGTGTACCAGAAATTCTTGGGCCCAGAGAAGAGGTGCTAGGTTCTCTCTGAGGCTGTTTTCCTATCCTGGGAGTTGCCTTGGCTGCCTCACCCCTTGTCCAGGCATTGGCATCCCATCCCGGTTGGGTAAACCTTCTCTGTGCAGGTCACAGCCCTCCCAGAACCCCCTTCTCTGTTGCTGGTGTGTGTGTAGAAAGCCATCTCCCCGGCTGACCCCTTGGGGCAGCAAGCCCTTCAGGCAGGGACCACTCTAGTCTGCATACTTTGGGGCAGGCTTTGGTTTCCACAGTTTAGGATTTGGATGGTTGCTGTTTGAACAGAGTTGAATGTGCCCTGTATGTCAGCAAAAACTGCAACCAAGGCTTCTAGGACTGATAGCGTTAGCTGAGTGGACAAAAAGTGGTTTTCAGTCATTTCATTAACCTTTGCTGCTTCTTTCCTTCCAGCTCACCTGTCTGAAACGGCCTTTGGTTGTTATCCATGAGCTGTTTGACAAATCCATCATGGATATTTCCTGGTAAGATGGACTCTTGTTACGATGCACAGGCTAGGAAAGGAGGAGCTGCATATTGGAACACAAGGCCTCCTGGATGTGATTAGGGTCAGCTGACGAGAGGCCCCCTGTGTCACAGCCAGAGCAGAGCCCCCAGGTGCTGTTTGCGTGTGGCTCAGGAAGGGCGGCACGGGCCTGCTGTTGGGAGAGCGTCTGCTGCTGCGCCTTTGCTCCATTGGGATTTGCCCCTGGAAAATACCTTGTCAGAGAAACTGGTGTTTTTCTTTGCAAAGGAGAGCACTGTGATCCTAGCTCCACTTCACCATGTGACATTGCAGGAACCAGATGAGCATAGGTGTGGAGACACATTTTCTGCTTCTCAGTGACCTCATTTGGATGTACACTCCCTCACATTTTTTTTTAAATGGTTTCAAAAATTAGATAAATAAAAATGAAATTCTTACAGAACACATGATGAGAGATACTTTGTACATGTTCTTAGAACTGAAGGGAGCACCACAGCCCTCTGGGACACAATTCTCGCCCCCATCCCCACCCGCACCAGGGGTTTCCAGCATCTGTTTAGAGCCCTGCGCTGCCACTGAAGCATGGGTGACCACCACAGGCTCTTACTTGCAAGCTGCTGACAGCCGTTTCTTTCAGGACTCTGAATGGTCTGGGCATTCTGGTGTGCTCCATGGATGGCTCTGTGGCATTCTTAGATTTCTCCCAGGATGAGCTTGGAGACCCCCTGAGCGAGGAGGAGAAGGTAGGAGACCAACACACCACCAGCTGGTGGCCCATGTGCTGCACATGCTCTGGACTTCAGAAATAGCCACAATAGCTCTGAGAAGCCCCTTTGATTAGACCTTCTTATGACATACACAGACATATTGTTTCTTAAAGTGTTATTGGGTATTTGCCTTTTATAGATGGTAATACTTATCTTCTTTACAAAATAGGTTAATTTAAAAATGAGTCTAGGGGCCGGCCTGGTGGCACAGTGGTTATGTGCACAGTGGTTGTGTGTCCGGGGTTCGCCAGTTCAGATCCCGGGTGTGGACACGGTACCACTTGGCAAGCCATGCTGTGGTAGGCGTTCCACATGTAAAGTAGAGGAAGATGGGCATGGATGTCAGCTCAGGGCCAGTCTTCCTCAGCAAAAAGAGGAGGATTGGCAGCAGTTAGCTCAGGGCTAATCTTCCTCAAAACAAACAAACAGAAAAATAAATAAAAATGAGTCTATTCATTTTAATTAATAAATTTGATTCTTTCATAAGACTGCATACATTAAATTAATGCATGAGTTCTGGAGTTAAGAATAAAATGACTTTGGGCATCTCTTCTTGAACTGATAATTAGCAACACACTGGGAAGCTTTCACCCTGGGAGAAAGCAGGAGTGGCTCCCAAGGGTCCCTGCTCATGTCGCTTTCCCCGTTGTCTGGTATTGATGTAGTTGCCATGGAGCAGCAATTATAACAATGATGTTGGTCATTTATTGTATGTCAGATTCTGGGCCATGCATCTTACATATATTATTTCATTTAAATTATATAAAACCCTTCAGGGACTGGCCCGGTGGCACAGCAGTTAAGTTCGCACGTTCCGTTTCTCGGCGGCCCGGGGTTCGCCGGTTCGGATCCCGGGTGCGGACATGGCACTGCTTGGCAAATGCCATGCTGTGGTAGGCGTCCCACATATAAAGTAGAGGAAGATGGGCACAGATGTTAGCTCAGGGCCAGTCTTCATCAGCAAAAAGAGGATGATTGGCAGTAGTTAGCTCAGCACTCATGTTCCTCAAAAAAAACAAAAATAAATAAAACCCTCCAAGGCAGGGCTTATCTGATTCATCAGTAAGGTAACTAAGCGTCTGAAAATAGTGTGACCTTTTGCTAAGGCCATGCATGACCCTTAGGTACGAGAATGAAAGCATGAAACAGGCCCACTGCATTTGGGCCAGCCCTCCTCTCCTCTATGCTCTGCCCAGGACAATGGGGCCCATGTGCCCTTCTTCAAGCACTGTGGGAAAGGCTCTGCTTTACCTACCGTAGACTTAGAAACCTGCCATTTCTACAAATGAGCCTTTGCCAACACTTAGTGGAAGGTATTCACTTGTCTGAAAGGAGCCCCTGTGAAAGCCCAGAGCATTGGGCAGCTCTCCCCTTAGTGATGCAGTTGCTGGTAGAAGCTCCCTCATAAGCCTCTGTGTGGAGCCCCCACTGTGATGTAAACCTCTCAGGGATTGGCGTCTCCTAGAATAGGGCCTGGCACTCCAGCAGTGGTTTGTCAAAGAAAG
The DNA here is from genome assembly GCF_041296235.1 of Equus asinus. Taxonomy (NCBI): domain Eukaryota; kingdom Metazoa; phylum Chordata; class Mammalia; order Perissodactyla; family Equidae; genus Equus; species Equus asinus. The sequence goes on along the minus strand of NC_091797.1, from coordinate 100,438,454 downwards.
AATGAGTGTCTCAGTGGCCTCAGATCTTCTTCACACTGTCACTGTCATTATAACCTCAGATCACTGTGTACTTCCCTCCCCACGAAGAGTTGTAGTGGAAGCCTAGATCATAACCCTGTCTAACTTACCATTCCCCAGATGACAGGCAGGGACCCTGTGTTTGAGGAATGCTAGGGCCAAACTCTGAATTCTGCTTCAAGATTCAGGGGAGAGTGGATAGGAGCCAAGGTGGCAAGCAGGGGAGCGCTTGGCCACATGCAGGCACACAAGGTCCTGCAGGAGCAGGTCCCATGGCCCCCCTCCCCTGTCCGGCATCCTCTGCTATGAGACAGATGTCCTCCACATGGTTGTTAGCACGTCCTTGTGTCAGTTTGCTCCTCATCACACCAGTCACTCTGGTGTGCTAGGGTCACTGTCCCTGCCCACATGGGATCCTGTTCAGCTTGTTGTGGCACAGACTAATGAAAGCTGGCAAGATAGAGGAGGGGCCTTGCTCAGAAGGGTCAGGACATGTTGGGGGACAAAAGGGGCAGAGAAGGATTACCCCAGGTCTGCTGTGCCAGGCCTTTCTTTGCTCTTAGAGGCCCTGTTAGCATTCCCGTGGCGACCTCCTACCATGCGGGGCTGACAGCTGCAGAAAGGAGCAGTGAAAGCAGACTGAGGGTTTCAGTATCTGATTCCCAAAAAGTATTTGGCGTCCCTGGAGTGATTTAAGAGCCTTAAGTTAGCAATTTGAGTGTCTTAATTTTAGTTCAGCAGATGTTTATTGCCATTTGTTCTGTACCAGACCTTGTGGTAAGTGTTTTCTTATTGGTTACTCATTCACTTTCATCCCAAGCTATGGATACACAGGAGGTCATAAACATCTAGGGAGGGTACAAGACCTCCAGAGTCATCTAATCAGCAACAGGCAGAATAGGGTGGGAGGTGATAGAGAGCTGGTGTCCGGGGCTCTGGAACCCCTGCTCAGGGCCCTCTCCACTTTCAGAACGAGGAACACCAACATGCAGCTTGCCAACTGGTGGGCAACGTCCACTAGGTTGCTGCTCACCTCCAGTTTGTTGCACTTCTCTCTGCTTCCCCTAGAGCCGCATTCACCAATCTACCTATGGCAAGAGCTTGGCCATCATGACCGAGGCCCAACTCTCCACAGCTGTCATTGAGAACCCTGAGATGCTCAAGTACCAGCGGAGGCAGCAACAACAGCAGCTGGACCAGAAGAGTACCACAGCCAGAGAGACGGGCTCAACTGCCTCTGTCGCCGGTGTCGTTAATGGGGAGAGTCTAGAAGACATCAGGAAGGTGAGGGCTTGGCCCTGTGGCACTAAGGACCTGGGCATGTGTCCAGGGACAGGGCGAAGGGAACAGGCAGTCTGTACAGGGCACAAACATTGGTGGGAAGCAGATGTGTGCTGTGCCTGGAGCAGGACCCAGGAGTCAGCCAGCTTGGGGCCATTTGGCCCCATTGCCATCAGCTGCATGAGGTAATAATGGGGCCTAAGTCACCTTTATCAAAGACCTCTTTGTCCCAGGGAGCTCTAGAGGAGGTCATCTCTTATAGGGACTTCCAAACCCCACTTCTAGCCTTTCTAGGAAATTCTAGATACTGAGAACAGTGGGTTTCAGGCTCTGCCCTGAGGAGACGTGTGTGGGCTCCCCCTTCTTCCTCTAGAAGTCCGTGTTTCACCAGGAAGGGGCAGGAAATGTTGAGATCTGGAGACCTGGAGAGCTTAAACCATCTCCAGGAGCTTGTGCAGGGTGACGTAACTCCCCACGTGATTCAGACACAGTGTGTGACTGGGAACCCTTGGTTATGAGTCTTTAGTAAAGTTTGCAAATCATGGCTTAGAGACAAGTGCAGGGTACAGGTGTCATTCATTAGTTTCCTTGTTGAGCCCCATGGCTGCTGGGTGGGGGTGGCCAGGCTGGCACATGCTTGCTGCCCTGGGAACCTGGCCAGGCCTGCAGTATTGAGGATAGAGAGGAAGGTGCTGGAGCTCTTTGAAGTGGGAGCTTTCTGTCCTTGCTGCTTTACCATGCAGGAAGTTGAGCACACACCCTGATAGAAACACTTGTTCTTTGATTAGACGGCTTAGTTTAATTGGACTAGAAAGGCTGTAGAAAGGGAAGTTAGAGTACGTTTCCTTAGAGGCTTTATTTTTTGTTATTTGGAGATAGTTGGCAGAAATTCTTGCATTCATTTGTGTCACTCTACTTTGCCAGAATCTTTTAAAGAAACAAGTTGAGACTCGGACGGCAGATGGTCGGAGGAGAATCACACCTCTCTGCATAGCACAGCTGGACACCGGGTACTCGTTCACTCACCGAGCTTTCTGTGGCCTTATCTGGGGAGGTCTTCCTCTCTCCTTTCACCAGTTAACCCTCTCATAATCTGGCCCTTCATAGGCTCTTGGGCCAGTCTGACCCATAGACTCTGGAAGTGAGGGAGTTGAGCCCAAATTCCCACTGGCCTCAAAGCCCCCGCTTCCCACAGAGCCCTTATGCATACTTGACTTGGCCTTTAGGCAGGCCAGCAGGAGCCTGCAACAGGCCAGCAAGGGCGCCTCTGCAGGGCCAGTATGTCCTCACAGCCAGCCCCCTTCATTGTTAGCAGGGCATTGGAAGACATGCCAGAGAGACTAGTCAGACTGATTTTTTTCTATTTCTTTTCCTTTTTACAGCCTTCTTTTTCTGATTATGAAAGGAATATACACATGTTGTTGGAAATATTAAAAGCCTGAAAATGTTACCAATAATCCAGTCTCTCAGACATAATCAACTGTTAGCATTTTGGTATCTGTATCTCTAGTCTTTTTTCCCCTACTTGTTCCTGTATCTTGACCTTGCATCCATTTTAATAAATAGTTCTCTGAAGCAGTGACTTGCTGGTTGTCCAGGTTGCCAGCCTGTGAGTGCACCACGATTTACTTAACCAGCCCCTTAACTGGATTTGTAGTCTGTGTCCAGTGTTTTGTGATTGTAAATGAATTCTTGAGTGCACCCGTGGCTGTTCCCTCAGGATACTTCCCAGAAGTGGAATTGCTGGGCGAAGGTTAGGGCTCTGAGCCACATTTTCCTGAGAAGAGAGAGGGGAGGAGTGGACTTAGTCACCGTTTGCTGTTGTCTCAACGGCTGTAGTCAGGCTTGCTTTTGTGTTGGTCATTCTCCCCAAAGCGATGTATGTGGATTCAAAGGATGATAAGGCCCTATGTGAAAGAAAGAGACCTCGCTGTCAAGGTGATTCATTCTAGGTTTTATACTCATTCAGCCAGTCTGCTCAGGACACCACACAGTAGTCCTCTGCACTTTTCAGTGGTTCATCCATGAGCTATTCCAAATCTTCCTTGAAGTCTAAAGACACCTTCAGTCATACGATGTGCCAATCTGACCACCTCTTGTTAGGTGTGCAGGCACTAAGGCCTGGAAGGTGGAGACCTGACTAGGTGGAGCCAGAACCAGGTCTCCTGACTCCTCCCAGAGAGTGGTTTTCCTTTGGTCAAGCCTTTTTCTCATTGTGAACCTAAAGGGTAATGCCACCTGCCTGTCTTTTAGTAGGACCAAATGAGAGAAGTATGTGACTGTGCTTTGAACACTGCAGGGCTTGTGGGAGGAGTAAGGGTCCTGGAGGTGGTAGAGGTGGTGGTGTTGATGGTGGCACTTTTGTTCTGTAGATCCTTGCAAGCCTCACCTGGTGAGGAGACAGAAGTGGGTAGCATCCTACGTGGCCTTGAGCCAGTTTTGTGCCACAGGGCACATATTTCTGGCACCAGAACTTGATTCTTTTGGTCTTAAAGGCTTGTTTGCTCTCCTGACTCTCATAGTAAAACAAGTAGCAACAGAATAGGTAATTATTAGCTTAGCTAATCAAGAAAGAAAAGAAAAAGCACAAATATTTAAAGTAGAAATAAATGGGAAATAATCACAGATAAAGAATCAATCAAAAGGAGGAAAGTCTTCTTTGCTGAACTCTATGCAAATAAATTTGAAAATGAATGATTTTGAGGAAAATACAGTTATCAAAACTGAAGAATATCTGTACAGATGAATTATTATAGAAGAAATAGAGGACACTGTCAAAGAGCTAATGTACCAAAAATCATCAACCTAAGAAAGCTTCACAGGGAAATTCTAAGAAACTTTAAAGGAACAGATCATTCGAATACTGTTGAAAATACTCTAGTTCGTAGAAAAAGAAGGAAAACTTGGAAAATCTTTTTTTGAAATGAACACATCATTTACATCAAAATGTTACAAAGATAGAATGTGATAAATTCCTCATCATTCTTGTTTCCAAAAGTCAATGCAAAATCCTAAAAAAATAGTAACAATGAGAATCTTACAGTGTATTAAAATGCTAATACATTATGACTAAGGAAGTCTTGTTTTAGGAAAGCAAGGTAGTTCAAATTTTGGGAAACTTAATTTACTTCTACATGTTAATCAAAAGAAATATATGATCATTTCCATAGATGCCTAAGATGCATTTTTATTAAATTTAACATTGTTCTGATTTAAAATTCAATTGAGGGGCTGGCCCCATGGCCTAGTGGTTAAATTCGGTGTGTTCCACCTTGGCAGCCTGGGTTCGGTTCCCAGGTGCAGACCTACACCACTTGTCTGCAGCCATGCTGTGGCAGTGACCCACATAGAAAACGGAAGAAGACTGGTACAGATGTTAGCTCAGGGCGAGTCTTCTTCAAGCAAAAAGAGGAAGACTGGCAACAGATGTTAGCTCAAGAGAATCTTCCTCAGCAAAAAAAACCAAACAACACCTCAGTTGAATAGGAATAGATAGATGCTTCCTTAACTTGACAAACTATCTTATTTCAAACTAAGTTAAAAAACTAAACAAATGTCTACTCTTGTGACTATAATCGAACATTGTTCTAGAGGTCCTAACTCATACAGTTAGTCAAGAGAAAGAATAAATTGGAAAGGAGGTGGTAAGCTTTAAATAATAATAAGTCATTATTTAAAGATGATTTGATCTACAAGAGAATCGACTGGCATAACTGCCATAGACAATAAAAGGAGACAGGAAGACGACTGGATACGACCAACATAATGAGATAAGTAGCATCAACTACCTTTAGAAGATATATAGGAAGAAATCACTTTCACTAATGCAGTACCTGGAATGGAACAAGAAATGTGGAAGATCTTTGTGAGGGAAAATTTTAAAGCCCTACTGAAAGACCTAAAAGAAAATTCAAAGAAACAACTAGAAATGCATACCATTTATTAGCTAGGATGACTCAACATCACAAAGATGACAGATCTCTCTCAAGCTATAAATGTAACATGAGCCAGTACAAATAACCACAGGATTTTTCAGAGTCAGGCAAGCTGATTCTAAACTTACGTGGGAAAATAAATAGGAATAGCTGAAATATTTCTGAAAAAGAAAATTAATCAGGGAAGACTAGCTCCACCAGAAATCAAAACTTAACGAGCTTATAATAATTAAGGCAGTGGGGTACTGACTCATGAATAGACAGGACAATGGAATACAATAGAAAACCCAGAAATAAGCCTGAGTATTTATGAATTTTGAAGGTAGCATTTGGCACCAGTGATGAAACCTTAGCTAATCCACTAAATGGAAGTCAGGACGACCTGGTGCCCTCTGGAGACAAAGCTGGATCCCTACCTGACAACTTAATGTAAATAACATTCTCAACGGCTCTGATTTTGTTTTCATGTTTAACTTTTTGTTGTTTAAAATTTTAGAAGATTCCGTAGAATGATATTTTTATGATCTCAAAGGTAAAATAAAAAGTCTTCTACAAATGGCACAAAATTTAAACCACACAAAAATAACATTTTTTTTGGCAAGGAAGATTGCACCATAAAGAGTCAACAACATCGTGGGGAAAATACTTCCTGTTCATATAAGGAATTTTTAAATATGTAAGTAGGTCTTAGAATCAATAAAAAAGGCGAATATCCAAATAGAAGTATACAGAAAATATGAACAGTTCACAAAAAAAGGAAATCAGATGCTTCTATATGAAAAAATTTCGACCTTATGACAAAATAGTTGCAAACTAAACTATAGTAAGATACCATTTTTTGTCATATTGTCAAGTATCAAGAAATTTGATAAAGCTGTTGGTGCAGGTTTGGGGAAATAGGCACTCCCATGCCTGCCTTGTAATTTAAACCTCTAAGGAGGACACTGTAAAAGTATTTATCAATCATCAATGAACATTCCATTTACTGCTGCAATTCCACTTCTAGGAATTTATCCCGTGTAATATGTGAAAAAACAGGTGTAATGACATAATTACAATAGCAAGTGTCTTTGAGCAGCTACTGTGTGTTCTAAGTGTGTGTTACTCTAACAACTTTAGTCCTGACAGCAGCCTCATGGGGAGGATCCTGTCACTTTCTGTTTTGCAGATAGGAACCTGAAGCACAGAGTGGTTGAAGTGCCCAAGGTCCCAGAGCCTGTGCATGGCAGAGGAGTGAGATCTGGTTGAGTTGGCCTAGGGTCCTCAGCCTTAACACTGCAGTATCTTGCCTCCTGTTGCAGCAGTGTCTGTTACAGAAAAAGCTGAGAGAGAGCCCGGTCGTTCCTCAGTAGAGGCTGGTTAGGTAAATTATGGTACATCCATACAGCCCGTAATGAAAGGGAGACCCGCTCTGTATGCTGCATTGCATTAGTTCTGAGACCCATGTTGGCACATTTGAATGCCTCTGAGATCAGGTTGCTTCTTATAATCAAAAGCATCTGACAATTATATTTGTAACAATTTTTTGTTAGCAGTACATAAAGTAATAGTTCATCTTAGATTCAATTAAACATAGTGTATGGAGTGATTTTAGTTTTCCTCTTACCTTCCTGTAACTTTGCAGATTTTCTTCCATGAAAATATACTACCTTTGGACCCAGAAAAAACTTACTTAGAATGTATCAAGTCCTTGTTGTGGTGTCTGATTTCTGAGGCTGACTTTTTTCTTCTTGACGGCAGGGACTTCTCCACAGCGTTCTTTAACAGCATCCCGCTCTCGGGCTCCCTGGTGGGCACCATGCTCTCCTCTCAAAGCAGTCCACAGCTGCTGCCCCTGGACTCCAGTACCCCCAACTCCTTCGGCGCCTCGAAGCCTTCCATAGAGCCTGTGGCGGCAGCCGGCACCAGGCCTGCAGGCGATTCTGTCAGTAAGGACAGGTGAGTGGGCACCAAGACTTGATCCTGTCCCTGGGGAAAGTTCAGGTTCAGACATAGTTTCAGAGACACTTTGTGGTCCCTTCTGTAAAAACGAAAGAGAGAGAGGTTGATTTCAGATGAGGGCCTGCTCAGAAGGGAGGCCTTGTTCAGGTGAGTCTCTGGTGCACAGGGCAGTGAGGATTTCATGTCCTGGGGGAAGGTGCAGTCCTAGGATCCATCTGCTAAGTGTGGGAACTGGTCAGTGACACATGGCCTGCTGCAGGGTCAGTACCACCTTCTGGCAAGTCTACACTGGAGGTGGCTTAGCCCCCAGTGCACTCTGTTGGTAGCATTGCTACAAGCAGGGTGCTCATGTGCTAGGGCACGGACTCCCCTCACACTCTCAGAATTACATTCTCTCAAGGAGCCCGTGTCTTCACTGACCATTACCTGGAAACCAGGTGAGCATTAATAAGAGCCAGGAACTACTCACTGTTTGCCCAGCACCTGCTATGGGTTATACCCAGGCATCTTCAGGGGGTTGTTTGGTGAGTCGTCGTCCCCAGGGAGTGTGTAAGCTGCTAAGGGAAGGGGCAGCCACAGAGGTATGGGGATGTCTCTTGGGGTCCCCTTGGCAGAAATGACCAGCCATCTGAGGGGGTTGGCGGGCAGGTTTCAGGAAGGCTTTTCAGAGGATACCCCACCCGTAGCCCATATAAGCAAACCAGTAGAAGGGGTGGGGAATAGAGACTGCAGAAAGAGCAGAGCCCTGAGTCCCTAGCCCCTGAGGAGTGGTGGAAAAGAGGGAGAAAGCTGCTCTTCTGGGCTTCTCCCTAGAGTGGAGATACAGAAAACTCTGAGACTTGCGTCTTAAGAAGATCACTCCAGCAGACAGTGGTGCCCCAAAATAGCCACCACTCTCGTACACACAACTAATACTATTAGATTGATTCTTCATTGGCGGGGAAGGGCTCTTGTGTTATCACACCCTCCTACTTCTGGGCTCTGCTGTCGTGGCCGTGGAGGCATGCACCAAGTGTCATGTGTCACGTCTCAGGGAAGTCTGAGGGTGGATGGGAAGAGAAGGAGATGGAGCAGCTAGACCCGTTAGGAAGGAAAGCATCCAGGAGGAAGGGTGTCTCCGGAAGGAGAGAGTGCTGGATCTGAGAAATGTTTCAACAGTTGGCCCTGCAGGTCCTGGGAGAGGAGGAGAGGGCTATGCAGGGTGCCTGCCAGGCATCTGGTGTGGGGTCCGAGGTGAGGGTAGGGCTATTAGCCTGCATGTGGTCAGTAGGAGGCTCAGTGGCTTTGGGACCCAGTGAATGGGATGCACCTAGGCCTGGGGGGAGGCTGGCAAGCTCAGGCCTGGGCCTCCCCTTTCTCTGTGGAGTAGAAGGCAAGGGCTGTGGGGTGAGCACTTGGAGGAGAGTGAAGAATGTGTGGTTGTCATGCTGAGGTGTGGCTGAGAATGATGTCCAGGAATAGACAATGGCTTCAGGAACCCTGGCGGGGTTTTTTTTCATCAGACCCAGGAAAAGCTGATGATCGGGATGGTTTGGGTGGAGTTGCTGTATTCAGGTTGTGGAGATGGGCCTATATGGAGAGGAATAAGGGTTCTAAGAACCACTTTTTAGGTCTCGTGCTACCCTAAGAAGCTCTCAGAACAATGCAGTGGCGCATATGTGAGTGCCTTTGTTCTCAACCTCAGATAGCCAAAGTTCCAGAATTTTAACACATGAAATTGTTAAAGAAATAGTCAGGAATAGTAGATTGCATCTTGAAATTGTTTCTAGAAGTTTGATGTTTGTACCCCTTTCACTTGGCTCCAAGTAATACAAATCCCAGACGGATTCCCAAATCCTTGATGGGTTGTGCTTAACGTGCTCTCCCATCTTCAACCCACCCCCAGTGTGAACGCTACCTCTACTCCTGCTGCATCATCACCCTCCGTATTAACAACCCCGTCCAAGATCGAACCGATGAAAGCATTTGACTCTCGATTCACCGAGCGGTCCAAAGCCACACCGGGTGCTCCTGCCTTGACCAGTGTGACTCCAACAGCCGTGGAAAGGTAGGTGATGGCTACATGGGACCCTGAGAGGCTAAGGGAAGGTGCAGCCTCGGGCCAGCAGTGCAGCGTCCACTTTCCCACCAAGCAGCCTGCCCTCTCATGAGGGAGCAGACTTCAGTCCCTCTATACTCAGGAGCCCCCAGCTCCGAGGAGAAAGGAGCTGCTGCTTCAAGTGAGAAGATGGCTAGAAGGTGCCATGGGGGAGAACACAGAGACACAGGACATGAGGGCTGGTCAGTCTGGAGGCTGTGCTGAGAATAATGTTGTTTAAATGGAGCCCAGAGTTTGCCGAGAAGAGGAGCAGGAGATTGGTTGGAGAGATGGAAGGCTCTGATACTGTGGCACTGTGGAAGTAATGGCCTTCTGCTCAGACACTGACCAGGAGGTTGAGAGCTGAGAAAAAAGTGATGGAAGGGAGGTCTTTGTGAAGTCAGATGGGCTTCTCAGTTCTTGCAGGCTCTATGCTACTTGCCCATTCTCTGCACCTCCCTTCTATAGCAGCCAAGTTATGTGGGATGCAGTTGTTTATTTCTTCGAGTTGCAGGAGTCCTCCTCAAATGGCCAGAGTGAGTGTATCAGCTTCTGCTGTTGGCAGAGTTTCTCTGCCTCCTAGGAGGGAGCCTCTCTCCGAACCTGCCTCAGCATGGAGCTCACTGCATGGCCCAGTGAGGCGGGGACTAGGAGAGTTAGAGGTGGGCCGGGCCACCTTTCTCCACAGGGGTCAAGGGCTTAAGTGCTGTCCTCTCAGTGCTGCATCCCACTGCGAGGCGACTAGTCTCAGCAGCCCAGGGCAGACATACCCTAGCTTATGCTACCATCAGCCAAATGCAGGGGCATTGTTCAAAGACTCTTGCACCAGCCACACAACCAGCAGGTGCCCAATGAAGGGAGCATTCGTGATGAGACCTGTCCTTGCAGTAGATGGTGTCTTGGAGCTAAAGCCAGTGTGCTGTCCCCATGGCTTCACCCTGATTGTCTGAGCAGGATTTGTTCTCCTTGGGGAATAACTCCTGGAAACCAGCTTGGGAGGACTCTCCCTTCAAGTCAGTTGCTGCATCTATACCTTGGTGTGGGAGCTTGCATGCTGTTCTGCAGTGTGATCATGCTTGTGTTAGTATACAGATACTCCATGGCATCATTTAATCTCGCAGTTTCTCTGTCCAGCAATAAGGAGGATCTGAAAACCTTCCTATTGCTAAACACTCTGAAATACTGCGTAAAATGTAATATGTCTGTAAAATACATGACTAGGTCATAAGAAAGTAAGGAAAATCCCCAAGAACCAAAATCTAAGAGTGACCAAAACAACCAGAGCGGTGGGCTGGACCATACTGTAGGTGTTGGGGTGGGAGGTTACTGGCCTGGTGACCAAGGACTTGGAGTTTCAATTGCTACACAGATTCAAGACAGGGCCTTGGGCCTGAGGCATGTAGGAGGTTAGAACTGAGAGACCAGCATAAAGTCAAGCTGCTTTAAAAACTATACCTCCAGGGGCCTGCCGGTGGCCCAGCGGTTAAGTGTGCACGTTCCACTTTGGTGGCCCAGGTTTCGCCAGTTCATATCCCGGGTGCGGACATGGCACCGCTCGGCAAGCCTTGCTGTGGTAGGCGTGCCACATATAAAGTAGAGGAAGATGGGCACTGCTGTTAGCTCAGGGCCAGTCTTCCTCAGCAAAAAGAGGAGGATTGGCAGCAGATGTTAGCTCAGGGCTGATCTTCCTCAAAAAAAAAAAAAAAAGAAAAATACTTCCAGTGAGGGGGGGGCTAGAAAAAACCTGACTGGCAGGTTAAGACCATGGCCAAGAAGTTGGAATGTCAGCCTGTCCTCTGGGTTAGAGAAACAGTCTTCTGCTGAGAGTTTAGCCACAGGCCGGCCCTCACATGGATTGGAGATCACTTTAACACTACTTGTGTCGTCTAAAAATCACAAAGCTGAGAAATAGACACAAAAGAGGATTCTGGTCTAATTAACACCCAGAGGCACTTGGCAAAGCAAATGCAAATCCACTCTGCAGGGACATTCCCCTGACCCTAGAGTGTACAGTGTTCCCGTGATGAAGCACTGCCTAAGATAGACTCTGAATCCAGAGTAACAAAACACGTGAAGAAACAGTGTGTTACACATAAATGTCAGTTGATGTAATGAATGGGAGGTTTAGACTTCTATAAACCTCTGATCATAGAATTGTTACCTGGAGACTGTAAAATAAGTACGCATAAGATAAAGACGTGAAAGATAAAAAGGAAAAAATGAGGAAGGATTAATATACTATCCCATATGTAAAAATTAACTCAAAGTAGATTAAAAAACTAAATGTAAAAGCTAAGACTATAAAAATCTTAGAAGAAAACATAGATGTAAACCTATGTGGCCTTGGATTGGGCAGCTGTTTCGTGGATAGGACACCTAAAGCACAAGGGGCAGCCCTGGCCAGTTGTGATTTTCCTCAGCAGATATCTGGATTCAGGGGATAGCTGCTGTAGATCTACAGCCTGGTGCTCCTAGGGGTACTGGGTAACTACTGGTACAGGCCCACACAGGCTGGAAGGTGCAGTTCTCACAGGTCTCGGGCAGAGGCAGAGGTGGGGAGACTACCGAGAGTTCTCATAGAGGTCCCAGCCGTAGAAAGTTGGACAGCCTGAGCTGGGGCAGTACCAAACTAAGTGAGGTTCATGGGCCAGTGTTGCGATGAGCTCAGGAGGTGATCAGATAATTTAGAAACTTATATGACAGTTTGACATTGTTGTGACATTCTTATTGTATTTTACAAAACTATAATTACACAAAAATCTGAAAATTTTAGAAAGGATTTTGGAAAGCACTCACTGAGGGTTTCCAGAACATCAAGCTACACACAGAGGTGGATACTTTGCCCTATTGTAGGACATCAGAAATGGGGAGTAGGCTCTAGTTTCATTGAACAGAGTCAGGGGTTTCTGGTTTTTCCCAGTTTTTTGCATGGATTGAGCTCAGGATTGTACGTATTAGCATACCTGTCCTCATTTCTATGACCTGGGTTACCAGTAGGGAGAACAGCAGAAGACAGTACCCAGAAGAAGGGCTAACAGGCCTAGGGCCTATGCTCATACTTGCTGGTTAGCAGGGAGAAGGCAGGCACGGGTGAGGGGTCTTAGGCTCCAGGGTGGAATGTAAAAAGGAGAAAAGGAGTTCGGTGATGGTGTCTTTAACCAAGGGATTCTGTCATGTCCAGAGATGTTTATTGCAACATTGTAATAGAGAACATTTACCCAACTGCCTCAAAAGAGAAGGGTTGAGGAAATAAGCTATTGATTATGTCGACTGTTATTAATATTTATGAAGATTGAAGTACTATGGAAAAATAGTTCAGATGGAGTGCTATTTGATAAAGCAGGACATAAAGTTGTATTCAAGTATAATTACCAAATAAATATAAGCAGAAATGAAAGAGGGTATTACTACCAACTTTACAAAAATGAAAAGGATAAAGGTATTATATTTAATTGTATATCAATAAATTACATAACTTAGATGAAATGGACAAATTCCTAGAAAGACATAAACTACCAAAACTGACTCAAGAAGAAATGACAATCTGGACAGACCTATTAACAAGTAAAGTCTTTGAATTAATAATCAAACAACTACCCACAAAAAAAAGCCCAGGCCCAGGTGGCTTTACTTCTTTATTCTGTCAATCATTTAAAGAATTAATACCAGTTCTTCACAAACTCTTCCACAAAATAGAAGGAGAGAACTTTTCCCAACTCATTCTATGAGGCCAGTATTATCAGGATACCAAAAGCAGGCAAAGATATCACAAGAAAAGAAAACTACAAACCAATATCTTATGAATTTGGACACAAAATCCTTAAAAGTATAGCAACATATTTAAGGAATCATACACAATGACCAAGTAGGATTGATGTCAAGAATGCAGGGTTGGTTCAATATTTGAAAAGCAGTTCGTGTAACACACTATCACTAGAATAAAAAACAAATACCACATGATCAGATTTGAACACCCTTTCGTGATTTAAAAGAAAAAATTCAACAAACTAGGAATAGAAGGGAACTTCTTCAATCTGGATAAAAGGCATCTTTGAAAAACCCACAAGTAACATTATTAATTACTTTATGATAAATTAATTACTTAATGATAAAAGACTGGATGCTTTTCCCCTAAGATCAGGAACAGGACAAGGATGTCAACTTTTGCCACTTGTGTTCAACATCGTACTAAAGTTTCTAGACTAAATGACTTCAGCAAGGTTGTAAGATACAAGGTTTATAAACAAAAATCAACTGTATTTCTATACACTTGCAAAGAACAATCCAAAAGTGAAATTAAGACAATTCTACTTACAACAGGGTAGAAAAGAATAAAATACTTAGGAATAAATTTTACCAAAAAAAATTGTAAGCATAAAACTTATACTCTGGAAACTACAACACATTGTTGAAAAAAATTAAAGAAGACCTAAATAAATGGAAAGACCTTCCATTGTCTTCGACTGGAAGACTTAACATTGTTAAGGTGGTAGTACTCCCCAAATTGATCTACAGATTTAACACAGTCCTCTTCAGAAGTCCAGCTGGCTTTTTAGAAACTGACAAGCTGATCCCAAAATTCATGTGGAAACTCAAGAGCCCCAAAATAGCCTTGGAAAAAAAGAGCAAAGTTGGAGGTCTCACACTTCCCAATTTCAAACCTAACTACAAAGCAATAATAATTAAGGTATTGTGGTACTGGCACAAGGATAGACATATAGATCAAAAGAATGGAACTGAGACTCCAGAAGTAAACCCACATATCTATATACATTCAGTTGATTTTCAACAAGGATGCCAAGACCATTCATTCAATAGATAGAGAAAGAATAGTCTTTTCAACAAATGTTGCTGAAACAACAGGATATCCACACACAAAAGAATAAAGTTGGATCCTTATTTCACAGTATATACAAAAATTAACTCAAAATACGTCAAAGAACTAAATGTTAAAAACCAAACTACAAAACTCTTAGAAGAAAATTTAGGATATATCTTTTTAAGTTCGGATTTGGCAATGGATTCTTAGATATAACGGCAAAATCACAAGCAACCAAAGAAGAAATAGATAAATTGAATTTCATCAAAATTTTCATGCTTTAAGGGCACCATCAAAAAAAGTGAAAAGGAAGCCTATAGAATTGGAAGAACTATCTGCTAATTATATATCTGATAAAGTACTTGTGTCTAGAATACAAGTATTCTTAACAACTCATGCAACTCAATAATAGAAAGGCTAATGATGTAATTTTTAAATGGGCAAAGAATTTGAATAGACATTTCTCAAATAAGATACACAAATGGCCAATAAGCAAATGAAAAGATACTCAACATTACTAGCCATTAGGGAGATGCAAGTCAACTCCATGAGATACTACTTCACACTGCTAGGAAGTCAAAAGACATCATAAGTATTGGCAACAATGTGGAGAAATTAGGATTTTCATTTGGTGCTGGCAGGTATGTAAAATGGTACAGACACTTTGGAAAACAGTCTGGCAGTTCCTTAAAAAGTTAAACATAGATGTACCATTTGACCTCAAAATTCCAGTCCCATGTATACACCCAAGAGAAATGAAAACACATGCTACACAAATCCTTTTACATGAATGTTAATAGCAGCATTATTCACAATAACCAAAAACTTGAAACCAACCAAATGTCCTGTGAATTAACTGAACTATGGATAAACAGAGTGTGATATATTCATACAATGAAATGTTATTCAATCATAAAAAGGAGTGAAGTGTCGGTACATGCTACAGCATGGATGAACCTTGAAAACATGCTAAGTGAAAGAAACCAATCCCAGATGTCACGTATTCTATGATTCTATTTGTATGAAATGTCCAGAATGGGCAAATCGTTAGAGGCAGAAAGTAGATTAGGGGTTGCCCAGGGCTGGGGTGGTTGGGAGAGTTGGGAGATGATATCTAAGGGGGTGGAGTTTCTTTTTGAAGTAATGAAAATGTTCTGAAGTTAATTGTGGTGATTATACAACTTTGTGAATGTACCAAGAACCATTGAATTGTTCACTTTAAATGCATGAATTACATGGTGGTGGATTACATCTCAGTAAGGCTATTACCAAAAATAAACGCATACATACACATGTACGTATGTACATACAAATTGCAATGGAGAAGTGCATGCAGTACGGACAGTGTTTCTACTTCAACAGTACCTAGGGCTGTAGGTGGAGTTATGCACAGGCTTTTGTTCTGGAAACTTTCAAACCTTCAGCAATGTGAAAGAATAGTTCATTAAACATTTTTGTACCTTTCACCTAGAGTTACCAGTTTTTGTCATTTTTGCTAGTTTTGATTTTGCTTTTACTCTACAACACAAATGAAGAAGACATGACACCTCTCCTTCCTGCTCTGATGGGCCCTTCCTAAGCAAGGATGTTCTCCTATATAACCACAGTTCCATTATCACACTCCAGGAGGTGTCTAGTCCAGTACTTTTAAAAATTTTTCTTAATTTTATTGACTAAGTCCATAGTTTTCATTAGAGTTCACTCTTTGTTTTGTACAGTTTTATGGGTTTTGACAGATGCATAATGTCATATATCCAGCATTATAGTATCATGCACAGTAATTTCACCTCCTTAAGTACTCTTTGTGCTTCAGCTATGCATCCCTCCCTTCCTCCTCTCTGAACACCTGACAGTTACTGATCTTTTTACTGTCTACAGTTTTGCCTTTTCTAGAATGTCATATAATTGGAATCCTACTATATGTCATCTTTTCAAATGGGTGTCTTTCACTTAGCAATATCCATTTAAGGTTCTTCCATGCATTTTCATGGTTTGATAGCTCATTTCTTTTTATTACCAATATTCTATTGTATGGATGTATACAGTTTGTATGTACCACAGTTTATCCATTTCCCCAATGAGGGACAGCTTCGTTTCTTTCATTTTTTGGCAGTTATGTATAAATGATGTATAAAGCAGCTATAAACATTCATGTGTAGGTTATTGTATGAATATAAGCTTTTCAACTCGGGTGCGCAAATACCTAGGAGTGCAATTCCTGGATTGTATGGTAAGACCAAGTTTAGCTTTGTAAGAAACTGTCACACTGTCTTCCAAAATGACTGCATTCTCACCAAGAATGAATGATGTACTTTGATCCACTTCCTTGTCAACATTTGTTAACATCAGGTTTTTGGATTTTAGCCATTCTGATAAGTGTTTAGTGGTATCTCACCATTTTAATTTTCATATGCTTATTAGCCAGCTTCATCTTATTTGATGAGGTGCCTGTTGAGATCTTTTGTTCATTTTTTTAATTAGGTTGCTTGTTTCTTACATTTGAGTTTTAAGAATTCTTTGTATCTCTTGGATACAAGTCCTTATTCAGATAATGTGATTTGCAAATTTTTCTCCCAGTCTTTGGCTTGTGTTTTCATTCTCTTAACAGTGTCTTTCTCAGAGAAGGAATTTTTAATGTTAATGAAGTCCAACTTAACAATTTTTTTCTATCATGGATCATGCATTTGGTGTTATATCAAAAATTCATTGCCAAACTCAAGCTCACCTAGACTTCCTACTGTGTTTTCTTCTAAGTTCTCGTTTTATAGCTTTACATTTTACACATAGATCTGTGATCCATTTTGAGTTAATTTTTGTGAAAGGTGTAAGGTTGGTGTTTAGATTCAGTTTTTGCGTGTGATGTCCAGTTGTACCAGCACCATTTGTTGAAAAGACTGTCTTTTCTATGCCTTTGCCTTTATCAAAGATCAGTTGACTATATTTGTATAATCTATTTCTGATCTTTTCCATATAAACTTTAGAATCAGTTTGTCAATATCTACAGTCTAACTTCCTTGGATTTTTATTGGGGTTCCACTGAATCTCTAGATCAAGTTAGGAAAAATTGATATCTTAACAATATTGAGTCTTCCTATCCATGAACATAGAATATCTTGATTTATTTAAATCTTCTTTGATTTCTTTCATCAGAGTTTTGTAGGTTTCTTCATATAGAATTTGTACATATTTTGTTAGATTTATTTCAAATTATTTCATTTTTTTGGTGCCAGTGTAAATGGTATTGTGTTTAGAATTTCAAATGCCAGTTATACATTTCTGGTGTATAGAAAAGCAATTGACTTTTGTATGGTAACTTTGTATTCTGCAACCTTGCTATGATTGCTTATTAGTTTCAGATTTTTTTGTTGATTCTTTGGCATTTTCTGCGAGGAAAATGATGTTAAGAGTGACATCAGCATCATGGCAGAGTGAGTGGTTCCCTTTGTCTCTTCCCACTAAATTACAACCTAACAGACATCCATTGACCAACAGAAGACTCCCTACACAGCACAACATGACATCTAAGAGATCAGGCAGCTATACATCCACAGGTGGGGGTACTGGACCCCCAGGAAGCAATAGAACTAGGAGAGCAGCCCCCTCCTCCTCCTCCAGCAGCAGCAATCCAGGACGTGGATCCTCAAGCAAAGCCCTCTCCGATTGCGAGTAGAAGTGAGGGTGGCCTGACCCAGGGAGGCGGCAGCAGACCCCCGCATGCACAAACACGCACAGAGTGGTGGCAGTGGCAGCAGCTTCACATGTACAACTGTAAGCAGACAGGGCAGGAGCATCCAGCCCCTGGTGGTGGCACCCCTGACACCAACTCTACCAGCAACAGGGGCTGCATACAAGTCTCCGTGTCCCCAAGCCCCTGCCAGTGACAGCAACACCCATGAACCCAGCAGTTCCAGACATCTGGGGAACAGCAGCACAGGTGGTGCAGAGGACAACAGCATCTGAGCTTGCAGAGTCACTGGAGGAACACAAGACCCAGGCAGACCAGAACCAAAATAACCGAAGCCATACCCAAATAAGAAAAAGTAATTACTACCACAAATGCAACAGCAGAATCAATTCATCAAAGAACTATAGTAACACAGCAGAATAGAAAGAAATGACTACTCTCCAAAAGCCAAACTGAAGTCACAGAAGATTATAACCTAAATGACAGAGAATTCAAAATAGCAGTCATAAAGAAACTCAGCAAATTACAAGAAAACTCAGAAAGACAGTTGAATGAGTTCAGGAATAAGATGAATGAACAGAAGGAACACTTCACCAAAGAGATTGAAGCTCTTAAAGACCAAACAGAAATTCTGTATATGAATAGTACAATTAATGAGATAAAAAAAAGTGATGTAGAAAGCATTAAAAATAGAGTAGACCTTATGGAGGAGAAAATTAGTGAGCTCAAAGATACAAACATAGAAATGCTTCAGGGGGAGGAGGAGAGAGAACTAAGATTTTAAAAAAATCATTAAATTCTTTGAGAAGTATCTGACTCAGTAGGTATCCCAGAGAGAGAAAGGAGCAGAGAGCTTTTTCAAAGAAATAATAGCTCAGAACTTCCCAGACTTGGGGAAGGAACTGGACTTGCAAGTACATGAAGCTAATAGAACTCCTAATTACATCAATGCAAAAAGACCCTTTCCAAGGCATATAATAATAAAACTGTCAAAAGTCATGAAAAATAAAAAATATTAAGGGCAGCAAGAGAGAAGAAAGTAACTTACAAAGGAACCCCCGTCAGGCTTTCGGCAGATTTCTCAGCAGAAACCTTACAGGCTAGGAGAGAATGTAACTGTATATTCAAAATACTGAAGGACAAAATCTATCAGTCAATAATACTCTATCCAGTGAAATTATCCTTCAGATAGAGAAATAAAAGCTTTCCCAGACAAACAAAATCTGAGGGAGTTCATTCCCACTAAACCTGCCCTACAAGATATGTTGAAGGGAGCCCCCCTTCCTAAAACAAAAAGGCAAAGGTTTAAAAATTTGAGCAAGGAAATAAGTAGACAAAATCAGAAAATTGCAGCTCTCTATCAGAAAGGGTTAGCAAAGACTTAATTATAACATAAAGGATAAAAGGAAAGAAAGCATCAAAAATAACTATCATCACTTCAATTTGGTCACAGATTCACAACAAAAAAGAATATCTTGTGAAAACAAAAACATGGAAAGGGAAGAGGAAAGGGATGGAACCTGCAATGGCTAATGGAGATAAGAGCCTGTCAGAAAATAGACTATCTCATCTGTGAGATCTTTTATACAAGCCTCGTGGTACCTTAAAGCAAAAAGTTAGAGCAGAGTCACAAATCATAAATAAAGAGAAAACTGAGAAAACCACCAAACTGAAATGGCAGACAGAAATACAAGGAAAAAGAAACAATGAAAATAGGGAGCTGGAAAAAGAAAAAAAAAAAAAGATAAAATAGCAGTAATAAGCCCTCGTACATCAGTAATGACTCTACATGTAAATGGGTTGAATTCACCAATCAAAAGACACAGAGTGGCGGGATGGATTAAAAAACAAGACCCAACAATAGGCTGTCTCCAGCAAACACATCTCAGCTGCAAAGACACATAGGCTCAGAGTGAAGGAATGAAAGACAATACTCCAAGCAAATAGCAACCAAAAGAAAGCAATACTTATATCAGACAAAGCAGGCTTCAAGATTAAAAAGATAACAGAGATGGGCATTACATAATGATAAAAGGAATATTCCACCAAGAAGACATAATGCTAACTAATATGTATGCACCTAGGGGGCTAGCCCCATGGCTGAGTGGTTAATCGTGCATGGTCCACTTCAGTGGCCAAAGGTTTGCTGGTTCAGATCCTGGGTGTGGACCTAGCACCACTCATCAGGCCATGCTGTGGCAGCATCCCACATAGAACTAGAATGACTTAACAACTAGGATATGCAGCTATATACTGGGTGGGGCTTTGGGGAGAAAAAAAAAAAGAGGAAGATTAGCAATAGATGTTAGCTCAAGGCCAATCTTCCTCACCAGAAAAAAATTTTTAAAAAAATATATATATATACACACACACACACACTTACATACACACACCTAACACAGGAGCACCAAAGTATATAAAGCAACTATTAACCAAAGGGAGAAATTGACAGCAACACAGTAATAGTAGGGGACCTTAACACTCCTCTTACATCAGTTGGTAGATCATGCAGACAGAAAGTCAACAAGGAAACAGTGACCTTAAATGAAACACCAGACCAGATGGACTTAGTAGATATATATAGAACATGCCATCCAAAAACAGCAGAATACACATTCTTCTCAACTGCTCATGGAACATTCTTAAAGATAGAACTTATGTTGGGAAACAAAGAGAAGACTCCAATATACTCAAATACTATAGCTTTGTAGTATATATGTTGTTGACTTCTATGAGTTCTTTATATATTTTGGAGATTAACCCCTTGTCAGATAAATGATTTGCAAATATTTTCTCCCATTTGGTGAGTTGTTTTTCATTTTGTCGGTGGTTTCCTTTGCCTTGCAGAAGCTTTTAGTTTGATGTAGTCCCATTTGTTTATTGTTTCTTTAGTTTCCCTTGTCCAAGGAGACATGGTATTCAAAAAGATACTACTAAGACCAATGTCAAAGAATGTACTGCCTATATTTTCTTCTAGGAGTTTTGTGGTTTCAGGTCTTACATTCAAGTCTTTAATGCAGTTTGAGTTAATTTTTGTGTATGGTATAAGGTTATGGTCTATTTGCATTCTTTTGCATGTGGCTATCCAGTTTTTCCAACACCATTTATTGAAGAGACTTTCCTTTCTCCATTGTGTGTTCTTGGCTCCTTTGTCAAAGAGTAGCTGTCCATAGATATGTAGTGTTATTTCTGGGCTCTCAGTTCTGTTCCATTGATCTGTCTGTTTTTCTGCCAGGACAATGCTGTTTTGATTACTATAGCTTTGTAGTATATTTTGAAATCAGGGAGTGTGATACCAGGTTTGTTCTTCTTTCTCAGGATTGCTTTGGATATTAGGGGTCTTTTGTTGTTCCACATAAATTTTAGGATTCTTTGTTCTCTTTTGGTGAAGAATGTCACTGGCATTCTGATTGGGATTGCACCAAATCTATAGATTGCTTTAAGTACTATGAACATTTTACCTATTTTGTTCTTCCAATCCATCAGCATGGAACATCTTTCCATTTCTTTATGTCTTCAGTTTCTTTCAATAATGTCTTATAGTTTTCAGTGTATATAGGTCTTTCACCTCCTTGATTTAATTTACTCCTAGGTATTTTATTCTTTTTGTTGCAATTGTAAATGGGACTGTATTCTTGACTTCTCTTTCTGCTAGTTCATTATTAGTGTTTAGAAATGCAACTGATTATTGTGTGTTGATTTTCTACCCTGAAACTGCTGTAGTTGATTATTTCTAATAGTTTTCTGGTGGATTCTTTAGGGTTTTCTATGTAGAGAATCATGTCATCCACAAACAGTGAGAGTTTTACATCTCCGTTTCCAATTTGGATCATTTTATTTCTTTTTCTTGCCTAATTGTTCTGACCACAACCTCCAGTACTCTGTTGAATAAGAGCAGTGAGAGTGGGCACCTGTGTCTTATTCCCGTTCTCAGAGGAATGGCTTTCAGTTTTTCACCATTAAATATGACGTTGGCTGTGGGTTTGTCATATATGGCCTTTATTATGTTGAGTATTATTCTATACTCATTTTATTGAGAGTTTTTATCATATATGAGTGTTGGATCTTGTCACATGCCTTCTCTGCATCTATTGTGATGATCATGTGATTTTTATTCCTCATTTTGTTAATGTGGTGTATCACACTGATTGATTTGCAGATATGGAACCATCCCTGCATCCTTGGAATAAATCCCACTTGATCATGATCTATGATCCTTTTAATGTATTGCTGTTTTAATTTGTTAATATTTTGTTGAGGATTTTTGTTATCTATGCTCATCAGCGATGTTGGCCTGTAATTTTCCTTCTTTGTGTTGTCCTTGTCTGGTTTTGGTATCAGGGTGATGTTGGCCTCATAAAATGAGTTGGGAAGCCTGCTATCCTGTTCGATTTTTCAGAATAATCTGAGAAGGAGAGGAATTAAATCTTGTTTGAATGTTTGATAGAATTTCCCCCAAAAAAATCTGGTCCTGGACTTTTGCTTTTTAGGAGGTTTTTGATTACTGTTTCAATTTCTTTGCTTGTGGTTAGTCTATTCAGATTCTCTGTTTCTTCTTGATTCAGTTTTAGAGAGTCGTATGAATCTAAAAATCATCCATTTTTTCTAGGTTATCAAGTTTGTTGGCATATAACTTTCCGTAGTATTCACTTATAATCTTTTGTATTTCTTTAGTATCCATTATAATTTCTTCTCTTTCATTTCTGATTTTATTTATTTGAGTATAGCTATAGACTGTGTTTCATTTTGTTTTTTGTCTTTGTTTTGCCTCTATCATGCCTTGTAATTTTTTGCTGAAAACTAGCCATAATGTACTGAGTATCAGGAACTGAGGTAAAAAGAGCTTTAGTATGAGGTTTTGTATATCTGGGCAGGAGTTAAGTTGTGTTTACTGTTTCCTGTAGTGTAGGTGTCAGAGGCTTCAACTTCCTCCAGTGTCCTCATTTTTGTGTCCTTGTTGTCTTTGAGTTTCCGTAGAAACTCTTTGACAAATAGAGTCTATCCTGCGTCTCTCTTAGTTGTAATCTACTGTTATTATACTGGAGCCCTGCTGATTGGGTGGTAAGGTATTGGGGAGAAGTGTATGTGTATGTAAAGCTAGGCTGGAGTTGGTTAATTGCCCCTTCCCTGGGTCCCATAAGGCTCCAGTAAAGTAGTTTCCCTTAAGGACAGGCTTTTGTTAAGGAGAACAGAACTCTAGGTATGTTTCAAAATAGTTAATTTTCTCCTCCTCCAGCCCAAAGCACAGGGGGAGTCCTCTTCACCCATGAGAACCTGGTGAAGCTTCTGGAGGTAAAACTAACAAAAATGTGGGTGCCCTCCTACCACTGGGCCCCCAAGAGTTTTAACTCACAGGCCAACCCACAGTCAGCGTCCAGTAATGGATCAGTCATCTTCCCTTTAAGTCTTCCTGCTGGTTAGGGCTCCAGGGGCTTCTGCTCCAGCTGAGCTGTGGTTTTGTCTGACCTGTCTCTCCCGTTCTCAACCTACTTCTCTGAGGTATCTAACAAGAACTGTGGAGGGGCCGGCCCCGTGGCTGAGTGGTTAAGTTTGCACATTCCGCTTCGGTGGCCCAGGGTTTTGCCAATTGGGATCCTGGGCGCCGACATGGCACCGCTTGTCAGGCCATGCTGAGGCGGCGTCCCACATGCCACAATTAGAAGGACCCACAATTAAAATATACAACTGTGTACTGGGGGAATTTAGGGAGAGAAAGCAGGAAAAGAAAAAAGAAGATTAGCACCTGAGCTAACAAATGTTGCCAATCTTTAAAAAAAATTAAAAAGAGCTGTGGAGTTCAGGTTTTCAGCTTTCCTCTTATCTTTAAGATGAGAATGACAGCTTCCACACGCTTGCGTGTTAGAGCAGAAACCATGAGTCCACTCCTACTTTATTATTTATCAACTTTTTAGGATGAGTATGGATTACCATAAAATTAATAGTCATATGGAAAAAGCCATGGGTGTCTGTGTTCATGCAGGTTGAAGGAACAGAACCTTGTGAAAGAGCTGAGGCCCCGGGACCTCCTGGAGAGCAGCAGTGACAGTGATGAGAAGGTCCCTGTGACCAAGCCCTCCTCACTGTCCAAGCGAAAACTGGAGCTCGAGGTGGAAACGGTGGAGAAGAAGAAGAAAGGGCGGCCTCGGAAGGACTCCCGGCTCATGCCTGTGTCTCTGTCTGTCCAGGTGAGGCCAGCACATCCATGCTGCCTCCCGCAGCCCAGCTCGTGAGCTCAGTGCTGGAGCCTGTGTGTGCCCAAATGGGAGAAGGGAGGCCTTGCATGCTGTGGTGGACATCCTCAGTGTGGGAACAGCTGGCTTAGACACGCACTGCCCCTCAGACCTGCCCTCAATCCACCCAGAGTCCTTGAGCAACTCCATGGCCTTGGCTACCTTGTCGGTAAAGCAGGGAATTACTGTAGCCTTCTGCCCGGGGAACAGGCCCAGCTTCACCTCTACGTGACACAACTTTACCTGACACTGCCCTACAGAGCTGGGGCGAAGCTCAGGGACATTTCTGCTCTTGCAGTCCCCAGCTGCCCTGACTGCAGAGAAGGACACCATGTGTTTGTCTGTACCAGCGCCTGCACTGAAGCTGCCCATGCCGGGCCCCCAGAGAGCATTCACCCTCCAGGTGAGCAGGCTCCCACCTATCCCTCCCCAGTGTAAACCCTGAATTGTCACAGACTTAAGGCTGCTTTCCACTGGCTCTTCGTCACCTTCTGAGGAAGTTGTAGCTTATCAGGGCAACCACCCAGTCTTTAAAGATTTTATGTTTTTTCCTTTTTCCCCCAAAAGCCCCCTGGTAGATCGTTGTATATTTTTAGTTGTGGGTCCTTCTAGTTGTGGCATGTGGGACGCCGCCTCAGCATGGCCTGATGAGCGGTGCCATGTCCCTGCCCAGGATTTGAACCGGTGAAACCCTGGGCCGCCAAAGCTGAGCACGTGAACTTAACCTTTCAGCCACGGGGCCGGCCCTCAACCACCCAGTCTTATTTGCAAGATTGCCATCCTCTTCCCCGGGGACCCCCTCACTACCCCCATCTCCACACCTCACAGTCCCTGCTACCATCTTCTGTATTCCCAGCTCCTTCTCCTAGAAGCCTCTTTGAGCTCCATACTCAGCCCTGGACAGCCTCATACTCGGTGCCCACTGGACAGTGAGGTAGTTGTCTATCTCCCAACCAGCCCACTGGCCCTGTCCAGGGCCAGGCATGGAGTCGTTATCCAGGCTGTTTGAATTCTTGGAGTGGAAGCTTGTAACTGTGTGCTTATTCGAGTCACAGTTCTAGAGCAAATAATCCTTTATTCCCAGAGGCCCTCTAGTCACTCAGTCCAGGCTTTTGCACACGCCATCACCTCACATACTTTGTACCTCAGTTCAGGTGCACATCCTTAGGAAACTTTCTAGGACCCCACATGCAGGTCACTTCTCGCTGGCCACGCACTGCCTCAGCCCAGGCTGGTCCTCATGTGGTGCTGGAGAGCAGGTGTCAGCCCTTCCCGCCACAGGTCCTCCTGAGCCTAAACGTAGGGACCACATGGTTTGTTCTTGTAGCTGATGTGAGCAGAGGCAGGGCTCGCAAACCCTCCTCCCAGACTCCTCCAAGCACTCCCTGGGGGCTTCACTGCTGAGTGCTGCTTGGGGCTGTTCTTGGTTTCTAGGGGCCCACGAAGGGGGGCCAGGCTCTCAGCCACAGCTGGCCCTCTGCCCAGCTCACCCACTTGTGTAACCACACAAGTACAAACTGTTAAACCATTCTGATTGGTTTTCCATACGGAATATCTGGGAATCAGCTCCCTGGAAGCTCAAGCTGCACCCATGTGAGCCAGGCACTGCACTAGGCGCTTCTGTGCGTGCTCTTCTGGGGACGCTCCCATGAGGTTAGTCTCAGATGAGCAGACTGAGGCTCACTACTGGAGGAACTAGAGAGGACCTTGGGGTTTTCTAGACTTTTCCTCCAGGCACTGGCACAGGCTCTATTATTGCCGCACACTGCGATCTTTGAAGAGCCTTCAACTGGGTGGCAGGAGATCCACATCTCACTCCCAGCTCTGTCCTCAGCTGGCTGTGGTCCTTGTTTGCAGTGTGCTTTTGGGCAGGTGACTTGCCTTCTCTGTGTTCTCCCTTGTGAGGCGAAGTGGTGGAATTAGGAGGCTTTGGGGTCTTTAGCTCTGACACTGATTATCTGCTCTGCTACATTGATGATGAGGCAGAAGCCACTTCCCAGCACTCTCCCTACCCTGGGGACCACACATCCAGACCTCTGGCCCTCCTGTCCTGCCTTGTTACCACCCCCGCCACCCTCCAGCTAGCCAGCCAGCTTTGTCTGCCTCTCTGTGTCCTCCCCTGCCTCAGAGCCCAGGCCATGAGGCCTGTTGAGCATCTCACCCGTCCCATAGCCCAAGTCTGAGTGGGCCCGCTATCGCCTGAAGAGACATTGTGTTTGCTTCTCTTCATCCAGGTGAGCTCCGACCCCTCCATGTACATTGAGGTGGAGAATGAAGTGACGGCCGTGGGGGGTGTGAAGCTGAGCCGCTTGAAGTGTAACCGGGAAGGGAAGGAGTGGGAGACGGTGCTCACGAGCCGGATCCTCACTGCTGCCGGCAGCTGGTAAGGGCAAGGGTCTTCGCCCAAGCTGGCTTTTAATGTAAAGCAAGTACTGTGCTACTCTCTGTGGCACTGGGAAGTGGCCTGACTGAGGGAAGGATGCACTGCCCCGCACGTGCCAGTGCCCACAGAGGCCTACGCTGGGCCTTGCTCTGGGCTGGGCACGTGCATCTGTCCTCTCAGTCCCTGCAACGCCCAGTGAAGTTGACATCATTATCCCCCATTATAGGTAGGGAAACTGAGTCCTAGAGGGTCACCCAGGCCAGGATTTCCATTCAGGTGTTCCGATTCCCTTGTCTGGCCGGATTTCTGAAGTCTCAGCTTCCAGGCTAAGCTCTGCCTGGCTCTCTGATTTGGGCTGGTTCTTTCTCTGGACCCCAGATTTTCATCCAAGGAGGTTGTGGATTTCTCACTGTCCCCAAGTCCTGAGCCCTTTTGAGATTCTGTACTTTGAGGGAAGACCTTAAATCGGTGGTTAGTCACCCAGTGTCTTCCATGGGCTTTGGGGCTGCAGCCTCCTGGACCTGTCCCTGCAAGCGCTTGATCTGGAAAGAGGACCAGCATCTTCCTCAGGTGCCTGCTGAGGCTTAGGGCCCCCAGTCAGGACCACGTGTTCAATACTCTTAGGAGGTTTTACAAAGACAATCAGCTTAGATACGTGATTTAATTAGACCCTTAATCATTTATCATGAGGTTATATGTAAAATGCTTTCACAAGTGTCTGCAAACGCTTGGCCTTCTGTCTTAGGTCAGGGTTCCCATGGGCCCTGAGAGAGTTCATGGTGTTGGGCCTAGAAGGAGCGTCCATTCTGTTCTGCCCTCTTGTTCCCCCTCAAAATAAGTGGACTGGGTTCCCAATCCCAGGGACCTATGAAGTGCAAAGAGGCCCGAGTGCTAGGTGCCACCATGTCCTCTCTGCCCCTGGTCCCAAGGCAGGTGATGCACCCCAGCTGGGGGCCGAGGGATGTCAGCACAGCCTCCCACGTGATGACATGGCAGCTGCTGGAGAGGCTGGCTGAGGACCACCCAGGCTCAGTGAGCAGACCTGGTCCGCAGTGCCGCAGTGGGCTGGCTTCAGGAAAGCTCTGACCATCAGAGATGAGCAGACAGAATTCAGCTACAGAGAACCCCTGCTGCTGGCCCTGCTCCAGTAAGCCTTTATAAACAGAGAGACCTCACTGCCTCTCCCTTTCCAGAGGCCAGGAACAGTGACTGGTTTGGAGAGGCACTTGGCAGAGCTGCCTCCTTAGCTGACCCTGCTGCGAGCCTGCTGCTCATGCAGACTGCTGGCGCCGGCTGAGCAGAATAGAAGAGACGTGGAGTGGGGCTCCAGGTCGTTTGCTGGGCCCAGGATCTGAGACTCTAGTCTCATCCTAGGCCTGTGGCTGGGTCCTCACAGGAAAGTCAGCCTGCTGTGGGCCCGCCTGAGGGGTCTGGTGGCCACTCAGAGGGGAGATGTTTGACAGCACCCAAACACTTGCCCATGAAGCATTCCTTGCTCAGGGAGTGACAGACCTCTCTCACCCCAACCATAAAGGCCTTCAAGGGCACAGCTGGTGTCCCCTGTGGAGATACACTCTGTCATTCCCACACTTCTTACCTTCTTACGGCCTGTCTCAGCAGAGACCTTCTCAGGGCTAGCTTGGCTAGTCGTATCCAGGAGACTGTCAAGTGGGTATTGTGTGGCCTCCTCTGACAAGTGAGGCGTGCTTCCTGGGTCGCTGTCAGATGTGGTGGTCCTCCAAAGCACCTAGCCCCCTGAGACAGCATTAGCATGAGCTCAGAAAAGCTTGAGCGTGGCGGGGAGGAGAACATAGTCTTCTAATCAGAGGTCTCTGGGTCCGTCAGCCCTGTTTCCGCCCCCTGAGCCAGTCTTCACCCATCCCTCTGCTGCCCCTGCTCAGAAGAAGGCCACATCAGGCACAGGGAAGCTACACCTTGGGGCTGCTACCTCTGCCACAGCTCCTGACCCCCATGACACCTTTTCCCCCTGTGCCTTCTCAGTGATGTGGTGTGTGTCGCCTGTGAAAAGAGGATGCTGTCAGTGTTCTCCACCTGTGGTCGCCGCCTCCTCCCTCCCATCCTCCTGCCGTCCCCGATCTCCACTTTGCACTGCACGGGCTCCTACGTCATGGCGCTCACTGCTGCAGCCACACTGTCTGTCTGGTGAGAGGCAGGCCTGGGGTTGGGCGGGCTCCAACCAGGGCAGGATGGGGCTGTGGTTGTCCCCCTCCCTTCAGGGACAGGGAAAGCAGTGTAGGAGGCCACCCAGCAGACATGTCCTTGGGGCCTGCTTGCCGGGGGTCTTAACACCTGAGGAGACCCTGAGCAGTTGCACATTGCTTGTGCTGGCCGCCCCATGTGTGGGGAGAGAGGATGTGGAAGTGGAAGTGGGGCAAGCTCCCTACCCCTGCTGTCATCCTTACAGGAGCAAACCACATACAAATCACAATGCCTAATTGCATGTGCCAGGCTCCTAATGTGGGTTCTTCTGAAATGGGATCTCAGCTGCCAGAGCATGGTCACGCTTCTCCCAGAGTCGGTGTGGCATTGGTGGCAAGCCCCATGGCTCTATTGCCTAGACCCTCTGCTGTGGACTGTGGAGGGAATGGAGCAGCACATGGGGAGTGGATGCCACTTGCAGCCCAGAGCCCCTCTCATAGGAGGCCAGGACTGGGAGTGCACCAGGGACTATGGAGCAGGGGTCTGAGCACCGAGACATGTTCTGTTGCATTTACCCTGGCTGGTGAGTAAGCTATTCCCCGTCTCCCTCCTAGGGACGTTCACAGACAGGTGGTTGTTGTGAAAGAAGAGTCTCTACACTCCATCTTGGCAGGTAACCCCAGCCCTGGGCCGTCCCTGGTTGTCTGGTGGGGAGCAGGACAAGGTAGCTCAAGTCCCAGCTCTGATGGGAAGGGCCCCACTCTGTCTAGACAGAGAGTCAGGCTCTGGGCCAGACCGGGGTAGTCATTGTGTCGGGGGGTGCAGTCACATTGCAGGGAGATACACCCTCTCCCGGGGCACGTTTAAATGGGTCCTTGAAAGGTGACGAAGAACCTGGTGGGTGGCAGTGAAAATAGCATGCACAGAGCACAGCAATGACTCCCTGGTTGCTGAGGCAGCGTTAAGGTGCCTGGTCCTGAGACAATGCGAACCATGGGTCAGGCTTCTCCTTTGGTGTACATGCATGCACTTGTTGATCAGAACACACCCAGAACCCATTTTTGTGGTGTCTCCCTAGGCAGTGATATGACAGTGTCACAGATCTTGCTGACACAGCATGGAATCCCAGTGATGAACCTGTCTGATGGGAAGGCATACTGCTTTAATCCGTCACTTTCTACTTGGTAAGCAAGCCATCCCCCAGCCCTGCCCCAAGGGAGAGTGTCCATCTGAGTTGGATCCCAGATCAGCGAGCAAGGGCTCCCAGTTCTGGCCTGCTTCTCCTGGGAGTTGCACCCAGAGTGGAGGCTGGGCTTTGTCTGCTGGAGGAGGCAGAACTCAAACCTGCCAGTGCAGGACCTACTGTCCCTGTGGGCAGCCACTGGCCCACAGCCTCTCTGTGCTCAGAGCCCATGCACAGAGGTACTTTCCTTCTTCCACACTGTTCTCTGGGATTACTTTGTTTGGAATAGGCATTTGAAAATTTTTATGGTTGTCACTATATATTTCCACCCTGGCCTCCTGAGCTGTCGTCAGCATAGGTGAGTTGCCTTCACAGGAGCCTTGCCAGCGCTCGTCAATTTTTGTAGCTTAGGAGGAACCAGGCAGCACTTCTCACTGACTTGGTGAATTAGTAAGGTTGCAGCATCACTCACCACGTGTGATAGTCTGTACGTTTCCTTCATCCATTTTGGAATTTGGAGCCCTCTTCTGTATTTATAAAATGTCTTTATGTCAGAGGTCTTAACCCAGACATATGAAGCATGTGCATTGTGTACCAGCCATTCCGAGTTCTTTTCTTTTGTCTGCACCTTTGGTCTTGCAGACCTAAGCTAGCTACCTTCCAGCCTTTTTCTGTTAAGAGTTGTCAGGTATCAGTTTATCCTCACGCTGAGCTCTCTTTCTTGAGTTTAAAAAAAAAGAAAAACAACCCCAAAACACCCCACTCCCTACTCTTCCAAATTACAAAATTTTGTGTTGTATGTGTGATTACTGTAATAATGGAAACAAGCCAGTTATTTAAGAAGGGAAATGTTGACCCTTTGTATTTTGGACACATTTACAAAGGCACCCAGCTATTTTAAAGTGTGTGAAGAATGTTTTCTTCACAAAGGTGTGAAGGGTCCAGAGAAGGTGAAGAGCTGAATGCCTGGGATGCTGTGGAAGCACAGGAAGGCTAGAGCCCTGGCGTTCCTCACAGCTCCCAAGGGTGGGGCCATGTGGGCCCCTGGGCAGGTGGGCATCCCTGGTATGCTTCACACACAGGCCCCCTGTCCCCAGGAACCAAGACCACAGGGCTGAAGTGTTCAGGGCAAGAGCTTTGTCGGTGACCTTCACTGTCATCCGTGTTCCTTTGTTATGAAACCTGTCTGGGAGGCGCCATATGCTAAGCATGCAGTGACACTCAGCCTCTGCTGGTGTTCTGGCAGTGGGTCACGTGGCACTCGCTCCTTGGTAACCTTGCTACCAGCCTCGTGTGGTGGACCTCCTGGTTTTTCTGAGCTCTGCTCTTGCCTTTGCCTCCCCAGGAACCTGGTTTCTGACAAGCAGGACTCCCTGGCCCAGTGTGCGGACTTCAGGAGCAGCCTGCCTCCCCAGGACGCCATGCTGTGCTCGGGACCTTTAGCCATAGTCCAGGGTCGTGCCACCACGTAGGTGACCCGAGTGCCGGGGGAGGTGGCCAGGTCATGTAGGCACAGTCCCACCCAGGCCAACTCTGACTGCCTGTGCCCTCTGCCCACCTGCTGCTCAGCACAGGCAGGCTGGGGGGTGCCCTGGGCTGTGCACCCACGTTGGGTAATATCTCAGGGTGCTGGGACGCAAGCTCTATCACTTCAGGGCCTAGATGGTGATCTAAGGTGCTACAGATCATGGACATCCATGTTGGGCAGTTCTTTGAATGGGGGGAATGGACCACTGGCCTGTTACCTGAGGGACCTAGATGTCAGGTACAGAGTGGTCAGATCCACATGAGGTGCCAGAGTGCCAGGAGGCCGGTGGCTGGGACATGGGGATGGGTGAGCCAGCATGGAGTCTGACACCTGCCACCCTGCTGGCTCCTCACTGGAGCCCTGGGGTGCATGGTGGCAGCCTCCTGCCCCACACAGTGCCCACTGCCTCATGATGTGTGCTCTGCTGGTCTCTGCAGTTCAGGAAGGCAGGCGGCCCGGCTCTTCTCCGTGCCTCACGTGGTGCAGCAGGAAACCACCCTGGCCTACCTGGAGAGTCAGGTCGCAGCGGCGCTCACGCTACAGTCCAGCCATGAATACCGCCATTGGCTCCTCCTTTACGCACGGTACCTCGTGAACGAAGGTAAGGTTTCTGGGGGCCCGTCTGTCCTCCTGGGCCCAACTCAATCCCCGTCCCAACATGACCCTCCTGAAAGCCTGTGAATCAGGACAGAGATGCAGCGGCCTAAAGCTCTCTGCACTGTCCTTCCTCCCAGTCTCCCGTGGTCATCCCCAGAGGCCCTAGCCTCCTGCTCCCCTGTCAGCAAGGTGGGCCCTCAGCCTCCCATCTCCCAGCCTGAGCTGTGATCAGGGCAGCCCAGCAGATGCCCAGCCCCATGAAAGGCTCGAGGCCTTAAATGGAGTAGGCCTGAGGGCCAGGAAGATTAGCAGCGGGAGGGAGTGGGGGCAGAGGATGCATGGAAAGACAGTAATACTCTGAAGACGCAGATGCGATGCTCAGACTCCTGCTGCCCCTCATACCCTTGGAGCATCAGTGGTCAGTGAGCCAGTCACCTTGGGGGAGGGTGTCTTCTGGCAGCATCCAGTGGGCCTGCATTTCTCTTCCTCCTCTCAGCCCCTCCTGCCCCAGAAGGGCTGGCCTGCTGTCTGGCGCCTCCCCATGACCCTCCAGCCCAGCTTTTCCTGCAAGAGTTCTCAGCAACCTATGCCCCCTCCCCCGGAGGCGCCCCCACCCCCTGTTGGTCAGCAGAAAGCAAGGTGTGTTGGAAGAGGTGGCCGTTGTGTTTGTGGGGTGACCTCCAACAGCCTCTCATCCCTCTGCTAGGCGAGTGTGAGGTCATGCAGCCTTCCTCCTGCTTGAGCTTGGCCTCTGGGGCTGCGGCCTGGGGACTGCCCCTCTCAAAGCTCTGCCTGTGTCACCACACAGCCCCAGGGCTGGTTACAGAGCAGCCTCTTAGCCTTCTTGCTTTGCTTTTGACATTACTCTCCCCATTTTATTTATGATGTAGAGAAAAAAATTAAGTATAAAAAAGACAAGAAAAGAACACACTAAACGCCTACAAATGTATCTCCCAGAACTCGCATGTCATGTTGCCTCTGGTGATGTAATTGTGTATATATATATATATATATATATATATACACCTCTGATGACAGCAAACATGGCTGACAGACTCAAAGCCCCTCCCACTCCCCAGCGGACTCCAGTAAGCAGTTTGATGTTTACTCTTCCCACCCAGTCTATGTGGTCACCAGCATGTATGGTCACCAACTTTTATAAATTGAATATTCCCAGGCCCTCACTTCTTTGCCAGGGTGCTCCACTCACATCTGGGCCTCACCCCCCACTCTCTGGGGGAAACCCGTCCTCTGGCTTCTCTTTGGTTTGCTTCATCCTGGGTGTTGATCAGAACTCACCCTGATGCCCTGCATAAAGCCACTATCTCCTTGGGCCTGCACCCATTCATGGGATCCTTCCAACCCTTGCTTCTCATTCTCCATCTTCCACACATCTGTTCCAGTGTCCATACACAAGTCACCTCCTCTCTCCATCTCTTGCTTCCTCAACCATAAAAGGAGGACTCAAGGTTTAATTAAAGGGAGACCCCACTCATTTCTAAAACTCCTCAAATGCCAACTTCATCCTCTTGTTCTACCCTCATCTTTGGGTGATTTCATCCATTGCTTATGGCTTCAGCTGTCCTCAGTGCTGGCTGACCCCCCCAGATTCTGCCCGCAGCGTTTCTGGCATTCCACCTGGCTGTGCCCATAACCCTTGAGTTGACAGGCCTGCACTTGCTTCTCTTGTCTCTGCTCAGTCACCGCTTCCTCAGTCTAAATTCATACCCTTGCCATCTCTTACCTCCTGAAGGCTCTTTCCTGACCCTGCTGATCTCCTCTCACACCAGCTGCCAAGGCATCTTCTCAAGCAAATCTGACTAGTCCAGTCCCCTCATTCCACAATTTCCCATGTTTTCCCAACACCTTGGGGAGTTTATCCCAGAGCCAACCACATCTCATTTTTCCTGGGGTCCAGTACCCAGAGGGGCTGCTACATATGTCGTCAAGGGAGCAAATGAGTGAGTGAGAATCTGTCATTATAGGTCTCAGTGCCCCGAAACCAAGAGACAGGCAATAGGCATTTTGCCCTTAATAGGCAATAGCATAAGGATTTGTTCATTCTGCTTTGATATACAACAACTTAGCATATTCTTGATTTTTTATTTCTTTTTGTAATGTGTTCCTATTTCTGTTTTGTTTTGTTTTGTTTTGTTGTTTTTTTCTGTAATTAGGGTTTGAATACCGACTTCGAGAAATATGCAAGGACTTACTGGGTCCGGTTCACTACTCCACTGGAAGCCAGTGGGAGTCAACAGTAGTGGTAGGTGCTGCTTTCATTCTTGCCACAAGAGTTCTCTCATGAAAAGTGGAGGTGGAGATTTAAAAAATAAGCCAAAGTGCTTTGAAATTCTTCCTCATTAGACTCCTCCAGCACACCACCTTGGGTCCCAGCATCAGTGAGATGGTGAGATGCCAGCACTGCACGACCTGACAGGAGCTGGGCCCTCGGCTTCATGCCTAGGGAGCACTCAGCTATGCGCCTGTGCTGAGGAAAGCTGCCTGCCCGGGCCTGTGGGTTTGTTCAATAGTGAAGATGAAAGATCCTTTCCTGCCTTCGTGGAGCTCACAGTCTGGTAGGGAGGCAGACATAAGCAAGTAAGCAATTCAGTCAACAAGATAGTTTTAGATTGTGTGTTATGCTAAGGAGGAAATAAGCAGAGCAACAAGACAAGCATGCCTGGGAAAGAGTGTCCAGGGAAGACCTGGGAAGAGCACTTTTTGGATGAACGCAAGGGTAAGATTGAGCCAGCTCTGCAGAGACCTGGGGAGAGTTTCCTGGTAGAGGTGATAGTAAATGCAGAGGGCTTGGTACATCGAGGCTGTTGCGGCTGGAACATAGTGAGTAGAGGAGAGGGCGGTGTCCAATGAGGCAAGAGAAATGAGCAGGAAGTAGATTGTGGAGACCTTGTGAGGAGCTGGAGTTTTAGTCTCAGCAGCAGGAACTCTTGCAGGAGTTTGAGCAGAGGTGACATGAAATGACAGAAAGCTAGTCAGGGCTTGCTTTTTGCGGCGGTTCCGGCAAAAGATAAAGGTGACTTGGATCAGTGTGATGGCCATGGAGAAGGGAAAGGAGACAGATCCAAGATGTATTTTGGAGGCAAGACTTGGTATGTGGGTAGTGGGATATGGAGTAGATGAGGAAAAGAGAAGAATGAGCATGTGGTCACCTCCAGATTTTTTGGCTTGCACAGGTTGCCGCTAGTGCATTGACTGAGTTGGGAAAGGAGAAAGGAGCAGGTTGGTGAGGGATGGGAGAAGTTGTGGATCCCAGAGTTAGCTGCAAATACTGGTGGAGTACCTTCTCTAGCCAGGCGTCGTCTAGGTACAGGGCAGGCAGCAGGAGCAAGGCCCACTGGGCCCTGCCCTGTGGATCTACATTCTCGTGGAGAGAGGCAGATTCAAAACAAATGAGCAAGTACAGATAATGTGTTGGGTGGGGGTGGGCACTGTGAACAAAACTAAAGAGGACAGGAGGATACAGAGTACTGGCAGGATGATTGAGGAAGGCTTGACTGAGCCAAGACCAGAAAAGATGAGGGGTGAAGCCCTGCAGATATTTGAGGGAAGAACATCATGCAGCAGGAACAGCAAGTGCAAAGGCCCTGAGGTGGGAGGGCTTTCAGTGTAAAAGGAGCAGCTGAGCAGAGTGGTGATGGGAGGAGTAAAGACTGGAGGGTCAGTCCTCACAAGGCTCTGAAGGCCTTGGTGTGTACTTGGCTTCCTCTATTTTTTATTCCATTTTTATTTTGTTGCAATAAATCCTAATTTGATTGGCTACTAGAATCCTAGGTTCAAAATGAATTTCCCTTAGAGCTTTGAAAAAATAAAAATGCCACAGACTTTTAACATCCACTATTGTTGCTAAAAACTCTGTGGCAAATCTGATTTCCATTGCCTTGTAAGTTCTTTTGGAATCCTCTCTTGGTGTTTTGAACTTTTGCAAAGCTCTAAGTCTTTGTCTTTGTTTCATTCTGTGGATTGTCCTGTGTTCCTTTTGATTGTACCTTCCCTTCCATTTTTCCCATCATCAGGGAAATGTAATGGCTTCTCTTTTTAGAAATTGAAACATAGTTTCAATTCTCCTCCAGATTTTCAATTTAGTCTTTTACCTGCTTGAGCATAGGAAGCTTCGTTACTTTATTTTAAAGATGTATGTCTGATAGTTCTCTTATTGGGTGCCCTTGTGTATCTGCTTCTATTTCCTATAAATATTTCTGCTGGTTTTCATTCATATTGTCTTATCTCCTTATGTGCCTGGTTATTTTTGACTGTCTGCTGGAAATAATACTAAAAAAACTGTTTGTAGAAGTAGTTCGAGATCAGAGAGCACTTTTACTTGCGGCTGCCAGCTCTTGAGGCACCAGCTCTGCAGGATCCCCTTAGGCAGTTCAGGCATCAAGGTTTTCTGGGCTACCTGGCGACTCAAAGCTGCACACTAGTTGGTGCAGGGGCTGGTTTATTCCCAGTTTACCTTTATTCTAGGGTGTATCCCTTTGGGGTGTCAGCACAAAGGAGGGGTGATTTACCAGGGACCCCACTTTTCATGGGCCCTAGGCCCTCAAGTTTGGCAGAAGCTCTGCTCAGCCTCCTCATCAATAAATGTTCCCAAGGCAAAGCCATCCATCTCTGGATTTCTACCTTCCCCCCACCCTGGCTCAGTCCTTCATCACTAGCACGTTAGCTCTCTGAGGTCTGTTTCTGTTTGTCCAGCTTTGTCTGCTGTCTTCAACGGGAGAGGTGGTTCTGGATTACCTGCGAAGTAGAGCTATTTCCCCCCGCACACCTCACCTCCAGGGCAGCCTGATAGACTGTCGGCTTGAGTGGGAGACAGGTAGGCACGTGCCCAGACATCCTCTCCCACTGGACAGGTTGTGGGGCCTTACTCTGTGACCAAGCTGTCACTCTGGGAACCTCAGCCTGAGAGGTCAGCCAGAGCTCTACACAGTAGTTCTCTGTCGCAGCCTGAAAGTAAGCGCTCCTGGCCAATGTGCTGCAGGGGGAAGGGGGCACAGACAGGTCACCAATTAATGGCCATGTGCTCTCCTTTCCCCCTTCTTTCTACTGGTTGTTTTTGCCAGCTCTAAGCAGGACATGTCACTGGAGATTTGCCCAGGAGCACTCTGTGGCTCCCTTCCCGGGGCACCATCAGTATGGTCCCACCTGCTTTCCACCTTCTGTCAACTGCCTGAAATAGCTGATCTGCTCAAATCATGACAAATGCTTTTAGCTGCAGGTAATTGATACCCCATCTAATGGTGGCTGAAATAGTTTTTTTTCTCTCCTCCAAATAAGTCTTCTGGAGGTACGTGATAGCCTGTATCTCCGTGATTCTCCTGGCCTTTCCCTCGTGATCACAAGGTAGCTGTCATATCCAAGTTCAAGGAAGGAAGATAGGAGCGAGCCAGTACCAGCAACATCCACCTCTCTTACCAGAAAAAGAAAAGCTTTCCCAGAAACCAGTCCATGCCTTACAGGCAACCAGCAAATCACTTGGGCACCCCTGTTGCAAGGGAGGCTGGCAAAGCGAGCAGTAAAGAGTATGTAGGAGAAGAAGTCTTGGTGTGGGTGTGGACATAGGCAGCTCCGGCAGTCTGCCACATCCCTTCCTGGTCTCAGCACTATTCTGAATTTATTCCTTCTTTTTTTTAACCTTTTCACTGTCTCTTCATTTAGATATTGGGGCAGAGGAGGTGAGCTGAGTATGAGCCCTCTGTTCTCTTGTTGAGTTTCTTTGTGAACACTTTTGTGATGAGAATTGGTCATTCAAATGGAACTGGTCCTCAGGATGGCTGGAAAATGGAGCTGTGGGTGGAGGGTGAACTTCCACTAGCAATGCTGACTCAGCAGCCCTCCCAGGAGGCTTATTAGGAAGGCATCATTTCATATGTTCAAGAGCCACTTGTATATCCTTTTTTTGAAGTCTGCTGAAATATTTTATTGTCATTTGTTTTTCTTATTGGTTTCTAGGAATTCTTTATATATTGGGAAAATTACTCTGATATGGGCTGCCAGTGTGCCTCAGGAGATCCCAAAGATCGAGGCTTGTTTCCCTCAAGAATCACAGTATGCACAGGAGAGAGACAAGAAGCAGAGGGTTGGGGCACTAAGTAACCATCCTTCAGGTACCTGAACTCTGTGCTGGCCACTGTCTCCTCAGGCAGACCCTGCTCTTGGGAAGCCTCCCTCTGTCAAGGTCTTCGCTGTGGACCTTGACACTGGCCAGAAAGGTGGTGATGAGCTATGTCCCAGGCTTCTGCCTGCAACAGTGGGGAGTATCATCCATTACTGAGAGCCCCGGCTGGGAGGTGGTACTTGGTAGCTGTTGGTATTGACACCAGCCTTCAGGCCAGAGGGCAGATCCTCTTGCAGCTTGCCCCTGGTGGCACAGGAAGGCAGAATATTTTGCATTTTTTATAGCAATTTACTTCATTCCCTTTCATTTTTTTTATAGAGGTTTTCAGTTTTATAATTTTAAAATTTATTTTAAATTTGTTTTGAATGGTAATATAGTCACATAGTTCAAAAATTTACAGGTATAATAATTTTGAAATAAGATTTGAGGTCAAGAAGTATGAGACCTCCTACTTTTATCTTCTTTTTCAGGATTATTCTGGCTATTCAGGGTCTCTTGAGATTCCAAATGAATTTTAGGATGGATTTTGCTATTTCTGTGAAAAATACCATTAGGATTTTGATAGCACATTAAATCTATAGATCACTTTGGGTGTTATTGACATCTGAACAATATTAACTCTTCCAATCCATGAACATGGGATGTTTTTCCATTTATTTGTGTCTTCTTAATTTCTTTCAGTAATGTTTTATAGTTTTCAAAGTACTAGTCTTTCACATTCTTGGTTAAGTTTATTCTTAAGGATTTTATTCTTTTGGAGGCTATTGTAAATGGAATTGTTTTCTTAATTTCCTTTTCAGATTGTTTCTTGTTAGTGTATAAAAATGCAACCAGTTTTTGTGTGCTGATTTCATATTCTGCAAATTTGCTCAGTTCACTTATTCTGACAGGTTTTTTGTGGAATCTTTAGGGTTTGATGTAAGATCATGTTGTCTGCAAACAGAGATAAATTTACTTCTTCCTTTCCAATTTAGATGCCTTTTATTTGTTTTTCTTGCCTCAGTGCTCTGGCTAGCATTTCCAGTACTATGTTGAATAGAAGTGGTGAAAGTGGGCATCCTTGCCTTGTTCCTAACCTTAGAGCAAACACTTTCCATCTTTTAACCTTGAGTATGATGTTAGCTGTGGGCTTGTCATAGATGGCCTTTATTATATATTATATTTATCATATCATATTGAGATAGCTTTTTCTATTACTATTTTGTTGAGTGTTTTTATAATGAAGGGTGTTGAATTTTGTCAAATGCTTTTTGTGCATCAATTGAGGTGATCTTCTGGGATTTTTTTCCTTTCATTCTATTAATGTGGTGTATTACATTGATTTTAGTTTTTTCTTTTGTTTTTTTATTGTGGTTGTAATAGCTTATAACGTAGCGAAATTTCAGTTGTACATTATTGTTTGTCATACACCATATGTGCCCACCAAGTATGCCCCTTCACCCCTTGTGCCCACCCTCCACCCACCTTCCCCAGTAACCACTAATTTGTTCTCTTAGTCCATAAGTTTGGTGATGTTCCACATACGAGGGAAATCGATTGATTTTAGTTTATTGAATCATCCTTGCATGCCAGGAAATCTCACTTGGTCATACTGTATAATCCTTTCAATTTGCTGTTGAATTCTCTTTGCTAGTTCAGGACTTTTGCATCAGTTTTCACAGGGATAGACCAATGGTCTGTAGTTTTCTTTTCTTGTAGCGTCTTTGTCTGGCTTTGATATCAGGGTAATGCTGACCTCATAGAATGTATTTGGAAGAGTTGACTCCTCTTCAATTTTTTGAAAAAGTATGGAGTATTGTTAATTCTCCTTTAAATGTATGGCAAAATTCACCAGTAAAGCCATCTGGTCGGTCCTAGGCTTTCCTTATTGAGAGGTTTATGACTACTGATTCAATCTGCTTGCTAATTATAGGTCTGTTCAGATTTTCTATTCATGATTCAGTCTTGATAGATTGTGTGTTTCTAGGAATTTGTTCATTTTATCTAGGTTATCCAATTTGTTGATGTAGGATTGTTCATAGTATTCTCTTATTATCCTTTTTATTGTTGTGGCATCAGTTGTAATGTCCCTATTTCAATTCTGATTGTCATTATTTGAGTCTTCTCTCTTTTTTTCTTAGTCCATCTAGCTAAAAGTTTGTCAATTTTGATGACCTTTTCAAAGAATTCATTTTTGGTTTCATTATTTTCTCTACTGATTTCTATTTTCCGCTTTATTTATTTTCACTCTAATATGTATGATATTCTTGTTTCTGCTTGCTTTGGATTTAGTTTGCTTTTATTTTTCAAGTTTCATAAGATGGAAGGTTGTGTTATTGGTTTGAGATCTTTCTTCTTTGTAGATTCTTAACACTATAAATTTCTCTCTAACCAGTGCTTTTCCCGCATCTCATAATTTTTGGTGTGTTATGTTTTCATTTTCATTTGTCTCAAGATAGTTTCTAATTTCCTTTGTGATTTCTTTAAATCACTGGTTATTTAAGAGTGTGTTGTTTGATTTTCACATGCTTGTGAATTTTTCAGTTTTCCTTCTACTTTTGATTTCTAGTTTCATTCCATTGAGATTAGAAAAGATATTTTTATGATTTCAATCTTTTAAAACTTATCGAGACTTGTTTTGTAGCCTAACATATGATCTGTCCTGGAGAATGTTCCATGTGCACTTGAGAAGAATGTGTATTCTTCTGTCATTCAGTGGAGTGTTCTCTAGATGTCTGTTAGGCCCAGTAAGTCTGTATTGTTTTTCAAGTCCTTTTTTTCCTTGTTGATCTTCTGTCTGGTTGTTCTGTCCATTATTAGAATGGGATATTGAAGTCTCCAACAATTATTGTGGAACTGTTTGTTCCTCCTTTCAATTCAGACAATGGGTGCTTCATATATTTAGGGGCTTTGATGTTTAGTGCGTATATGTTTATAACTGCTGCATCTTCTTGGTGAATTGATCCTTTTATCATTGTACAGTGTCCTTCTTTGTCTCTTGTAACAGTTTTTGACGTAAAATCTATTTTGTCTGATGTTAACTTAACCAACCATTCTCTATTTTGGTTACTGTTTACAAGGGATATCATTTTCTATCCTTCCACTTTCAACCTGTGTGTCCTTAGATCTAAAGTGAGCTCCCTGTAGGCAGCATATAGTTGGATCCTGCTTTTCTTATCCACTTTGATTGGGGAGTTTAATCCAGTTACATTTAAAGTAATTGCTAACAGGTAAAGATTTAATATTGCCATTTTGTTATTTATTTTCCGGATGTTTTATAGCTTTTTTTCTCCCTCATTTCCTCCCTTACCATCTTCCTTTGTGTTTAGTTGATTCTTTTAGTGTCATGTTTTGATTCCCTCATTTCCTTTTGTGTATATTCTACAGATATTTTCTTTCTGGTAACCATGGAGATAACAAAAACATTCTAAAGTTATAACAATCTATTTTAAACTAATAGCAATTTAATTTTAACTGCATACCAAAAAAATTGCATACTCCTTTACAGGTCTTCTCCCCCACTTTATGTTATTGAAATCACAAATTATATCTTTATGTATTGTGTAACCATTAACATGGATTTATGATTTCTTATGCTTTTGTCTTTTAAATTCTGTAAAAGAATAAAAAATGGAATTACCAAACAAAATTACATATATATATTATACATACATATATTATATAAAATGGGTTTTTATCTTTGTTCATATATTTACCTTTACCAGAGAACTTTATATTTTATTTTGTGTATTGTCCTTTCATTTAAACTTGAAGGACTGCTGTTGGCATTTCTTGAAGGGCTGATCTAAATAGTAATGAACTCCATCAGTTGTTATTTATCTGAGACTGTCTTAATTTCTCCCTTGTTTTTGAAGGATAGTTTTACTGGATATAGTATTCTCAGATGTCAGTTTTTCTTTCAGCTCTTTAAATATGTCATTCTACTGCCTTCTGGGCTTCAATGTTTCTGCTGAGAAATCCACTCATTATCTTATTGAAAGATCCCTTTTACTTAGTGGGTCACTTTCCTGCTTTCAAGATTCTCTCTTTGTGTTTGACTTTCCACAGTTTGATTATAATGTGTCACGGTATGGGTTCCTTTGGGTTTTTCCTACCTGGAGTATTTGTTGAGCTGCTTGGATTTGTAGGTCCGTCTTTCCTCAAACTTGGGAAGTTTTCAGCCATTATTTTTCCAAATAAGCTATCTTCCCCTTTCTCTCCTTCTTATCCTTTTGGGACTTGCATAATGCTTATGTTGGTCTGCTTGATTGTGTCCTGTTAGTCCCTTAGGCTGTTTTCACTTTTCTTCATTCTATTTTCTAATTGCTCTTCAGACTCAATAATTTCAAATAACCTGACTTCAAGTTCACTGATTATTTCTTTTGTAAACTGTTGGAGTTTCCTGTTGAACCCCTCTAGTGAATTTTTCTATTAGTTATTGATTTTGAGCTCCAGAATCTCAGTTTGGTTCTTTTTGATAATTTTGATCTCTTTGTTAATATTCTCATGTTGTTCACATATTGTTTTCCTGATTTCATGTAGTTGTCTGTGTTCTCTTTCCTCATATTTAAGACAGTTCTTTTAAAGTCTTTGTCATGTAAGTTCCAAGCTAGTATTTCTTTAGGGTCAATTTCTGGAAATTTATTTTTTTCCTTTGAGTGGGCCATGTTTCCCTGTTTCTTTGTATGCCATGTGATCTTTTGTCGAATACTAGGCATTTGAAAAAAGCAAC
The DNA here is from genome assembly GCF_041296235.1 of Equus asinus. Lineage (NCBI taxonomy): Eukaryota > Metazoa > Chordata > Mammalia > Perissodactyla > Equidae > Equus > Equus asinus. The sequence continues at coordinate 100,395,770 of NC_091797.1, read as the reverse complement.
CTTCTTTCAGTCTTTGCAAACTGGCTCCAACTCAGCCCGTCCTGAAGGCTCTTGGTCCTCTCAATCCTTTTCTGGGGATACGTCTTTCCCAGGCTTTTGCATGTGCTTTTTGTCCATTTCCTCATATACATGGCTACTTTTAAATGTTTTAATTTCCCTGAAAGTCTCACTTCTGCTTCTGTCCACAACCTTAGATGTTCTCTTGTATTCTACCCATAATCTCTTGCCCCTAGGCACCCATGGGTGTGCAGTTCCCCTGCAGCTCTCACACGCCAGTGTCCACTACTACCTTTTGCAGCCTCCATTCTGATATCCAAGCTATGTCACTATTCCCATCAGCACTCTCCATTCAGTTAGGTTTTCTTTAATGCCTTTCCAGAGCATTTTATAATTTTCAGCACAACGACCATGCACATCTTTTATTAGATTTATTCTTAGACATCTTAATTGTAGCTATTCTAAATGATATATTGTTTTATTTATGTTTTCTCATTGTTCATTGGTGTTGCATATAATGCATTTGACTTTGATATGTTAGTCACCAGCCATCTTTCCACAGCATTTCTATTATATTTTATTAATTTGTGAATAGTTTTGTGTTTTCCATGTGGAGTAAGCAATCAAGTCATCTCAAGTAATTATTTTATTTCCTATTTTCCAATTTTCATGTTTTTAGTAATATTGAAACCTATTAATATAGTAAATTATTCATTTTCTAATATTAAATTCTTGCTTTGCTGGATAAACCCAACTCTGTCATTACTTTCTTTTATTTATTCACTGTTAGAATTGCTTGCTAATAATTTGTACATCTGATTTTGTGGGTGAAATTGGTCTGGGAGTTTTCATTCTCATGCCTGTCCTTATCCGGTTTTAGAATCGGGGTTATATTTGCCCCACAGAATGTGTTTGGCAGTAGTTCCTCCTTTCTGTTCTCTGAGTTTATATAACATTGGAAAAATGTTCTTTGGAAGTTTCTTAGACCTCAGTTTAAAAATCTAGTATACCTGATCTTTTCTTTGTGGTAAGATTTAACTCCTATTTTCTATTTCTTTTGAGTCAGTTTAGATAAATTATATTTTTCTAAGAGTTAGTACATTTTCTTTAAATGTTCAGATTTGTTTGGATAAAGTTGTTGATAGTACTCATGTCTTATCTCTTCTATATATGTAGTTATGTCTTTTTTTTTATTTCTAATATTATTTCTTTGAGCTTTCTCCCTTTTCTTTGATTAATCTTGCAAGGTTTGTCTTTTTAGCCTTTTCAGAGAAATGACTTTTGTCTTTATTCATCTGTTCTGTTGAATGTTTTCAGTTTCATCAATTTCAATTCTTTGTTGTCATTTTCCTTCTGCTTTTTAAAAATGTGTTTTCTGATGTCTTTTTCTTTTTTTTCCTGATGCCTTGTGTTGGACTCTTGGGTCATTGGTTGTCGTTTGTTCATGTTCTCTAATATACCCTGTTCTATGTTTGTAAATGTCCCTGTATAAGCCCCACTTTTGCTGCATCCCACTAGTTTTGCAGTATTTGGGTTTTTTATTACCATTTAATTGTAAGTCATTTTTAATTTAATTTCAATTAACTAATATTAAGTTAATTAATTACTAAATTTACTAATTGATCCGTGAGTTTTACTCAGTTGAGTTTTAGTTAGAGAACATTATCTGCATCAGGGACTGGGCAGGCCCTGCCCCACCTCAGGGTTGTCAGACTTTTTCCATCAGGACCAGAGAGTAAACATTTCAGGCTTTGCAAAACCATATGATCTCTGTTGCAGCTACTCAGCTCTGCCGTTGTAGCATGATATATAAACAAACACACAGGCGTGGCTGCATTTCAGTAACATTACTTACACAGATAGACAACAGGCTGGCTTTGGCCCATCCCAGACCTGTAATCTATATGATACCTGTCATTTTGTTGAGGTTTGCTTTTAGAGCAATTTTTCATATTTGCATGTGCACCAAAGAAGGATATGTGTTCTCTAGTTGTGCGTGGCTCATTCTGTGTATGTCCGTTAGGTCCTGTTTACTAAATGTTCATTTTGAGTTACCTGAATCTGCAGATTTTTGCCTTTCTGACCCATCCCTCATTGAATGTGTATTGAAATCTTCCTGTGAGGGTGGTTTTGTCCCTCTTTTGATTCTGTCTTCCCCCAATGATGTTTTTTGTCTCCAAGTCTACTTTGTCTGATCGTTGTAAAATATTAGCTTTCTTTATTTTGTGATTTACTAATGTGTCTTTCTCCATCTTTAACTTTTGCCCTTTCTATATCCATGTTTCTATGTTTCTTGCCAATATCATGTGGATGGCTTTTGTTTTATCTAATCTGACAAGCTGTTTTTTCATCACCAAGTTTGAACTATTTACATTTTTTGTTTTCTTGCTTTTTTAAGACGAACGTAAACTCTAGCGAAAGAGTTGATCTCATTGCTTTCCATACCTCTTCTAGCATCGCCTGGATTTCTCTCTTCTTACTTTGAGTATTTCCTCCAAAACATTTTCAGGGTGCATCTTTCCTGCAGCAATTCTTCTGAGGTCTTAGAAACCTAAGAATATATTTTATTTCACCCTTTTATATGGTAACTGTTTGGGTAAAAATAGTAGGTGATAAGGTTTTTTTCTAATATATTAAAAATAGTATTTTATTGTGAATCTTGCTGTCTCTTCCTTTGTAGGTCATATGCTCTTGTTCTTTAGAAATTTTCAGATTTTTTCTTTCTTTGATATCTGAAAATTCTGTATATTTCATTCTAATGTGTCTGAATATCAGCTTTTCCATATCTTACTTGATCAGCACTCAATGGAGCCTTTCAACCAAAAGCCATTTTTTTCCTTAATTATGTGAAATCCACCTATATTATTTCTTTAAATATTTCCTCAATTCTTCGGGACCCATTATGTAGATGTTGGGCCCATCTCCTGTCCTCCATCTACTTTTGCTTTTTCTATACTGTTTCTCCTATTGCAGTTTCCCCTCTGCGTGCCTCCCTGCTTGATCCTGGGCTGCTGGCTCAAGCTGACTCCCCCTCCCCGACTTGGTTTTCAGCAGTGTCCATTCTGCTAATCCCATCTCCTTCAACCACTGTCTTGCTCAAGCGTAATATCTGCACTTGGTTCTTTTCTGTAATTCCTCGTCATGGTACCATACTTATTTTAACAACTTGGGCCTTCTCTTCCAGTGGTCAGTGTTGTTGGTTGGGTGCTTTCCCTTTGCAACAGCTGTGCTTCTCGGGGGTCTGTGTAGTGGAGACCCTGCCTTGCTGTATATCTTGCAGAAGGGCCCAGGCCGACCATGAAGCTAGTGCACCCAGTCTTGGAGGAGGTGTGGGGTAGAGCCAAGGGCACAGCCCCCAGGACTGTAAAGCCAAGAGCAGTCACTGCTCCTGAGGCACCTCCTCGCCCCTGGGCTTGACCAGGCCCTTGGGGAGCATCTGTGTGTGAGGGAGAAGCCCCTTCTTGATGCCATCCACCTGTCCCTCTGCCCTGATATCCTACTTCCATCCTGCTCTGGAAGGCCAGGCTACTGTGGCCATTGACCAGTGCACTGAAAGGCCAGCGGTGACTATGCCAGCAGACTTAGGGGACATGGAAGAATGGAACCTACCCTGGTTTTCTCTGCCATATCTTTGCACTGTGTCCTTCCGCTGTGCCCTGTCACTCTACCCCATATGCTCCAGATAGCCTTTCAGCTCTCCCAGTGCTTCCGAGTATGCAGAGAAATTGTTCTCATCCATCTGTGGTCTCTCTAGGGTGTTCCTGGGGGTCAGATGGGCAGACACAAGGGTCTCTGCCAGGCCAGGGAAGCCCCCCACAGTCTAGTCTCCTCACTGACACACTCAGCTATTTCTCCTGTTTCCACAGGGTCTGCGGAAGAGGGAGCTGCTGAAGGAGTTGCTGCCAGTCATCGGGCAGAACCTCCGCTTCCAGCGCCTCTTCACCGAGTGTCAGGAACAGCTCGACATTCTGAGGGACAAGTAGCCTGCCCAGGCCAGCCCTGGCTGACGCAAGGGCAAGGCCACACTCTCACCGCTGATGACACACAGGGCCGCCTCACACCTCATCAGGCTACAGTAGGACGGGGAAACACTGGCAGGAGATGGGCTGTCCTGCACCAGCGTCGGCCCAGCTCCCTTGGCAGACTTCCCCTCTGTCCTAGGCCTGTTGCTCCATTGGAAGGGAGCAGCTCTGCCCGCAACTCATCCCTCCCTCCAGGACCCCTGTGCAGAGCTGGGGCTGGGGCTCTGCCCTGCTGCCCTGGGCTCGGTGAGGCGCTCCCAGGCCTGCCATCTCCAGCACGGTCCCGAGGTGGACACTAGCCTCTGCCGCTGCAGGCGCTGTGCTGCTTCAGCTATGACGAATGAGCCATTTGTGAACGAGAACCCTGAAACGTTAGTGTATTATGCAGTCAGTAGACTGACCCGAGACCTATGTAAAAGGAAAGGCTATTCCCACACACGGACTATTTTTGTACTAGAATTTGCTAACTTGTAATATGGAATTTTCCTTTCAGCCAATAATCAGGATTTCCCTATAAGTCACTTGGACATTGGTCACTTGTAGGAAATTTAAACTCTAATTATGACAGCTACGTTGAAAAATAATTGTACTGAAATTAACTTGTCTATCTTCATTTGGTTTTAATTTTTAAATGTTTGTAAAAAGAGACTGTTTTTTGGGGGATGGGGCAGAGGGTGGGCGATTTCTTTTGTAAGTATAAAATAAATGAACACACATTGGATACCAAATCATCCTGGCTTCCCTTGCCTTTTCCTTCTGACTTCCACCTTCCTGCCATCTGTGGACCCTTGTCCTAAAGTGGGCAGTGGCAGAACATCAGAGCCAGAGGGATCTTGGGTGTCACTTGGCCCCAGCCCTTCACGCAGATACTCGTTTTGCAGCAGGGTGGCCACGCCCTGGTCGTGCAGCATCTCAGGCTGACCCGGGGCCGGCGGGGAGGCCACCTTGCACATGTCTTCTCCCAAGCCAGACATCGAGGCCCTTAGTTCTGGCTGCGCTGTGCACCAAGGGCTGCAGCTAACTTGCCAATTTCCTGGAGGGAAGTCAGTAGGTACCAACTCAGATTTTCTGAAGAATTATCTGGAAGCTGGGATTTTCTTAGAAAGTGGTCCAGATGCTGACCCACAGGAGTGGAGAGTGCCAGAATCACAGATTCTTCAAACATGGTGAGGGCTGAGTACCTTCACCTCTGGGTCCTGGACCTCATTGTCACCTCCCTGCCGGATTTGTATGATCCTAAGTCTGAGGAAGGAGGCCTGGACTTGGAATCAGAAGGCCTGGGTGACTGGCCACTGACATCCCCTCTGTGGCTGCTTACCTGCCTAGTGACCATCCCACTGCTTGTCTCACTCAGATGTCAAGTGGCTGGATGGGACCCAGGCCCACACACATGCCTGACAAAGCCAATGCAGAGTGCACGTGGGCATGAGTGTCTTAAAACCCAGGCTGCAAGTGTGAGCTTTTCTTTAAAAAATGAGAAGCCAGAGATGGTGTGCAGATCAGGCAGCTCCCCTGGCAATTCTGGAGCATTGCATTGATACCTTTGGAGCCATAGGATGCACATGGCCTCAGGACTGACAAGTCTGTCTGGGGTCCAAACCAGCAAAAATCTGGGCCTCACTTTTCAGCTGTCAAATGGAGATGGGGTTAAGAAAACCTGCATGGTTGTGAGGATTAACAGGGATCACATAGGCAAAGTCCTGGCACTTAGCAAGCATTCCCTTGAAGAAACTTTGACAAATCAGTGTTTTTACACTACTATTTAGAGAGGAGAGATATGAGAAGCAGAAAGAGTGGTCGGGGACTTCTGCTTCTTACCAAAATGGAGTAACAGGAACGAAATTGACCCTCCTGCCTGAAACAACCAAAGGAATCAGTCAAAATACGTGAAACAATGGTCTTAAGACACTGGATGTCTGAAAACAAAGGACAGTGATCCCTGGGAGATGGAAAACAAACAAAATGAGCCCCACAGTTGCCACAGCTCACTACCTGGAGAGAGTTTCCAGGCTACAGGAAAGGGAGAGGAAGCTGAAGCAGAGCCCAGCGGACTTCTTGAGCTGAGGAAGCTGAGAGCCCAGGGAGACCAAGGCAGCTGGAGTTCACGGGACAGAATACCAGAAAGGAGGAAGCTCCACGGAGACACCCTGGAGCTCAGCAGAGCGAGTGAGGACGCATCGGTGCATACACCTGTGGAAACGGTGAGGCCAGGCAAAGAACCATCTGAAAGGATATGGGTGAAAATTACCAGCTGCCACTCAGGGCTGGGAGTAATGCCTGTTCCTACCAACCAGACTGGAAAAACTCATAGCTCACAGGCTTATGACAGAGTACTCAGGAAGTCTTGCCTCCGTATTAGAGAATAATTAGAGCACTGCTCCAGATCCATCTAACAAAAAATAAAAGCCAGATGCCAAAGGATCAAACTGTTTCCAAGTAATTAATTACATTGCAAAGCAACGTTCAAGAGGATTTATGAGAATACAAAAGTATGCAACATCCATCAAGGTAAAGTTCACAATGTCTGGCATCCAAACAAAGATGACCAGGCGCACACACAAGCAGGAACGCAACCCCAAATGAGGAATGTAATCAATCTGATGCATCAGAACCGACCTGAACTCACACAGATATTAGAATGAGCAGAGAAAGGCGTTAAAATGGTTATTATAACCCTTCTTTATAATGATGATTGTAACAATTCCTTTTTGAACTTATGTTCAAAAAGTTAAGTGGAAACATAGAAGACCATGACTAGAAAGTCACAATCAAACTTAAAGAGATGAAAACTATAACATGGAGATGAAACAGTACCTGGGACAGGATAAATGGCAGATTAGATATTGCAGAAGAAAAGATTAGTGAATTTGAAGGCATAGCGATAAAAATGCTCCAAAACAGAAAAAATTAAAAGAGGAAAGAAAAGAAAATAGCATTAGTAAGCCATGGATCAATGTTGAGTAGCCCTAATATACAAGATGGAAGTCCTCAAAGGAGAGGTGAGAGAAGCAGGTGACAGAAAAAAGTATTTGAAGAAATAATGGCCAAAAACGTGCTCCACCCCTTCCTGTTCTCCCTTATGCCCCTGCAAGTGGCCCCTGTGCTACTGCCCATTTTCCCCTCACCCCTACCCCTGCCATGCCTGCTGACCTCCCTACCCCTGTCCACTGGTGTCCCGTACCTTCCCACTACCTCTACTTGCTGAACTTGTTCACAAGCAGAACACTGGGGGCCTGTGCTTTCCTGGGCTGGGACTCCCTGGGTCTCGTCTCACAGTTCTGACCTGATTACCTTGGTCATCTCCCAACTTCGGCTTTCAGATCACTGTGAGGAGTCAAGAGCCCTTCACTAATCAGGTCGGTGCAGTGGGAGCTTGTGTATACATGCAGCAGGCACACAGGCACACTCAAGAGAAAAAGCAAAATCCGTCAGCTCTTCCCATGCTGGATCTGTGTCCCTGTCCTCTCACACACGTGGCCAATGTTTTCTCCAGATTGTTCTTCATCTTTAAATTGTATTTGTGTGTTGACTTAAGTTTCTAATTGTTGTGAAATTTAATTGCTGTTCTTTTGTGATGGCTTTAACTATTTTAAGCTTTACCAAAGACACATGATGGCAAATGAAAAAGCTCATGAAAAGATGCTCGACATCATAAATCATTCAGAACATGCAACATAAAACCATAATGACATAACAATACGTACCTATCAGACTCGCATTAAATTTTAAAAAACGTACAATACTGACTATGGGTGAGAATGTGGAACAACTGGAACTGTCATACATTGCTAGCACGAAGGCAAAATAGTATAGTCACTTTGATAAAGAGTTTGACAGCTCCTCGTACAGTTAAACACACACTTACTGTAGGGCCCAGGTATTCCACTCCTAGGTTATTGTTTCTGTTTTTGTTTTAAGATACAGAACATTTTCCACACCATGAGGATGCCTCATGTTGCCCTTTAAAAAATAATAATAACAGCTTTACCGAGATGTAATTCGCATAACATGCACTTCACCTATTTAAAGTGTACAATTAATTCAATGGCTTTTAGTATAGTCACTTTTAGAACATTTTCATCATATTGAAAAGAAACCCTATACCTTTTATCATGCCCCATCCCCCACCCCCATTATCCCTAAGCAACCACCAGTCTACTTTCTGTGTATATTTACCTATTCTGGATATTTCATATAAATGGAATCATAGAACACATGGTATTTTGTGACTAGTTTCTTTCTTTAGCATAATTTTTTCAAGGTTCAACCATGTCATACCATGTATCAGTACTTCACTCCTTTTTATGGTCAAATAATACTCCATTGTACAGATAAACCACATTTTGCTTATCTAGTCATCACTCATGGACATTCAGGTTGCTTCCATGTTTTGGTGATTATGCATGATACTGCTATAAACATTTGTGTACAAGTTTTTGCGTGGACATATGTTCTCATTCTCATGGATAGATGTGTAGGAGTAGAATTTCTAGGTCTTATGGTGACTCTATATTTAACTGAGGAACTGCCAGACTGCCTTCCAAGTGGCTGCACCATTTACATTCATACCAGCAGTGTACGAGGGTTCTGATTTCTCCACATTCTCACCAACAATTCTTATTATCTGACTTTTTATTCTAGCCATCAGAGTGGATGTGAAAACATATCTCATTGTGGTTTTGATTTGCATTCCCCTAGTGACTATGTATGTTGAGCATTTTTAATGTGCTTATTGTGCATTTGAATATCTTATTTGGAGAAATGTCCGTTTAGATCCTTTGCCAATTTTTAAATCAGGTTATTTATTTTTATTACTGAGTTGTGAGAGTGTTTTATACATGCTAGATACAAGTTCCTTGTCTGATATATGATTTACAAATATTTCCTCCCGTTTTATAGGTTGTATATTTGCTTTCTTGATAGTGTCATTGAAGCATAGAAGTTTTCTGTTCTGATGAAGTATGATTTATCTATTCTTTCTTTTATTGCTTGTGCTTCTGGTTTCACATCTAAGAAACCATTGCCAAATCTGAGGTCATGCAAATTTACCCCTATGTTTTCCACTAAGAGGTTTTTTTTTTTTTCTTTAATTTTTATTGAGTTAATGACAGGTTACAATCTTGTGAAATTTCAGTTGTATATTATTGTCTGTCAGTCGTGTTGTAGGTGCAACCCTTCACCCTTTGTGCCCACCCCCACCCCCCCTTCCCCTGGTAGCCACTAATCTGTTCTCTTTGTCCACAGGTTTAAATTCCTCATATGAGTGGAGTCATACAGAGATTGTCCTTCTCTATCTGGCTTATTTCACTTAACATAATTCCCTCAAGGTCCATCCATGTTGTTGCAAATGGGACAATTTTGTTCTTTTTTATGGCTGAGTAGTATTCCCTTGTGTATATATACCACATCTTCTTTATCCAGTCATCAGTTGATGGGCACTTGGGTTGTGAATAATGCTGCAGTGAACACTGGGGTGCATGGGACTTTTGGGATTGCTGACTTCAAGCTCTTTGGATAGATACCCAGTAGTGGGATGGCTGGATCGTATGGTAGTTCTATTTTTAATTTTTTGAGGAAGCTCCATACTGTTTTCCATAGTGGCTGCACCAGTTTGCATTCCCACCAGCAGTGCATGAGGGATCGTTTTCTCCACAACCTCTCCAACATGTGTTACTTTTTGTCTTGGTTATTTTTGTCATTCTAATGGGTGTAAGGTGATATCTTAGTGTAGTTTTGATTTGCATTTCCCTGATGATCAGCGATGACGAGCATCTTTTCATGTGCCTATTGGCCATCCGTATATCTTCTTCGGAGAAATGTCTGTTCATGTCTCCTGCCCATTTTTTGATCAGGTTGTTTGATTTTTTGTTGCTGAGTTGTGTGGGTTCTTTATATATTATGGAAATTAACCCTTTACCGGATGTATTACTTGCAAATATTTTTTCCCAGTTAGTGGGTTGTTTTTTTGTTTCAATCCTGTTTTCATTTGCCTTCAAGGAGCTCTTTAGTCTGATGAAGTCCCATTTGTTTATTCTTTCTATTGTTTCCCTTGTCTGAGAAGACATGGAGCTCGAAAAGTTCCTTTTAATACTGTTGTCAAAGAGTGTGCTGCCTACATTTTCTTCTAGAAGCCTTATGGTTTCAGGTCTTACCTTTAGGTCTTTGATCCATTTTGAGTTTATTTTGGTGAATGGTGAAAAAGAATGGTCAATTTTCATTCTTTTACATATGGCCTTCCAGTTTTCCCAGCACCATTTGTTGAAAAGACTTTCTTTTCTCCATTGTATGCCCTCAGCTGCTTTGTCGAAGATTAGCTGTCCATAGATGTGTGGTTTTATTCTGGGCTTTCAATTCTGTTCCATTGATCTGTGCACCTGTTTTTGTACCAGTACAATGCTGTTTTGATGACTGTACCTTTGTAGTGTGTTTTGAAGTCAGGGATTGTGATGCCTCCAGCTGTGTTCTTTTTTCTCAGGATTGCTTTAGCAATTTGGGGTCTTTTGTTGCCCCATATGAATTTTAGGATTCTTTGTTCTCTTTCTGTAAAGGATGTCATTGGGATTCTGATTGGGATGGCATTGAATCTGTAGATTGCTTTAGGTAGAAAGGACATTTTAACTATGTTTATTCTTCCAATCCATGTACATGGAATGTCTTTCCATCTCCTTATGTTGTCATCTAATTCTCTCAGAAAGGCCTGGTAATTTTCATTATATAGGTCCTTCACTTCCTTAGTTAAATTTACCCCGAGGTATTTTATTTTTTTTGTTGCGATCGTGAATGGTATTGTGTTCTTGAGTTCTTTTTCTGTTAGTTCGTTATTAGAGCATAGAAATGCTACTAATTTATGTAAATTGATCTTATACTCTGCAACTTTGCTGTAGTTGTTGATTAGTTCTAAAGGTTTTCCAATGGATTCTTTGGGGTGTTCTATATATAGGATCATGTCGTCTGCAAACAGCGAGAGTTTCACTTCTTCCCTCCCTATTTGGATTCCTTTTATTTCTTTTTCCTGGTGAATTGCTCTGGCCAAAACCTCCAGTACTATGTTAAATAAGAGTGGTGATAGAGGGCATCCTTTTCTCGTTCCTGTTTTCAGGGGGATGGTGCTCAGTTTTTGCCCATTGAGTATGATGCTGGCTGTGGGTTTGTCACATATGGCCTTTATTATCTTGAGGTAGTTCCCTTCTATCCCCATTTTGTTCAGAGTTTTTATCATAAATGGCTGTTGGATCTTGTCAAATGCTTTCTCTGCATCTATTGAGATGATCATGTGGTTTTTATTCCTCAGTTTGTTGATGTGGTGTATCACGTTGAATGATTTGCGGATGTTGAACCATCCCTGTGTCCCTGGTATGAATCCCACCTGATCATGATGATCATGATCATTGATGAATTGCTGAATTCGGATTGCCAAAATTTTGTTGAGAATTTTTGCATCTATGTTCATCAGCAATATTGGCCTGTAGTTCTTTTTTGTGCTGTCCTTGTCAGGCTTTGGTATGAGAGTGATGTCGGCCTCGTAGAATGTGTTAGGAAGTGTTCCATCCTCCCTAATTTTTTGGAATAGCTTGAAAATGATAGGTATTAAATCCTCTCTGAAAGTTTGGTAGAATTCCCCAGGAAAGCCATCTGGTCCTGTGGTTTTATTCTTTGGGATGTTTTTGATGGCTGTTTCAATCTCTTTACTTGTGATTGGTCTGTTCAAATTGTCTGCTTCTTCTTGACTCAGCTTTGGGAGATTGTAGGAGTCCAAGAATTTATCCATTTCCTCTAGGTTGTCCATTTTGTTGGCAGGTAGTTTTCATAGTATTCTCTTATAATCCATTGTATTTCTGTGGAGTCTGCTGTTATTTCTCCTCTTTCATTTCTGATTTTAATTGAGCTTTCTCTCTTTTTCTTTGTAAGTCTGGCTAGGGGTTTGTCAGTTTTATTTATCTTCTCAAAGAACCAGGTCTTTGTTTCATTGAGCCTTTCTACTGCCTTTTTTGTTTCAATAGCATTTATTTCTGCTCTGATTTTTATTATTTCTCTCCTTCTGCTCACTTTGGGCTTTGTTTGTTCTTCTTTCTCTAATTCAGTTAGGTGTAATTTGAGATTGCTGATTTGGGATTTTTCTTTTTTGTTAAGATGTGCCTGAATTGTGATGAATTTCCATCTTTTTTCTTCTGCTTTATCTCCCCAACCCCTGCCCCATACATAGTTGTATATCTTAGTTGCAGGTCCTTCTAGTTGTGACTTTCCCTCTTAATACAGCTTTTGCTGCATCCCATATGAGTTGGTATGGCATGTTATCATTTTAATTTGTCTCCAGGTATTGTTTGATTTCTTCTTTAATTTCTTCAATGATCCATTGTTTGTTCAATGACATATTGTTTAGTCTCCACATCCTTGTGCCTTTCTCAGCTCTTTGCTTGTAATTAATTTCTAGCTTTATAGCACTATGATCAGAGAAGATGCTTGTTATTATTTCAATTTTTTTAATTTGTAGAGGCTTGCCTTGTTTCCCAACATATGGTGTATCCTTGAGAATGTTCCATGCGCACTTGAGAAGAATTTGTATTCTGCTGTTTTTGGATGGAGTGTTCTATATATGTCTATTAAGTCCAGCTGTTTTAGCTTTTCGTTTAGCTCCACTGTTTCCTTGTTGATTTTCTGTCTGGATGATCTGTCCATTGATGTGAGTGGAGTGTTGAGGTCCCCTACTATTATTGTGTTATTTTTGCTATCTTCTCTTAGGTTTGTTAATAGTTGCTTTATGAACTTTGGTGCTCCTGTGTTGGATGTGTAGATATTTATAAGCATTATTTCTTCTTGATGAAGTGTCCCTTTCATCATTATGTATTGGCTCTCTCTGTCTCTCTTTACCTGCCTTATCTTGAAATCTGTTTTGTCTGATATAAGTATTGCGACACCTGCTTTCTTTTGTTTGCTATTAGCTTGGAGTATTGTCTTCCACCCCTTCACTTTGAGCCTCTGTTTGTCCTTGGAGGTGAGCTGTGTTTCCTGGAGGCAACAAATTATTGGATCTTGTTCTTTAATCCATCTTGCCACTCTGTGTGTTTTTATTGGAGAGTTCAGTCCGTTTACATTGAGGGTGAGTGTTGATGCATGAGGGCTTAATGCTGTCATTCTGTTGCTCGATTTCTGGTTTTCCTGTATTTCCTTTGTTTCTCGTCCTGTGTCTTTTAGCCTACCCATTGACTTCTGTAATTTCTTATGCTGTGTTTTTTAGCTTTTTCCTTATTTATGTTTTGTGCCTCTGTTCTGTTTTTTAGTTTAGTGGCTACCCTGAAGTTTGTATTCAGAATCTCGTGCATAACGTAGTCCATTTTCTGGTGGCCTCTTATTTCCTTAGCCTAAACTGATTCAATCCCTTTCCTCCTCCCCTCCTAAATTATTATTTTCATCTCTTATTCCAACTTGTGTTGTGAGTTTGTGGTTAGAGTGATAAGACTGTCTTTGCTTTGGTGATTTCCTTCTCTTTATCCTAATTCTATAGTTGAATATTTGCTATCCTACGCCAGTTCTATCTATTAGTCTCTCTACTCTGTATTTTGTGACCCCTTTCTCCCTTTTTTTCTTTTATCAGGTATGAGAGCCTTCTTGAGGATTTCTTGTAGTGGAGGTCTTGTGGCTACAAAGTCCCTTAGCTTTTGTTTGTCTGGAAAGGATTTAATTTCTCCCTCATAGCTGAAGGATATTTTTGCTGGATAGAGTATTCTTGGCTGAAGATTTTTATCCTTTAAAGTTTTGAATATGTCATTCCAATCTCTCCTATCCTGTGAGGTTTCTGCAGAGAAATCCGCTGAAAGTCTGATAGGGGTTCCTTTGTAGGTTATTTCCTTTTGCCTTGCTGCCCTGAGTATTCTTTCTTTGTCCTTCATTTTTGCAATTTTTACTACTATGTGCCTTGCAGTAGGTCTTTTTACATTGACAAGTCTAAGAGATCTGAAAGCTTCCTCCACACACGCTTCTCACTCAGTCCCTAGATTTGGGAAGTTCTCGTCTGTTATTTCGTTGAGCACACTTTCTACTCCATTTTCCTTTTCCACACCCTCAGGAATTCCGATGATTCTTAAGTTGCATTTTCTCATTGAGTCAGCTAGTTCTCTGAGATTTTCTCCAGTTTTTTAAATTTTTAGTTCTCTTTCTTCCTCTGTCTGGAGCCATTCAGCCTATCTTCGATTATGCTAGTTTTCTCCTCTATGGTGTCTACAGGGGCATTCAGGGAATCCGTATTCTGTTTAATCTTATCCATTGTATTTTTCATCTCTAGTATTTCTGATTGATTCTTCTTTATAGTTTCTATCTCTTTTGTGAAGTAACTCCAGAACTCGTTGACTTGTTTCTCTATATTTCCCCTTATCTCATTGAGTTTTTTGATGATAGCTATTCTGAACTCATTTTCTCTTAGTTTAACTATTTCCAAATCTTCAGGACATACTTCTGTGTTTTTATTGTTTTCCTTCCAGTCTTGAGCTTTTATAAATTGCTGAATGGTAGAGGAGCAGTTTTTGTGCATGATGCTATTATTCGGTTGCAGTCACAGCCTGTTGCCACTCGATGGGGGTCGAGCACAGCATGTTCAGAGCCCTTCGCCTTCAGCCACGATGGCAGCGCGCAGCGTGGATTGAGGGAGGAGGGGCACTTTCACTCATACTGACCTGGATTGGATCAGCTCTCACTCTCTGGTCTCCCAGGACCCTGGCTTGATGGGTTCCCCGCACACGGAAGCTTTCCCCCATCAGCGGGTGTCCACTGCCCCAGCAGTGGGAGTCCTGGATGATCCCCAGACGTGCGGCCCCTCCACCACTCCTTCCCTCACCCACGGCAGCGATCCCAGTCTCCAGGAGAGGGAGAAAAGTTCTCTCCTACCCCGTTCCAGCTCCTTTGAGGGCAGCTCCAGCCTCTCTGTCTTCCATCGTTTGGCGGCTGCGGGTCTCTGACGATTTCTGTGTTATTAGGATTCTGTTGCTTGGAATGTGGTTGCTCTTTTTGGTTATAATTTGGAAGGGAGAGAATCCCAGGTGAGTTCACTCCGCCATGTCGCTGACGTCACTCCCCTAAGAGTTTTATAGTTTTAGTTCTCATATTCAGGACTTTGATCCATTTTGAGTAAATTTTTGTATGTGGTATGAGGTAAGAATCCATTCACTATTTTGCATGTGGCTACCCAATATCCTTGCACCATTTATTGAAAAAACTGTTCTTTCCCCCAATGAATGGTCTTAGAACTCTTATTGAAGAATCAGTTGTCCATAGTCACATGTGTTGTTTCTGGACTGTCATTCTATTTCATCGATCTATATGTCTGTCCTGAGGCCAATACCACACTGTCTTGATTAGCATTGCTTTACAGTTAAGTTTTTAAATCAGGAAGTGTGACTCCTCCAACTTATTTGTTCCTTTTCAAGATCGTTTTGGCTATTGCGGGGCCTTTGACTTTCCATATTAATTTTAGAATCAGCTTGTCAGTTTCTTCAGTTCTGATAGGATTACAATGAATCTGTAGATCAGTTTGGGGAGTATCAGCATCTTAACAATATGAGGTCCTCCAACTGATGAACACAAATGTCTTTCCATTTACTTAGGTCTTCTTTAATTTCTTTCAATAGTGTTTTGTAGTTTCCAGTATATAAATTTTACAGTTCTTTAATAACATTTGTTCCCAAGATGTTGTTCTTTTTGATGCTATTATAAATGAAAGTGTTTTAAAGCTTTCACTTTTAGACTGTTCATTGCAAGTGCATAGAAATACAATTGATTTTTGTGTATTAATCTTGTATTCTGCAAACTTGCTGAACTCATTTATTAGTTTTAATACTTATTATTGGACTCTTTAGAATTTTCTGTATACAAGATCATGTCATCTGTGAATAGAGATAGTTTGAGATAGTTTTACTTCTTTTCCTATCTAGATGCCTTTTATTCATTTTTCTCACCTAAGTGCTCTGGCCAGAACCTCTAGCACAATGTTGAATAGAGTAGCAAGAATGGACATCCTTGTCGTGTTACTGATCTTAGGGGGAAAGCATCCAGTCTCTGACCACTAAGTATTACACTAATTAGGGGTTTTTCACAGATTCCCTTCATCAGGTTGAGGAAGTTCTCTTCTAATTCTAATTAATTGATTTTTGAATGTTGAGCCAGCCTTGCATCCCTAAGTTAAATCCCACTTGGTCATGGTATATTATTCTCTTTATATGTCACTGTATTTTTGAGGATTTCGTGTCCGTATTCAAAAGATATATTGGTTTACAGTTTATTTGTGAGGTCTTTTCTGGTTTTGATGTCAAGGTGTCACAGAATGAGTGAATGAGTTGGATGAGTGAATGAATGATACTTCTGTTTCTTTGAAGAATTTGTGAAGAATTGGTATTAATTTTTTTAATGTTTGGTAGAATTTAGCAGTAAAGTCACCTGGGCCTGTGCCTTCTTTGTGGGTTGTTTTTTGATTGCTAATTCAATCTTTTTATTTGATATAAGACTATTCAGATTGTCTGTTTCTACTTGAGTCAGTTACAGTAGTTTGTCTTTCTAGAAATATGTTCATTTTATCTGTTATGTAATTTGTTGGCATACAATTATTCATAGTATTCCTTTATAATTTTTATTTCTGTAAGATTGGTAACATCCCCTCTTTCATTTCTGATCCTAGTAATCTGAGTTTTCTCTCTTGTTTTTTTGGTCAATATAGCTAAAAGTTCATCAGTTTTCTCAGTTTTTACAAAGAGCCAGCTTTTGGTTTCATTTTCTCTATTGCCTTCCTATTCTCTATTTCATAAATTTGTGCTTTTATCTGTATGACTTCCTACCTCCTGCTTACTTTAGGTTTAGTTTACTCCTCTTTTCCCAGTGTCTTAAGCGGGAAGGTTATGTGATCAAAGCTATAAAATTTCCCTCTAAGCACTGCCTTAGCAACATCCTATGAGTTTTGGCATGTTGTGTCTTTGTTTTCATTCATTTCAAATTATTTTTTAATTTCCCCCCCCTTTTTTTTTTAGGAAGATTAGCCCTGAGCTAACATCTGCTGCCAATCCTCCTCTTTTTGCTGAGGAAGACTGGCCCTGAGCTAACATCCATGCCCATCTTCCTCTACTTTATATGTGGGATGCCTACCACATGGCTTGCCAGGTGGTGCTGTGTCCATGTCCACATCCGGGATCTGAACCAGCAAACCCCGGGCCGCCAAAGTGGAATGTGTGCACTTAACCTCTGCGCCAACAGGCCAGCCTGTAATTTCCCTTTTGATTTCTTCTTTAACCCCACTGGTCATTTAGAGTGTGTTGTTTGATTTCCACATGTTTGTGAATTTCCCAGTTTTCTTTCTGTTATTGTAATTTCCTTCCATTGTGGTAAAAAAACATACTTCGCACTTTTTCTATCTTTTAAATTTATTGGAGTCTGTTTTATGGTTTGTCCCAGAGAATGTCCCATATGCACTTGAGAAGAGTGTTTATTCTGCTGTTGAGTGGAGTCCTGTTGCCCTTTTATAGCCACACCACTTCTCTGACACTCCATCATCTCCTTAACCCGTGGTAACCACTACTCTGTTCTCCACTTCTGCAATTTTGTCATTTCAAGAATGTAAAATAAATGGAATCATACAGTATGTAACATATTGAGATTGGCTTTTTTTCACTCAGGGTAACTAGAGATTAATTCAACTTGTTTTATGTAACAATACTTCATTCCTGTCTATCGTTGAATACTATTTCATGGTTTTGTTACACAGTTTATTTAACCATTCACCTATTGAAAGACATGAGGGCTGATTCTAGTTTTTGGCTATTATAGTTAAAGCTGCTATTAAGGTTTTTGTAGGAACCTACATCTTTGTTTTCCTGGACAATTGCTGGGTCTTATGGTAGATGCATGTGTAGTTTTTTCAATAAACTGACCACAGCAATTCAATGGAGAAAGAATAGTCTTTTCAACAAATGCTGCTAGAGGTACTGGACATCCACATGCAAAAAAAAAAGTGAATCTAGACTTTAAAAATGCTACTCTAAGAAAGTCAATGTTAAGAGAATGAAAATATGAGTGTTAGATTTGGAGAAAATATTTGCAAATAACTTATTTGATAAATGACTTATGTGATATTACAAACTCTTTAAAGAACTCTTAAAATTCAACAATAAGAAAACAAGCAACACAATAAAAAAACAGACAAAAGATATGAACAGACACCTCACCAAAGAAGATGTACAGATGGCTATAAGTATATGAAAAGATGCTTAACATAATATATCATCAGGGAATTTAAAAATTTAAGAAACAATGAAATACCACTACACACCTATTAGATTGGCTAAAATCCAAAAAACTGACAATACCAAATGATGTCAAGGATGTGGAACAACAGAAACTCATTCATTGCTGGTGGGAATGCAAAATGGTACAGACACCTTGGAATACAGTTCTGGCAGATTCTTATAAAGCTAAACACAGCCTCACATATGATCCAACAATTTAACTCCTAGGTATTTACTGAAATGAGTTGAAAACTTATACAAAAACCTACACACAAATGTTTTAGTAGCTTTATTCATAGATGCCAAAGACTCAGATCTACTGAGATGTCCTTATAGGTGAATGAACAAAATTTTGTACCAACAGTTCCAATCAGTGATTTTTTAAATCTATACACTGGAGTATTGTTCATCAATAAAAGAGAAATGAACTGTCAAGCCATGAAAAGATACAGATAAACCTTAAATGGATAGTGCTAAGTGAAAGGAGCCAATTTGAAAAAGCTACATACTATATGATTCCAACTAAATGACATTCTGTAAAAGGCAAAACTATAAATATAGTAAAAATATCAGTCGTTGCCAGAGATTCTGTGGCTGGGGGGAGGGGGTTTGGACAGAAGAAAATGGATGAATAGGTGAACACAGGGGATTTTTACAGTGGTGAAACTGTTCTGTATGATACTGTAATGGTGGATACATGACATTATGCAATTGTCAAAATTTATAGAATGTACAACATAAAAACTGAACCCTAATGCAAACTATACACCTTATAGTCTTTAGTTAATAATGATGTATTAATACTGGTCATAAATTGTAACAAAAGCACTACACTAATGCAAGATGTTAATAAGAGGGGAAATGGGGTATATGGGAACTCTGTACTAACTGCTCAACTTTTTTTTAAACCTAAAACGGCCCTGAAAATAATTAAATCTATTAATTTTTGAAAATCTGTTGGACATATTTGTATGGGTATTTTTCTGGGTTCTCTACTGTGTTCCTTATGTGTCTGTCTCTCTATCAATACCACACTGTCTTAATTATTGTAGCTGTATAGAAAGCCTTCACATTGGGTAGAGTGATTTTTCCAACTTTGGCCTTCTGTTTCAAAACTGTTTTAGCTATTCCAGGGCCTGTGTCTTTCTGTATATATTGTAATATAAACTTGTCTGCATCTACAAAAAAAAGTACTTGGATTTTGATAGTAATTGTGTTAAAACTGTACACCATTTTGTGGGATATTGATCTCCTTACTATGTTGAGACTTCCAATCTATGAACATGGTATGCCTCTCCATTTATTTAGATCTTTGATTTCTTTCATCAGCATTGTGTAGTTTTTCATCATACAAGTCCTATAAGTGTATTGTCAGATTTACACAAAGAACTTTTTTTGGAGCAATTACAAATAATATTGTATTTTAATTTCAGTGTCCACATGTTCACTTCTAGTATATAGAAACACAGCTGATTTTTACATGTTGATCTTATATCCTGCAATCTTGCTAAACTCACTTATTAGTCCCAGGACTTTTCTGTAGATGCCTTGGGATTATCCACATGGACAATCACATCATCTGAATACAGGGACGCTTTTATTGCTTCCTTTCTGATTGGTATGCCTTTTATTTCCTCTTCCTGATTGCAGTGACTGGAACTTCCAATATTTTCTTGAATGTTTTTCGTTTACTTTGGATTTTGATTTTTGTTGTTTTATTTGTTTTTTTTTTTTTTTTTACTTCAACCACTTTATTTGAAAACCCAGTTAGTGATTTGACCTCATGATTCTTTTCTTTTCTGTTCTTTTCTTTTAGAGATTGGCACCTGAGCTAACAACTGTTACCGATCTTTTTTTTCTGCTTTTTTTTCTCCCCAAATGCCCCCAGTACATAGTTGTATATTTTAGTTGTGGGTCCTTCTAGTTGTGACACGTGGGACACTGCCTCAGCGTGGCCTAACGAGCGATGCCATGTCCGCGCCCAGGATCTGAACCCTGGGCCGCCGAAGCGGAGTGTGTGAGCTTAACCACTCGGCCACAGGGCCGGCCCCCATGATTCTTTTCTTGCACAAGTAACTGATGAGGCCTAGAGTTGCCACAACGCCTGCTAAGGCAACAACAGCAGCCATCCTTTTGAAAGCAACATACACAACAGTCCCGTTCCCTTTAGTGTCCACAACGTCTCTGAACGAAGAGCCATCTGATAACAGGAGGATAGGTCCCTTGTTCCTGATCTTAGAGGAAAGCATTCAGTCTTTCACTATTGAGTATTCACTAATGTTAGCTATAGTTTTGTGGAGACGTTCTTTATCAAGTTGAGGAAATCCCCCTATTCTTAGTTTTCTGAGAGTTTTTATCATGAATAACTATTGGACTTTGTCAAATGCTTTTTATGCATCAATTCAATTGATAAGATGATGTGATTTTTCTTAGTTAGCCAGTTGTATGATGGATTACATTGATTGACGTTTGAACACTGAACCAGCCTTACAAGCCCGGAATATACCCCACTTAGTCATAGCATGTAGTTCTTTTTATACTTTGCTTAGTTTCATTTTATAATATCTTCTTAAGAATTTTTGCGTGCATATTCATGCTTGTAGTTTCCTTTTTGTACTATTTGCCTGTCTTTTGTATCAGAATAATACTAACTTCATAAAGTAAATTTGGAAGTGTTCTCTATTTTTCCGGAAGAGATTATATAGAATTGGTATCGATACTTTAAACAAATTGGTAGAATTCTCCATGAAACCATCTGGCAATGGAGATTTCTATTTTGAGAATTCTGTAACTACAAATTCAACATCTTTAATAGTTACGTGACTATTCAGGTCATCTGATTCATATTAAGTCAGTGTGGATGTTTGTGTTTTTTGAGGAATTGGTCCATTTCATATAAGTTGTCAAATTTACACTTGTGGAGATGTACCTACTATTCCCTTATCCTTTTGATGTCTGCAAGGTTTGTACTGATAACATGTATTCTATCCCCTATTTCATTCCTAATATTGGTAATCTGTGGCTCCACTCTTCTTTTTCTTTGTCCATCTTGCTAGAAGTTTGCTAATTTCATTGATCTTTCAGAACTTTTAGTTTGATTGATTTTCTATATTTTTCTACTTACAATTTTATTGATTCATCCTCTTGCATTTACTTCTTTGTGCTTGTTTTGGTTTGATTTCTTTTCTTTTTATAGGTTTATGAAGTAGGAGCTTAGATTATTGACTTGAGACATTACTTCCTTTTTTCCAGCTTTATTGAGGTAAAATTGACATATAACAATGTGTAAGTTTAAGGTGTACAAGATGATGATTTTATACACTTAAATGTAGCAAAATGATTACCAAAGTAGGGTTATTCAACAGCTCCATCACCTCACATAATTACCATTTCTTTTTGTGGTAAAAACATTTAAGATCTACTCTCTCAGCAACTTTCAAGTATGTAGCTGGCTTTAGGTAGTATGTACATTTTAACAATATCAATTCTTCCAATTCATAAACATGGATATCTTTCCATTTATTCATATCTTCATCCTACTATCGATTTCTAGTTTCATATCATTGTGATCAGAAAAGACAGTTGGTATTTCAATCTTCTTAACTTTGCTAAGACCAGGTCACATGGCTTAGGTCACACTGTGACTCTAAGACAGGCCCGGCTAGACTCGAGGATGCCCCTCCGTGTTCAGGAAGGCTTCGCCCAGACACACAAGGTTGGAGTTGGGGGGAGCAGGTCTCACAGTTGGGGATGCTCTTCTGGGCAAGTAGATCAATAAATGTGGGGAGAGGGTTTCCAGCTTCCGTAAACGGTTCTTGGAAGGTATTTCTCTGAGCTGCACTGAAGACATGGAATTGCCTTCTCTGATTATGTCAACAGGCATGATCGGAACAGTGAGACTCCATTGGCCAGACGGGTTTCCCTCTACTCTCCCTGACCCAGCTACGTTCGTCAGGCCACGCGTTCGAGAAACGAGGGCATCCCAAGGGAAGGCAGCATTTGAAACTGAAAGCTGAGTGGGAGTTTGTTGGATGGAGAAGTGGAAGGAAGGAGAGAACATTCCATGGAGGAGAAATAGCACATACAGAGGCAAGGAGGCAAAGAAAGGAGCCCAGCCCATGCAAAAGAATGAAGAGTCTGCTGTCGGGGAGGCTGGGAGCGGAGGGAAAGGAGCAGCAGGCACCCTGGGGGCCAGACTGCGGGAGGCCTTGAGCGCCCAGTGAGGGGGTCTGGGCTCGGGCTGTGGGAAACAGGAAGCCCCTGGAGGTTGTAAGCGCGGCGTGGTGGAGTCGGAGCTGGGTGTGTTCTGTGACATTGCTGTGGCCGGGTCTGGGGGATGGACGAGCTGGTGCCAAGGACGAGGCTGTCCCAGCACGTCGTTAGGGACCTGCTGCTCAGAGGGGGGCGGCAGAACACCAAGCTCCGCTCATGCTGCCGGTGTCCTTTCTCCCGGCTCATGCTTAGACCTTGACCAGGCTGCACCCAGGTCTCAGCTGTGCCACTGCCCAGCTCTGGGACACGGGGCAGGTTACGTGTTTCCCTGAGCCTCGGTTCCCTCATCTGGAATATGGGGGTAGGAATACCCGCCTCACATGGCAGTTGTGAGGCTGCAAGGCCAAAATGGAGGTGATGGTGGCAGACCGTTGACCCCGACCTGCACAGAGGAGGAGCAGCAAGTGCCGCTGCTGCTACCAACGCCCTGTTGCTCCAGAGCGCGTGTGCACGGAAGAAGCTTGAACAGGGAGGACACGGGTGAACATGACATCAAGGGACCCAAGCTTCTTGGGGCAGCTCTGAAAGCAGGTCAGCCTGACTCCTGCTGACCTCCAAGGTGAGAGTCCTCCAGCCCACAAGCCCCTGTCTCACTCTCCTCCTGGAGACTCTGGGTCTAAATCAGAACATGCCAGAAGAGGCTGGTTTCCAAGAGCGTTTCCCTGGAGGCCAGGCTGGAGCCCCAGGGAGCACAAGGGCATCGTCCTGCATTGTAGACCAAGTCCCGACTGCCCTGTTTGCCAGGCCCAACCACCCCGTGTCCCAAGGGAAAACCCCGGTGTGGAGCCAGGACGACCCAGGCCTGAAGCCTGCAAGCTCTGCAAGTTCAGGAGAGCTGCTCCGCCCCAAGGGGCCTCAGCTTTTCCATTCGGAGGATGGGAGCAGTGCTGCCCACGTGGGGGCCACCGCTGGGGGAAGTAAGTCAACTAACGCCTGTGGCACGTGGTCACGTGGCCGGGTCTCTGGTCTGGGATCAGGAAGTGCATTTATTGAGTGCCTGTGATGTGTAAGCCCCTTGCTAAGTGCTGGCAACAGCCCGACAGATAAGATGTGGATCCAGCTTAAAGGGCAGGCTCGGGGCCCCGATGACTGAGCACACAGCGAATGGTGAGGTAGGACAGTCCCTGCTGGGTCCTGGTCCTCTTCATGAGGGTGTGTCAGTGTGTGTTAAAGACGAGTTTTCCACGGAAGTAATGGTATACTTTGAGATGACATCCATGTCCTGGAGGCTGGGGCCCGTAGTTTCTCTGAATCATCACAAACACTGAAAGTAATCATCTGCACAAAATCTGCTGTTCTTATAATGATAATAATAAACATGCTGTGACAGCAGCATCTCACTCGATCTTGGAAAGAGATGGATAAGATCTAGTGGGGAGATAGCAGTGTCCCCGTTCCACAGATGAGTAAACAGAAGCTCCAAGAGGTGAGATGAGCTGCCCAAGGTCACACAGATTGGAAGAGCTGGGTCTAAAACTTAAGCCAGATCCAGCATCTAATCCCTCATCCTTGTCACTGAAATGCACTGCATGGAACATCTTCAGGAAATGTGTGGCGATCAACAAACACAGAGGGGCTGCTCAGGAGCTGGTCAGTCCACAAACATTAACTGAGCATCTACTACATTCCAGACGCCCTCTGAGTAGGGTGGTTCCCGCCCTTGTGGGGCTACCGTCAGAGGGCAAGACAGCCATCCAATAAATAGTTACACTGATGCTCTTAAGAGACTCTCCGCTCGCCCGCTCACAACCACTGTACTGAATAAACTGATGCTCACTCTGCTTCTGACGACCCCATGGTCTACTAAACGCTGGCAGCCTGGGCCGTCCCTGCCCAACCTGGTGATGAGGATTTTTAGGCTGGTTAATTTTAAAATGGTTTATGATGAGGATTTTTAGGCTGGTTAATTTTAAAACTACAGATGAGAGGCAGGCTCCGAGCAGTGGAATTTGCTTGCCCCTTTGTTGGGAAACATTTACATTTCTAAGGAAAACCTCTATCTGTAAAGATGTCTCCCTCTCTATGCCAGGGAGAAGGGGGATGGCCTTATCTCTAGAAACTCTTAATGCCAGAGGCAAGAACTTAAATTGGTTACTGTTTGGCAATGTAACTGATTTAGGGTGGTGGCTTCTGACCTTTACTTAATGCGAATTGATTCTTGTCTAAAAGTCATAGGATCACCCAATGACCAGACCCCACCTGCACTGATACCATTTTAACTTTTTTTCATGTTCTTTCCTTTGTCTTGTAAAGAGATGACTCACATACCCATGCCTTATAAAATTAGCCCTAACCCTCAACTCGGGGCAGCAGCAGCACCTCCTCCTGCCCGTGGGCCCTGTCCCCACACAGCAGCCTGACTGCCCATGGGTCCTGTCCCTGTGCTATTCCACACTATTCTCTAAATAAAGAGCACTACTGCCAGATCTTGAGAGTCCAAGAAATCTTTCTTTGACTCCTCAGCTCACTGACCCCGCATCACTGGGACTCCGCCAGCGGATGAGCTTTGCGCTGGGGCTCCTGTTGGGCTGCCTGAGCTATTCTCATTCTCGGAGCTGTGCTGTGCCCTGAGCCTCTTCCTGCATGTCCTCCTCCCCTCCCCCTCTCCTTTCCCAGGTGTCAACCTGCTCAGTCTGAAGGCTCTGCCCGCTCAGTCCTGCTCCCTCCCTCTTTCACCTCCACAGAGGTTTCCCCCAATAAATCCTGCACACTTCTAGCTCCGCCTCGGTGCCTGGTTGCCGGAGGACGTGACCTCGCTGAGCATCCTGCAGAGTGAGGTTCAGCAGGAGCCTGAGGCAGGGGCAGCCAGCGTAAGAGACGGGAGCAGTGCTCCTGCGGGAAGGAGTGACGGGAGCGGGCACAGCTGTGAGAGAATCAGTTCAAAAATAGTGACTCCACCCCTTTCTGGTGTTCACACTTGGGTGACTCATTGAACGTCTCTGTGCCTCAGTTTCCTTCCCTGCAAAATGGGAGTAATGATGTTACCTCCTTCCAGGGCTTTGAGATTAAATGAGACAATCCACGGTCAATGGCTCAGACCTGTGTCCTCAGGAGGCTGTTGGAGAACCCCAGGGCAGCACTGAGCGGGGGGCCTGCCTGGAGCCCCCTGGGGATCCAGAGTGGTCTTACCTTTCTGTGGCTTCTGCAGACTCTCAAAAAGCTCCCACAGCTCCTCAGGCAGAAATGAGATCCAGGGGTGGCCCAGGCCCCTGTCCTCTCTGCCCATAAATATGGCCCCAGGGAAAGGGCCCACCCTGTGGGGATTTTGGCTGGGGTGTGGTGTCACTGGCAGTCTGACCATTATCTGGGTCATTTGATCCCAGGAAACTGCTAAATCGGGTAATTTGGGAGGTTCGCCTGTCTCTCTGGATCAGATGTCCTGAGTAATGGCGCTCGTCTCCTTGGGGCTGGGTCCTATGGAGACGATCTCCCTCTCAGGGAGCCTGAAGTGGACACTGGTTTCAGCTGGTGTGTTCAAGGTCAAGGCTTAGGAGAGGATGCTGATTTAGAGGCCTACACTGACCCCCTTTATTATGCGGCTTGATCCCTGATGGCGCATAGGCATCGCTAACTGATAAAGGTTGAAATACTGGAAGTTGCAAATTTTTACATTAAAAAACATTTTAATGTGAGTTTAATATATGTCCACAAGTGTAAAAATAAGAAATGTACAGCTCATGCATTTCACAAAGAACATACCCACCGAACCAGCACCCAGACCAACAAAAGGAGCATTATCAGCCCCCACCCCCCGCCAGACCCCCACCAGCAGCAGCCTCCCACCAAGTGTAACCCCTCTCCTGGAGCAGTCTGGTTCGTTTTGCAGTTTTGAGCTTGACGTAAACGGCAGCAGACAGTGTGTCTGCGTCTGGCTTCTTTGTTGACATCATGTGTGTGACATCCATCCACGTGGTCGTGGACGCAGGAGTTCATTTGTTCTCATGTGAATGGTTTTCCATTGGGTGAATACAGCACTATTGATCCGTTCTTCCAGTGAGGGACATGTGAGTCGTCTCCAGATTGGGGCTGTTACAAACAGCGCATTCTAGTACATGTAGCTCTGTGAAAATATATGCATATTTGTGTTAGGCATCAGATTTTTTATGTAAAAATAAATTAGAAGTGGATGAGTTTATGACATTATTCTTCTCGATCTCTTTCGTGATGATATAAGTATGCCTTGGGATTGGGAGAGAAAGGGGTGAAGCCACATCAGGACGCGTCCTGCTGCCCCTGGGATCTGCATCCCAGTTTTAGCAGGCCCCCATATGACTGCCAACCATCCCCTGGAAGGAAGTGACGGTTGCTGCATGTTCTGTGGAAAGAGCTTTGGAGCGAGGCCCCATACAGCGCCTCACCCAGAGGGGGCTGCCTCACACAGATGCTCCTCAGACCATCAGTTCTGCCTCCCACGCGCGCCACGACCTGACGACTCACCCCCTCCCGTCTCAGGGGTTTCATCTGTAAAGAAAGGTTAGGAATGGGTGATCTTTGGGTGACCTCAGCTTTCACTGCTGTTTGATGGGTTCCTAGGAGTGGAAATGCTGCTCGTGGGGCGGGTGTCCATTCAGCTTTAGTAGATAACGCCACACAGGTTCTCCTGGCGGTTGTACCAATTTACAATCCCGCCAGCAGCATCTTCCATTTCCAGCTGCTCCACATTCTCACGAGCGCTTGGGATGGTCGGTGTTTGTGACGTTAGTGCATTGGTGTCTCCCTGCGGTGTAAACAGGCGTGCCCAGGATTTCTAATTAGGCTGAGCCCCTTTTGAGGACTTTATTGGCTCTCTGAACTTCGTCTTTTGTTAACGTCTGTCCCAGTTTCTTGACCATTTGGTGGTTGTCTGTCTTTGACTCGATGTACAAGTTCTTTGGAAATTCTGGGTAGGAGCCCGTAGTTCTGTGTTTGGGAAACATCTGCTCCCACCCTGCGGCTCGACTCTTCACTCTCTGATGGCGTCTTCCAGCAAAGAGAAGTTCTCATGGTTTCAGCGCAGTGAAATCTATCAGTTTTCCTTTACTGACGGCGCCTTTTGCCTTGTTTAAGAAACCTTCCTCCAGCCCAAGGCGGTGAAGACTGTGTCCACTATCGGCTCCCAGCAGCTTTGCTGATCTGTCTTTCACAGTCAGATCTACAACCCAAGCGGGGGAGGCATGTGTGTGGTGTGAGGCGGGGGGATGGGAAGACCCTTTATTGTAAAGGCAGCGTCTCCCCAGATCCATCCGTAGACCCAGTGCCGTTGCGACCCAAACCCGACAGGAGTTTCGTTGTTGTTGCCTGAGGGACCCGAAGACGGATTCCAGAGTTTATGTGCAAACGCCCAAGGCCAAGGACAGCTCAGATAGTCTTGCAGGGGAAAAAAGTCAGGAACGTCTTTTACTGATATGGAGACCTACATAAAACTAAAGGAATTCAGACGATGTGACACGGGCACGAAGAACCAAACTGCCCTCTGGACCCAATGAAGAGGCCTGAACGCGCCCACACACGCGCGCAGGCACGCACACGCGCACACACACGTGCTTTGTGACAAAGGGGGTCCCACAGAGCGGTGGGGGAGACAGTTCTTTCAATAAACGAGGACGGGTCAGTAAACGGCCGCAGGTCGCAGGCCCCGCCCCTCGCTCCTCCTCCCCTGCGCCCCCCGAGGACCCAGGCGCGGGGACACCCCGCCCCGAGCCCAGTGAGTCCGCGGTGGGCGGACGAGCTGCTGGGACGAGCGGGGGTCACCAGGGGCGGCTGACTCGAGGGGCTGCTCGGGTTCCGAGCGTGCGGGCGCCACCCGGGGACCCCTGCTCGCCACCCACCGCGTCCCTATCCAGGTCCCCGCCGCCCTCGGCCTTCCTGGGCCGGCGGGCCGCTGTCCGTTAGCAGCGTGGGGTCCCCACCCTTCGATCCCAGGGTTCAGGCAAGCGGCTTCGGGGCTGGGGGCCGGGGTCTGCCCTGAGCGGGCTCGCGGGGCCGGGGTGAGGGGTGGTCTGGGGCCGGCTCTACATGCAGGACCCTAGAGGATGCTGCATACCCTGAACTAATGGAGAAGCCTCTGGCCTTCTCCCAAAAACGACTAGAACCCCTGGAGTCTCTCTAGGGATGCGATGCCACAGGTGGGGGTCGGGTATGTGACCCTCAGAATGGGAGACCCTCCTCCAGCGCTGCCGTCCCCCTCAGCCGGTGGAGTGGTGTGTACTTGGAGAGTGTCCGGGCCTCAGGGAGCCCGTCCCCCACCCACTCCCCGCCAGCCAGGCGAGGGTGCCCCCTGGACCCGGCTTCTCTCTGTGCTGCTCCCCGTTAAATTCCCTGGGGAGGAAAAAAAAGCAAACAAATTCTCCCGGAGGAAACCCTGAGTCTAATGAGCGTTTCGGCTTCTCGCTGAGAAATCCTTTCTCGCGTTCTTCAAGCCAGCGCTGATGGAGGGAGAGAAGGCGCCCAGGGTTTGGGCAGGGGGATTCGGGGAGAGCAGTGAGCAGGGGAGGGGACGGCCCACCTTGGTGGAGGCCCCTCTGCACAGCTTGTTGGCTTCCTCTCAGACCAGCAAGGGGGCATTTACATCTGGGTCAGACCCCCTAGGAGGGGAAACAGATTGTGCCTCTGCTGATGCCCTGGACCCCCACCCTATTGCCGGACTGTCTGATGCTGGGACCCTGACTGCTGGTCTCTGTTGCACCCACACCCACACCAGGCAAGCCCTGGGTGAGGCCAGGCCTTCTGGCACTGGCATGACCCCACAGGCTGGCTGCTGCTCCCTGAGGCCGTGCAGAGGAGGCTGTGCATCCTGGCCTGTCTGCCTGACCACTCTGGAGTGGCTGAAGATGGACTTTATCACCACACTCTCAGTTGTGCTCAAGGTCATTCCCCAGGTGCTGGCCTGTGCTGGGGCACCTGACTCCTGCCCCAGGTGAGGTGTCTGGCCCTGCTGCCCGCTGCATGCCCTCTGCAGGCCCTGACCCCCACTGGACCTTAGCAACGGCCCAGAAGCCAAGGAGAAACACCCAGTATCCCCTCCAGCCCCACAGGGCCCAAGGAGCCTCGGTTTACAATCTAGAGCATGTGACTGCCTTTGAGCAGACATGCCCCTGTACCTGCTCCTGTCACCCTTGTCACACACAGGCACCGAGCTAGTTCTGGATTGTGTGATGGGGCCAGCGGAATGACTCACCGTGGCCTTAAGAACGCTTCCTCAGACTCACACACTCACACAGAGGCACACAGGCTTTGTGCTCTGTCAGGTGGCACCCGAGGCCCCAGTTGGCTGCGGGGAGAAGAGGTCCCCTGGTCACTGCAGGTCACACTCGTGGGCGATAGAGGGTGAGTGGTTACCCTGCCTGTGTGTGCTGGTGTGCCCAAAGTACACGGTGGACACACTGATCCCCGTGCTCAGACGTCTACACCAGGGACGCCGTGGGTGTGACACATGCCTCCTGGGGGCTCATCGCTCTCTCCCCAACAGTCTGGCCTCTACTCTGTCTTCATGGGTGCTTCGTGTAGGTCTTCCTGGCACCTCCCGGGATGTGACTCTGGTCTCTTATCTTGTTCTGTCCCTTTACTTCTAAACCCATCTGCGTCTTTATGATGAAAATGGGTTTCATACAGACAGTATATAGTTGGGTCTTCTTTTCTAATGCGTTCTGATGGTCTCTGTGTTTTAATGGCTGCATTTAGACCTTTCCTATTTAAAATGATTATTGATATAGTTGGGTTAATATCCATCATATTTGTAACTGTTTCCTATCTATTGTCCTTGTTCTTTCTTTTTTTGGCTTATACATTTTGTGTGTGTGAAGATTGGCTCTGAGCTAACATCTGTTGCCGATCGTCCTCTTTTTGCCTGAGGAACCTTGCCCATGAGCTAACAGCTATGCCAGCCTTCCTCCACTTTGTATGTGGGATGCCGCCACACCATGGCTTGATGAGCGCTGTGTAGGTCCACACCCAGGATCTGAACCTGCAAACCCCAGGTCGCCCAAGTGGAGTGCACGAACTTAACCACTATGCCACCAGGCTGGCCCTATTTCTCATCATTTTGAAAGAGAAATTTGATGGGTAAAAATCCTCCATTGCTGGGTACTTTTTCTTTCAACACATTGAATATTTCACTCCACTCTCTTCTTGCCTGTGTGGTTTCTGAAGAGAAATTTGATATAACTCATATACTGGTTTCTCTACAGGTAAGATTTCTTTCCCTCCACCTTCTTTCAAGGTTTTCTCTGTCTTTGATTGCCTGAGGGTCAGATGATTTACAAAGGGGTTGCTCACTTGGTATTTATCCTGCTCGGTGTTCTCTGAGATTCCTGGACCTGTGGTGGGACGTACGTTAAATGAAAGTTTCTGTCCATTATTGCTTCACACATTTCTTCTGCTTCTTCCTCTGCTCCTTCCTCTCGCCCTCCTCCCTCTTGTATTCCCTTTACACAGATCTTACACCTTTCGTAATTGTCCCACCGTCCATGGATATTTTTTCTATGTTCTTCAGTCTTTTTTCTCTTGTTTTTAGTTTGAGAAGTTTCTGTTGACATTTCCTCAAGCTCACTGATTCTTTGCTTGGTCAAGTCCAGTCTGTTCATGAGCTCATCAGAAGCATTTTCCCTTTCTGTTACAGTATGTTTTATTTCTAGCATTTCCTGTGGATTCTTTCTTAGAATTCCCGTCTCTCTGCTTACTCTGGCCCTCAGTTCTTGCATGTTGTCCACTTTTTCCACTGGAGCCCTTAGCATAGTCACTAAACCTGTTTTAAATTCCCAGTCTAATAATTCCAGAATCTCTGCCGTGTCCCCGTCTGCTTCTGATGCTTGCTCCATCTCCTCAAACTGTGGTTTTTGCCTTTCAGTATGCCTTGTAGTTTTGGCTGAAAGCTGGACATGATGCATTGGCTATGAACAACTTGGTCAGTGGGCCTTTAATGTGAGGTTTTGATGTTCTAGGAGTTACACCATATTTGCTGTTTGCTGCTTGATCAGGTGTCAGAAGCTCTGATTTCCTCCGGGACCCTTTATTTTTGCAAATTTTTGTTGTTTGTCTACTCTGTTCTCTTCGGGTTTCCCTTGATACTTCCTCTTCCGTCAGATCTGAGACTGGAAGTTCTTTCCAGTGAGATCCCATTTTGATCCAGGAGCCCTGTTAATGCCGTGGGAAGGTGTAGGGAAGGCAGAGTGTTCTGTATCCTCTGATCACATCTCAGGCTTTTCGTGAGCCTGGTGCCTGAGGTTTGACCTTTACAAGTGCTTCTCAGACTTTTTCCCATTAGGTGAGAGAGTGCTTGAGGGAGCTGGAGTGGGGTAGTGCCCTTCCTCAGGGAAGGCTGGAGCGCCTAGAATAGGGTATTTCCTTCCCCCAGGCCAGTGATGCTCTGATCGGAGCCAAGGCGGCTGCTCTGGCACAACAGTTTCCCTCGAGGGAAGGCTTTCTCGAGGACAACAGGCTGTGCTGGTGTGTCTCAAAATGGGTGTTTTCTTCTCTCCCTGCTGGAAGCGTGAAGGAGTTTACTCTGATCTTCACCCTGAGAATGTGGTGGGGCTACTGGAGGTAAAACTCGGGGAAGTGTGGAGGCCCCATAAGACTGGGCCCCCTGGGGTGTTTAACTCTCAAGCTGGGCCACACTGAGCCTCCAGAAATTCATCAGTTGCAGTTTAAGTCTTGCTGCCCAGCTCCCGCCTCCAGCAGAGGCCTCTGCTCCCTTCAGCTGTGATTCTCTGTATTCAGCCCTCTCTCCAGTTTGATTGGTGATAGTTTGCCCTATGACCTCACTTCTCTGGTGGATTTAAGAGAAATTGTTGATTTTCAGTTTGTTCATCTTTTTTCTTGTTATGATAACAGGAGTGGTGGTCTCTAAGCTCCATACATATTGGACCACAAACTGGAGCTCTTCTAATCTTCATAATTAAAATGAACTAAGTTTTGCTTGTTTCCTCTGCAAATCCTTCCTTTTCATCCTTGTTTGGGAAAAAGGGAGAGATGGCTTTAGGGACTCCTTCTGCTTTTACGAAGAAGATGCCAAAACTTCTCAGGGTCATGTCCCATCCTAGAATTAAAGCTCCCTGTGTATTCGGGCCCAGAAGCTTGGGTGCCAGGCCCATGTTCTCCAGGTGGGACATGTGTGTAGGTGATTAGTCCTGGACTTTAAAAGCAAATAGTCCAAAAATAGCAAATTGCTCCATTGGAAAAGACTAAACATGTACAATGTAGAGAGATGATCTTTCTGTTGCCACGACCCGGAATTCTTTGACCCTTGGTTCAAGTGTTACTCCTAGTCGCTGTGGCTGCCTGGTTTGCACCACCCAATGGACCCTCCCCTGCCTCCCCTGCCCACTCTGGCCCTCTGGTCTCCTTCCCATGCTGCGGCGAAGGGGATCATGGAAAATGCAGATATGATGTCAAGATCCTCTCCTCCAGTGCCCAGGCTGAAACCCTTCAGTGACTCCCCAGAGGTCCGTTTACCAGTCCACTGGGTCTTGGTCTTCAGGACACATAGTCCTCGAGCTTGGATTTGGGGTCTGGTGATTGGGGGCTGCGGGAGACATAGGATAGCAAAAATTGTCAACTTTGGTTATTAAGGACAAGAAAGAAGATAACATACACACATCCGCTGTCTCCATCATTTCTTAAAGGAAGACGATCTTAATACCTCATGAGTAGGAAGGACGTGACTTCAGAAATAGAAGGCCATTGCCCTCCCCAGGCAGGGGCAGCTGGTGTCCTTACACTGACATTTTCCCGACCAAGAACTTCTGCCACTGGTGTATGGATTTGAATCTTGTCTCCATTGCTTCCTAGCTGTTGACCTCGGGGAAGCAGCTTCTCTTCTCTGTGCCTCACTGACTCCTTCTTGGGGTCCTTATGAGGTTGAAATGATGGAACCTGGGGAAGCCCTCAGCGGACTCAGTGACCTGCAGCGGCTGATAGACACGGAGCCTCGCCCTCATTCACCGCACAGCAGCGCGCCCAGTGGCTCTGTGCCCGGAGAACAGACAGGCGGCCTCTGCGGAGCGGTAGTGAGGCTCCCCGGGCAGGGGTGGGGACCTCGTGGAAGGCCAAGGGTGGGGCCGAGCAGGGAGAAAAGCCGGAAGTACTCAGGAGTGTTTACAGCCCCGGCCGTGTGTCTCCTTGAGGATGAAGTTTGCTCCCCGGAAGCTGCTGCCCTGCTGCGCGCTCTGGGAGAGGAGAGACAATGGAACCTCTCCGTGCCCCTGCCAGGGAGGCTGCTTAGTGTGCGCGTTTGGGGGAGCTGCCCCTTCACGCGGGGCATGGGCCTTGGCGCTGTCACCCACTGGGCGGGGCTGGCTGTGGGGTCGCTGTGGCCACTTGCTGCCTCTTGCTCTCCTGTGAGGTCTGAAGGACGAAAGGAGACAGCAGACGGCAGGAGGGAGCCTTTCTGTGATGTCCCCAGACGGGGACACACATGAGCCCGGTGCTCTCTCTGCTGAGGGTCTTGCACCCAAGGAGCCGTTAGCCACTGGGAGCACCCTGTGCCCTCGGAAAGGAGGTGGCGGGAGAGTCTGGGAGTCCTGAGCCCGACTCGAGCACTCTCTCCTTGTACGTTCCTTCCCCAAGGAGAGGCTGGCATGGATGCGCCTTCCTGTCTCCGCTGGCACACTCTCATTTAGCCTGCGGGCCTGGGGCAGGAACCTCGCTTGCAAAGGACAGAGAAGGCGGCTCTGGGAGTAGGTGGGCTCATGTTCGAATCCTGGTTCTGACACTTGCTGACTGTGTGACCTTGGGCAAGTCACTGTCTGCTTGACTTTGTTTCCGCATCTGTGAACTGGGGATGATAAAGTACATCCCTCAGGGATTTGATGTGAGGCTCGAGTGTGCTGATCTGTCACAATCTCAGATGCCTCCAGGGGCCAGGCAGGCAAGTGAGTGAGAGAAGTGGGCCAGGTGCAGGCAGCAGGGAGTGGTGGGGACTGCGGTAAACCAGGAGCACAAACCCATCTAAAGGGGTGCAGCTGCTGGTCAGTGTGATCTGACCCAGAGCACTCAGGCACTTCATCCAGGCTGTTATCGACACCCTTAAAATCCCAGAAGGCGGTTTTTTTGCTCAAGAGTCTGTGGGTGGACTCTGACCCTGTGGGGCTTAGCTGACCTGAGAGACAGATCTGGTCAGCAGGGAAGTGTGGTAGAAAGAAGTGTGGGCCATGTAGCTGGTTTTCCAAGTGTTCAAGAGAAACAGGAAATCAACTATATTTTTCAATGTTGGCAATTAACATTTTTTAAAAAGTTATTATTTTGTTGAAGTCATAATAGTTTATAACATTGAGGTAATAATAATTTATAACTGCGAAATTTCAGGTGTACATTATGTGTCAGTCACCATACATATGTGCCCCTTTACCCCTTGTGCTCAACCCCAAACCCCCTCCCCCTGGTAACCACTAATCTGTTCTCTTTGTGTGTTTGTTTATCTTCCACAGATGAGTGAAATCATACAGTGTTTGTCTTTCTCTGTCTGGCTTATTTCGCTTAACATAATACCCTCAAGGTCCATCTATGTTGTTGCAAATCGGACGATTTTGTCTTTTTTTATGGCTAATTAGTATTCCATTGTGTATATACGCCACATCTTCTTTATCCAATCATCAGTCGATGGGCACTTGGGTTGCTTCCACGTCTTGGCTATTGTGAATAATGCTGCAGTGAACATAGGGGTGCATAAATCTCTTTGAATTGTTGATTTCAAGTTCTTTGGATAAATAGCCAGTAGTGGGATAGCTGGGTCATAAGGTACTTCTATTTTTAATTTTTTGAGAAATCTCCATACTGTTTTCCATAGTGGCTGCACCAGTTTGCATTCCCACCAGCAGTGTATGAGGGTTCCCTTTTCTCCACAGCCTCTCCAACATTTGTTACTATTTGTCTTGCTAATTATAGCCATTCTGACAGGTGTAAGGTGATATCTCATTGTAGTTTTGGTTTGCATTTCCCTGGTGATTAGTGATGTTGAGCATCTTTTCATGTGCCTATTGGCCATCTGTATATCTTCTTTGTAAAAATGTCTGTTCATATCCTCTACCTGTTTTTTGATTAAGTTGTTTGTTTTCTTGTTGTTGAGTTGTGTGAGTTCTTTGTGTATTTTGGAGATTAACCACTTGTCGGATATGTGATTTGCAAATATTTCCCCCAGTTGGTGGGCTGTCTTTTTGTTCTGTTCCTGGTTTCTTTTGCCTTGTAGAAGCTCCTTAGTCTGATGAAGCCCCACTTGTTTATTTTTCCTCTTGTTTCCCTTGCCTGAGTAGACATGGTATTCGAAAAGATGTATCTAAGGGTGATGTCAAAGAGTGTACTGCCTGTATTTTCTTCTAGGAGTTTTATGGTTTCATGTCTTACCTTCAACTCTTTAATCCACTTTGAGTTAATTTTTGTGTATGGAGTAAGATAATGGTCTACTTTCATTCTTTTGCACGTGGCTGTCCAGTTTTCCCAATGCCATTTATTGAAAAGACTTCCTTTCCTCCATTGTAAATTCTTGGCTCCTTGGTCAAAGATTTGCCGTCCATAGATGTGTGGGGTTTTTTTTATGGACTTTCAGTTCTGTTCCATTGATCTCTGTGTCTGTTTCTGTACTAGTACCATGCTCTTATGATCACTATATTTTGAAGTCAGGTATTGTGATGCCTCCAGCTTTGTTCTTGATTTCTCTTTCTGCTAACTTTGTTATTAGAGTATAGAAATGCAACTGATTTTATAAGTTGATTTCATACCCTGCAACTTTGCCATAGTTGTTGATTATTTCTAATAGTTTTCTGATGGATTCTTTAGGGTTCTCTATATATAGAATGTCACCTGCAAACAGCAAGATTTTCACTTCTTCCTTGCCAATTTGGGTTCCTTTTATTTCTTTTTGTTGCCTAATTTCTCTGGCAATACTAGCAATACCCAAAACAATCTACAGATTCAATGCAATCCCCCTCAAAGTTTCATTGGCATTTTAGAAATGGAAAAGTTGATCCAAAATAGTGTGCTTCTCACATAAAGATAGACAAATACACCAACAGAGTAGAATTGAGAGCCCAGAAATAAGCCCATATATCTATGGTCAATTGCTTTTTCCAAAGGGTGCCAAGCCCACTCATTGGGGAAAAAGTCTCTTCAAAAAATGGTTCTGAGAAAACTGGATATCCAAAATCAAAAGAATGCCATTAGATCCCTACTTGCATCATATACAAAAATTAACTCAGGGTAGATCGATAACCCAAAAAAAATGGCTAAAACTGTAAACTGATTAAAAGAAAACATGGGGTAAAATTTTAAGACCTTAACTTTGGCACAGGTTTTTATATATGACACCAAAAGTAGGAACAAAAAAAGACAAAATACAATATTGGACTTCATCTTGGTTAAAAATTTTTGTGCTTCAAAGGAATTTCTCAAGAAAATGAAAAAGACAACCTACAGAATAGGAGAAAATATTGCAAATCATATGTCAAAAGATAAACGGAGGCATATTACAAATTGTAAGAGTTTGCTTGAGCAAAAGTCAGTTGGAATTGGGCAGCACCAAACCAGCAAGTGCTTAGACTCCACCAGCAGGAGTCAGGGAAAGACTTGCGTAGAGGAGGTGCGGAAGCAGAGAAAGGGAATCATTGACTGGCTGCAGCTTACAGCCCAGGCGACTTTTCGTGATTGTTTGTCCTCAGGTTTTGCTTTCTTACCCTTGAGGTGGTACAGGCTGAGGTTTTGGTTTGCATACGTAGCCATCAGAGCTTTGGAGCAGCTTCTGTCTGATGGCCTCCTTGTTTAACCAATTAACACACATGGAGCATAAGCCCCATGTCAGGACAATATTTAACTCTTTCTACTCAACAACAAAAAGACGAACACCCTGGGGCCGACCCCGTGGCCAAGTGGTTAAAGTTCCATGCTCTCTGCTATGGTGGTCTGGGTTCACGAGTTTGGATCCTGGACGCTGACCTACAACACTCGTCAGCCATGCGGTGGTGGCGACCCACATAACATAGAGGAAGACTGGCAACAGAGGTTAACTCAGCGTGAATCTTCCCAGCAAAATAACAAAAAACCAAAACAAACAAACCAACAAAAAGAGACAACTTGAGAGAGTGTCTGGCTGTTAAATAAATGTAGGTCAGTGTTCAGGTAGCAGGTAATGGAGACTGTCTGCTGGGTCTCCAAGCCCCACAGGACAGGAACTCCTGAGAGTCCTGTTTGTGCCAGTTCCCAGGACGGAAGGGACACCCACTAAGTGGGTCTGAATAAGCACTTCCTGATGGACCTTCTGTCTCTGTCTTCGGGGATGTAGCCACTACCACCCCACGCTGGCCCTGCACCCACAGCCAGCACCAGGAGGAGCCAATCCCTGAGGTCTGCATCCCCAGTGCCAAGCCCCAGGACCAGCTGCGTGGCTGCCCCCACCCCAGAGACATCTATGTGCTGCCCCCAGTGGGCCCTGCCTCCTCCTTCTCTGATAGGACTCTTCACGTTTTCATGGCTCATCTTTGCCTGGCCCTGAGGCAGCCAGGGGCCACACAGGGAAGAGTCATTCCTCCCCTGGGGCAGCAGTCCATGGATGAGGGAATCGGGACCTCAGCAGGGGGTCTGAATCCACCCCTGGACAGAGGATGCCCCTGTGTCCCCCGCAGCCAGTGTGGGGCGGCCACCAGGGGGCAGCAGGGAGTCACCTGGCCCAGCGCCTGAGATGGGATGGGCCTGGGCATCAGGGAGTTCCATCGTGCAGGGGGGTTAGTGACCAGGACCTCACGCCTGAAGGAAAAGGCATAGGTTTTTCTAGAGTATCGTCCTTGACAGTCATGTAGAATTCCTCTAGCTCCGTGTCTCTCAGATCTGTTCTTGGGGAATTTTCCTTTCTCTCTGGCACATGCTCAGATCCTTCTTTTCATCCCAGCCCATGCCATTCACGCTGAAACACCGTGGTGTCAGACATTTTTCCAGCACCGCATCTGTACCCAGCCCTGTGCACACATTAGGGCTACTGAGGCACAGCCCCTGTGACCTGCCCCAGGAGCTCTCAGGAAGAGCAAAAGCTTGCAGCTCCTCTGTGACTCCTGAAATACTCCATGTGCCTTAGCAAGGGGGAAGTTTTATTCAGCTCTGCCAATCAGAAGCTGTGATCGGGGGTAGGACCCTGCCGCTGTCTGTGCCTCAGGGTGTCAGCTGTAGAGTAGTTTCCGATAATGTCAACAGATTCACCTCTGAGCCCTGCCAGCCCAGGAGTGAGTCCACGACATCACTCCTGACATTACAGGAACAAAGAAGGACTTTACGGTGGTGAGGGAATGCTGTGAACAACTGCATGCCAAAAAATTAGATGACGTGGACAAATTCCTAGGAAGACAAGTTACTGGAACTACCTCAATAAAAAATAGAAAACCTGAAGAAGCGTGCAACAAGAAAAAAGATGAAATTAGTAACTAAAAACTACCCACAAAGACAGGCCCAGACACACATGGCTTCACGGAAGAATTCCATGAAATATTTAAAGGATTACTACCAATTATTCACAAGCTTTTCCGAAAAATATTAGAAGTGGAAGTGGTTACCAGAGCGCCAACCCATAAGTGGTTAGGAGAATTCCTCCAGAGGGAGCTGGGAAAAATTTACATAGAGAAAGTGCAGACGCAGAGAAAGGGAAATATTTGATTGGCTCATTAATCAATGAGCCTGATTCTATGAGGCTCATTATGTCATGGATGGACTCCCTGAGGATGGGACTTGTATACAGAGGGAGGAAGGATACTGGGGTGTTAACCAGGTAAGGATGAGTACCTCATTCTATGAGGCCACTATTACTCTGACACCAAAGCCAGATAAAGAGGTCACAAGGAAAGAAAACTATAGATCAGTAACACTTACAGGTATAGATACAAAAACCCTCTACAAATTCCCGGAAAACCTAACCCAGCAACATGGGAAAAGGCGTAAACTCCATGACGAAGTGGTGTTTAGCTCAGGAATGCAAGTTGTTTTAACACCTGGAAGTCAGTTAATGGAAAGCACCAACTGAATAGAATAAAGGAGAAAAGTCATGATCTTCTCAAGAGTCACAATGTCTTCAGGGAGCAGACGTTGCTTCTGGTTGGGTTTCTAGTCCTGTTACAGCCTCAAACAGGTGAGACTGGAGGTGCAGAGATGGGACGGGGTGTTACTCTGTGCAAAGAATCTGGGTGTCCCATACCCAGGGTGAGGGTATTGATGATAAATGATAAAGGAGTGTGATTCTGTGTTTCTGAATGTTCTGGTATTAAGATGCCACTTCCTAGACACATGATATGGACACAGAATGAAAGGATGACTAGGATTCAGGCATTGGTGAGGAGAAGGCACACTGGAAGGGCTTCAGTTGGAGAGAAGAACGTATAGAAACTAGAAGACAGAAGAGAGCGTGAGGCGTGAGAAAGTAGGAAAGTCTACATCAACTGGGGCTGAGTGAGATTAAGGAAAGAGCAGGAACCACCTGTTTCTGTCTATACATCTCATTCGAACATCACTGCCCCACGCCCCCCAACACACCACCCATGTGGCTTGTGAAAAAGTCTATTCTCAAACATTTCCTCACATCATTGCAGGGTGTCAGCACTCACACTTTCCCCTGCAGGAGAAATCATGGGCCCAGAAGAACTCTCTTGGTCCTGAGCTGTGACACCTTGGGGAAGGGATAATGTAGGTAAGTCAAACTCTTTCTCTTACCCTCTCCAATGTGTCCAAACTTAGATTTTTTCGGTCCTGTGGTATGGGAGAACTTCTCTGCTGGAAACCTGGACTTTCAAAAAGGCTCTCTGGTCTGTGAGTGATTGTCCAAGTCAGTGTATTCCAGGGGCTCCTGTGCCATGGTGAATATGGTCTGGAGCCAGTTCTCGCACCACTGCAGGGTCTACAGCCAGGACTGAGGTCTGTATTCCTATTACCTGATGGATGGGTGAGCAAGTCTCCTCCTGGGTTCATTGGCATATTGTACTGGGTCCCAAGGTTCCCACAAAGTCTCATTTGTCCGTGGATGGATATCAAATTGTTACTGTTGACGGTAGGGGACACAAATGAGGGATGTCTTATTCAGCCATGTTGATGATGTCACTCTCTCTTTTCTAATATAAGAATTTACTGTTATAAATTTCCCTCTCAAAATACTTTGGCTGCATCCCACAAATTTTATGTTTTGTTTTCATTTTTGTTCAGTTCAATATATTTTTAAAATTTCCCTTGAGCATTTCTCTTTCTCTCATGGATTATTTAGGAGTGTGCTGTTCAGTTTCCAAGTGTTTGGAGATTTCCATGTTATCTTTCTATTATTAATTTCTAGTTTTCTCAATACATTTTAAATTTTTTCAGGTTGTTTTATGACCCAGGATATGGGCTATCTTGGTTTATGTTCTATAGACACTTGAAAAGAATATGCATTTTGAGGAATGACATCAGCATCATGGTGGAGTGAGCTCTTCCCTTAGATTCTCCCCTCTAAGATACAATGAAAAGGACATTGATAAATCAACAGAAGACAGTCACATAATACAATAGACCTCTGAGAGACCCATGCAACCATACATCTGAAGGTGGAGGTGGTGGACCCCCTGGGAGGATGTGGAGGGAGGTAAGGGGAGCTCCTCTCCCTCCATGGCAGTGACTTATAGCACGGGACTGTGCAAGGCTCTGAGAGGAGAGGGGGGAGGGGCAGCTCTCCACAGGAACACCTTTGCTTGCTGAATTGCCTCCCAGCCATGGGAAAGCTACACACAGTGGAGGCTAAGTTATTGCAGGGGTATCTCCAGCAAGCCAGCACCCAAGGAAGGCAGGTAGTGAGGGCAGAGCGAGAACACTCCCAGGATTGTGCATGCAAAAGAAAGTGGCCCTTCCTCTGCCCAGCATACCAGCTCGGCCAGTTGGTCAGAACAAGGGACCCCCACCAGAGTGCCTGTGCATATGTTAGTAAAGCAGCAGCTGTGAACAGGTAATTGCAGATGGGCCCTGTCAGCATAGATTCCAAAGGACAGGCACATATGCCAGGGATCATGGTGAACTCAGAATACACAGCTCCTCCCCACCCCAGTGGCAGCAGGTGGAACCTGTGACCAATACTACCAATAAGCAATGGCACAAATCCACCCCATTAAATAATATGAGAAGGTATATCAATACTCCAGATCAGGAGGAAAATGAGAAACACCCAGAAATCAATCCTGAAGGCACCGAAATTTACAATCTAAATGACAGAGAATTCAAAATAGCTATGATAAAAAAAACTCAACGAGTTATAAGAAAATTCAGAAAGACAGTTCAATAAAATCCAGAATAAAATTAATGAACAGAGGAAATTCTTCACAAAAGAGATTGAAACTATAAAGGAAAACCAATCATAAATTTTGGAGATGAAAAACACAATGAATAAGATAAAGGAATATCTGGAGTCCTTGAATAACAGAGCCTATATTATGGAGGATAGGATTAGCAGTTTGGAGGATAGGAATATAGAAATGCTTCAGATGGAGGAGGAGAGAGAACTAAGACTAAGAGA
Source organism: Equus asinus (assembly GCF_041296235.1). Lineage (NCBI taxonomy): Eukaryota > Metazoa > Chordata > Mammalia > Perissodactyla > Equidae > Equus > Equus asinus. The sequence goes on along the minus strand of NC_091797.1, from coordinate 100,353,750 downwards.
AATGAAGAAATTCTCTAAGAAATATCTGACTCAATTAGGAAAGGCAGCATAAGGATTATAGGTATTACAGAGGGAGAGGAGAGGGAGAAAGGAGCAGAAAGCTTGTTAAAAGAAATAATAGCTGAGAAATTCCCAAACGTGGGGAAGGAGCTGGAATTACAAGTAGAAGAAGCTAGTAGAACTCCTAATTACATCAATGTAAAAAGACCTTCTCCAAGACATACAGTAGTAAAACTGGCAAAAGTCAATGACAAAGAAAAAATATTAAGAGGTGCAGGCAGAAGAAAATAACCTACAAAGGAACCTCTGTCAGGCTTTCAGTGGATTTCTCAGCAGAAACCTTACATGCCAGGAGAGAATGGCATGACATATTCAAAATTCTGAAAGACAAAAGCTTTCAGCCAAAAATATTCTGTCCAGTGAAAACAGCCTTCAGGTATGATGGAGAAATGAAAACTTCCCCCAATAAACAAAAGCTGAGGGAGTTCATCACCACGAGACCCCTCCTACAAGAAATTATTGAGAAGGCCCTGATACGTGAAAAAAAAGAGTTTACAAAGCCTTGAGCAAGGAGATAAATAAGCAGACAAAGTCAGAAAATTGCAGCTCTCTATCAGAACAGGTTAGCAAACAATGATAACATTAAAGATAAAGGGAAGAAAAACATAAAAAATAACTATAATCTCGTCATATGAACCACAAACTCACAACACAAAATGGAATAAGTTGTGACAACAATAACTTAGAAGGGGAATAGGTAAGGGATGGAATCTGCTTAGACTAAAGCAGTAAGAGGTTAGCAGAAAATGGACTATCTCAACTATGAGATATTTTATACAAACTTTGTGGTAACCACTAAACAAATAATCAAAACAAAGACAAAAATGATAAATAAAGAGAAAACTGAGAAAATCATCAAAGAGAACTACCCAACTGACTTGGCGGTCTGAAATGCACAGGACAAGAAACAAAGGAAATACAGAACAACTGGAAAAGAAGTGATAAAATGGCAGTGTTAAGCCCTCATATGTCAATAATCACTTTAAATGTAAATGGAGTGGGGCTGGCCCTGTGGCCGAGTGGTTAAGTTCGCGCGCTCCGCTGCAGGCGGCCCAGTGTTTCGTTGGTTCGAATCCTGGGCGCGGACATGGCACTGCTCGTCAGACCACGCTGAGGCAGCGTCCCACATACCACAACTAGAAGAACCCACAACGAAGAATATACAACTATGTACTGCGGGGGGGGGTTGGGGAGAAAAAGGAAATAATAAAATCTTTAAAAAAAAATGTAAATGGAGTGACTTCTCCAATCAAAAGACATACAGTGGCTGGATTGATTACAAAAAAAAAAAAAAAAGTCCCAACAATATGCTGCCTCCAGGAAACACACCTCAGCTCTAAAGACAAACACAGGTTCAGAGTCAAGGGATGGAATACGATACTCCAAGCTAATGGCAAACAAAAGAAAGCAGGTGTTGCCATACTTAGACAAAGTAGACTTCAAGATAAAAAAGACAATGAGAGGCAAAGAGGGGCAGTATATAATGATAAAAGGGACACTCCATCAAGAAGGCATAACACTTATATATACACCCACTACAGGAGCACCAAAGTACATGAATCAACTATTAACAAACCTAAAAGGAGATATTAACAACAACACAATAATAGTAGGGCACCTTAACACCCAACTTACATCAATGGATAGATCATCCAGATAGAAAGTCAGCAAGGAAATAGTGGAGTTAAATGAAAAACTAGACTAGATGGACTTAATAGATAAATATAGGACACGACATCCAAAATCAGCAGAGTACATAACCTTCTAAAAAAAAAACGTTCTCATGAAGAAGGTCTCTTCAACAAATTGTGCTGGGAAAACTGGAAAGTCACATGTAAAAGAATGAAATTTGACCATTCTTTTTCACCATTCACAAAAATAAACTCAAAATGGATCAAACACCTAAAGGTAAGAGCTGAAACCATAAGGCTTGTAGAAGAAAATATAGGCAGCACACTCTTTGACATCAATATCAAAAGGATCTTTTCAGACACCATGTCTTCTCAGACAAGGGAAACAATAGAAAGAATAAACAAATGGGACTTCATCAGACTAAAGAGCTTCTTCAAGGCAAGGAAAAACAGGACTGAAACAAAAAAAAAAACCCCACTAATTGGGAAAAAATATTTGCAAGTCATATATCTGACAAAGGTTTAATATCCATAATATATAAAGAACTCACACAACTCAACAACAAAAAATCAAACACCCTGATCAAAAAATGGGCAGGGGAAATGAACAGACATTTCTCCAAAGAAGATATACAGATGGCCAATAGGCACATGAAAAGACGTTCATCATCACTTATCATCAGGGAAATGCAAATCAAAACCACACTAAGATATCACCTTATACCCATTAGAATGACAAAAATAACCTAAACAAATAGCAAGAAATGTTGGAGAGGTTGTGGAGAAAAATGATCCCTCATACACTGCTGGTGGGAATGCAAACTGGTGCAGCCACTATGGAAAACAGTATGGAGATTCCTCAAAAAGTCAAAAATAGAACTACCATATGACCCAGCTATGCCACTACTGGGTATCTATCCAGAGAGCTTGAAGTCAGCAATTCCAAAAGTCCCATGCACCCCAATGTTCATTGCAGCATTATTTACAATAGCCAAGATGTGGAAGCAACCTAAGTGCCCATCAACTGATGAGTAGATAAAGAAGATATGGTATATACATATATACACACACACAATGGAATACTACTCAGCCATAAAAATGGATAAAATCGTCCCATTCACAAGAATATGGATGGGCCTTGAGGGTATTATGTTAATTGGAATAAGCCAGATAGAGAATGACAATTTCTCTTTGACTCCACTCATATGAGGAATTTAAACATGTAGACAAAGAGAACAGATTAGTGGTTACTAGGGGAAGGGGGGTGGGGGTTGGCACAAAGGGTGAAGTGGTGCACCTACAACACGACTGACAAACAAGAATGTACAACTGAAATTTCACAAGGTTGTAAACTATCATAATCTCAATAAAAATTAAAGAAAACTTTCTCATGGAACGTTCTCAAAGACAGACCACACGTTGGGAAACAAAGCAAGCCTCAATAAATTTAAGAAGACTAAAATGATATCAAGCATCTTTTCTGATCATAATGCTACGAAACTAGAAACCAATTACAAGAAAAAAGCTGGGCAAGTGACAAATATGTGGAGACTAAACAAAATGCTACTGAGCAACCAATGGATCACTGAGGAAATTAAAGGAGAAATAAAAAATATCTGGAGACAAATGAAAATACACCATGCCAATTCATACGGGATGAGCAAAAGTAGTCCTAAGAGGAGAATTCATAGCAATACAGGCCCACCTTCACAAACAAGAAAAATTTCGAATAAGCAATCTTAAACTACACCTAACAGAATTAGAAAAAGAAGGACAAAGCCCAAAGTCAGCAGAAGGAGGGAAATAATAAAAATTAGAGCAGAAATAAATGAAATAAAAAAAAGTAGACAGGATCAATGAGTCTAAGAGCTGGTTCTTTGAGAAGATAAACAAAATTGATAAACTCTTAGTCAGACTCACTAAGAAAAAAAGAGAAGGCTCAAATAAATAAAATTAGAAATGAAAGAGGAGAAATTATAATGGATATCACAGAAACACAAAGGATTACAAGAGAATACTGTGAAAAACTATATGCCAACAAATTGACAATCTAGAAGAAATGGATAAATTCTTAGACTCATACAGTCTCCCAAAACTGAACCAAGAAGAAATAGATCATCTGAATAGACCAATCACAAGTAAAGAGATTGAAACAGTAGTCAAAAACCTCCCAAAAAATAAAAGTCCAGGATCAGACGGCTTCTCTGGAGAATTCTACCAAACATTCAAAGAACATGTAATACCTAGCCTTCTCAAACTATTCCAAAAATTGAAGAAGATGGAACACTCCCTAACATTTTACAAGGCCAGCATCACCCTAATCCCAAAGTCAGAAAAGGGCAATACAAAGAAGGAAAATTACAGACCAATATCGCTGATGAACACAGATGCAAAAATCCTCAACAAAATACTGGCAAACTGAATTCAGCAATATATTAAAAGGATGATAACCACAATCAAATGGGATTTATACCAGGAACACAGGGATGGTTCAACATTCACAAATCAATCAATACGACACACCACATTAACAAAATGAGGAATAAAAAGCACACGATCATCTCATTAGATGCAGAGAAAACATTTGACAAGGTCCAACATCCATTTATGATAAAAAAAAAACTCTCAATAAAATGAGTGTAGAAGGAAAGTACCTCAACATAATAAAGGCCATATATGACAAACCCACAGCCAACATTATACTCAATAGGGAAAGAGTGAAAGTCATCCCTCTGAGAACAGGAACAAGACAAGGGTGCCCACTCTAGCCACTCCTATTCAACGTAGTGCTGGAGTTTTTGGCCAGAGCAATAAGGGAAGAAAAAGAAATAAGAGGAATCCAAATTGGCAATGAAGAAGTGAAAATCTTGCTGTTTGCAGATGACATGATTTTATATATAGAAAACCCTAAGGAACCCATCAGAAAACTATTAGAAATAATCAACAACTACAGCAGAGTTGCAGAGTACAAAGTCAACTTACAAAAATCAGTTGCATTTCTATACTCTAATAATGAACTAACAGAAAGAGAACTTGAGTATACAATCCCATTTACAATCACAGCAAAAGAATAAAATATCTAGCAATAAATTTAATCAAGGAGGTAAAAGATCTTTACCTTGTAAACTATAGGACATTATTGAAAGAAATTAATGATGACATAAAGAAATGGAAAGATATTCTATGCACATGGATTGTAAGAATAAACACAGTTAAAATTTCCAAAGTACCTAAAACAATCTCTAGACTCAATACAATCCCAATCAGAATCCCAATGACATTCTTCCAAGAAGTAGAACAAAGGATTCTAAAATTCATATGGGACAACAAAAGACCTCGAAGAGCTAAAGCAATCCTGAGAAAAAAGAACAAAGCTGGAGGCATCACAATCCCTGACTTCAAAATATACTACAAAGCTGTAGTAACCAAAATTGCATGGTACTGATACAAAAACAGATACAGAGATCAATGGAACGTAACTGAAAGCCCAGAAATAAAACCACACATCTACGGACACCTAATCTTCGACAAAGGAGCCAAGAACATACAATGTAGAAAAGAAAGTCTCTTCAATAAATGGTCTTGGGAAAACTGGACAGCCACATGCAAAAGAATGAAGGTTGACCATTATCTCTTGCCATACACAAAAATTAACTCAAAATGGATTAAAGACTTGAAGGTAAGATGTGAAACCATAAAACTTGTAGAAGAAAATATAGGCAGTATGCTCTTTGACATTGTTCTTAGAAGGATCTTTCGAATACCATGTCTACTTGGGCAAGGGAAACAAAAGAAAAAATAAAGAAATGGGATTTCTTCATACTAAAGAGGTTCTGGAAGGCAAAGGAAACCATGAACAAAACGAAAAGACAACCCACCAACTGGGAGAAATTATTTGCAAATGATATATCCAACAAGGGGTTAATTTCCAAAATATGTAAAGAACTTATACAACTCAACAACAAAAAAACAAACAACTCAATCAAAAAACGGGCAAAGGACATGAAAAGACTTTTTTTTCCGAGGGAGATTAGCCCTGAGCTAACACTCACCACCAAGCCTCCTCTTTTTGCTGGGGAAGATTGGCCCTGACCTAAAATCTGTGCCCATCTTCCTCTATTTTATATGTGGGATGCCTCCCACAGCATGGCTTGATAAATGGTGCAGAGTCTATGCCAGGGATCTGAACTGGTGAAGCCTGGGCCGCTGAAGCAGTGTGTGAACTTAACTGCTGTGCCACTGGGCCAGCCCCTAAACAGACATTTTTCCAAAGAAGATATACAGATGGCCAATAAGCACATGAAAATATGTGCAACATCACTAATCATCAGGGAAATGCAAACCAAAACTAACTTGAAATATCACCTTACACCCATTAGAATGGCTATAACCACCAAGACAAAAATAACAAATGTTTGAGAGGAAGTGGAGAAAAGGGAACCCTCATACACTGCTGGTGGGAATGCAAACTGGTGCAGCTACCATGGAAAACAGTATAGTGATTTCTCAAAAACTTAAAACTAGAAATACGATACAACCCAGCTATCCCACTACTGAGTATTTGTCCAAAGAACTTGAAGTCAACTGTTTAAGGGGACTTATGTACCCCTATGTTCACTGCAGCACTATTCACAATAGCCAAGACGTGGAAGCAACCCAAGCGCCCATCGACTGATGAATGGATAAAGAAGATGTGGTGTATATACACAATGGAACACTACTCAGCTGTAAGGGGGGAAAAAAAGACAAAATCGTCCCATTTGGAACAGCATGGATGGACCTTGAGGGTATTATGTTAAGTGAAATAAGCCAGACAGAGAAAGACAAACACCGTATGATTTCACTCATACGTGGAAGATAAACAAACACACAAAGAGAACAGGTTAGGGGTTACCAGAAGGGAAAGGGGTTGGGGGGGTTGCATAAGGGGTAGAGGGGCACATTTATATGGTGACTGACAACTAATAATGTACAACTGAAATTTGACAATGTTATAAACAATTATGACATCAATAAGATAAAAAATTTAAAAAATTAATGTGCATCTTGCTATTGTTGGGTGGAGTATTCTATACAATTCTATGAAATCCTGTTGCCTTCTCTTTTCCTCTCTTAGGTGATTTTAAAAGAAGTTGTATAAAATGATATGTATATAATGTATTGTTGAGCATATAACTTACAGAAATATAAAATACTTGCCAGTAACAACACAAAAGAGGGAGTAGAGTAAAGCTATACTGGGTTAAGGGAATTACTCCAGATGGCAACTTAAATACACAGGAACTATAAAGAGAATGAGAAATGATAAGCGAGAGATTAATATTTTAAAAAGCTATAGATATATACTTGCTTTCCTTATTTCTCTTATCTTCTTTAAAGCCATTAAAGTAATAACCACAACAATGCATTTTGAGTTTGTGACATTTATAGGTGTAATAGGTATTACAGTAATACCTGGAAAAGGGGAGGGGGAGGAATAGAGCTATATAGAAGGGATGTTTCTGTATCTCCCTGGAATTAAGTTAGTATAAATCTGCACCTGCTTCTTATAAGTTAAGATGTTTACAGTAACCTCTAGAGTCACTACTAATGATATAACTCAAATGCATATACTAGGAAGAAGGACCAGGCCACCCACTTCCAAAAACATAAGAACGCTATGTAGAGCATTGTCTGATCTGACGCCAGAAGGTGAGGGGATGGTGCAAAAAGGCCAGGCAGGATTCCACTTTGCTGTACACAGGGATGCTGGGAGTCAGAATCAACTCGACAGCACTAACAATAAAATATATAATTAAAATCAGATATCGTCAAGATGGCAGCATAGGCAGACTCTGAACTCACCTCCTCCCACAAACACAACCAGGTTACAAGTATTCTTGGAAAAATTACCGTGGAGAGAAAACTGAAAACTGGATAAAAAGAACCCCCACAACAAGGGACAGTCCTGACTGAGGTGGAAGAGGCAGAAATTCCTTCTGAAGAGAAAAAAAGCCACCTTCATGAGCTGCGGATATCCACAGCAGGCCAGGCAGGAGCCACCCTAACGTACACAGCCTTCCCTGGAGAAATGGGGACCTGAGCAGGGGCCTGTTACCACTGTAAGCATTCATCAGGCTCAGCACAAGTGAGACGAGTGTCTTGACTATCTGGCTTTGCTGGCTATTAACTGCAGTGGGGAATACCCCCAGAAAAGCTATCAGATGAAAGCCGAAAAAAACCAGCTCTTAAAGGGCCCATGTACAAATTCACCTGTCTCAGACAGAAACCTAAAATCACCAGAAAGAAAGGTGCACAGTCCTTTGGTGAGAAGAGACTTACCTGCTAGGCTCTGGGTGCATCTCAGTGAGAGGTGAGACCCCTCCAGAGACTGAGACATTGGTGGCAGCCATTGTTGTGAGCTAGTACAGGTATGCTGGTACAGACGCTGGCAGACACCATTGAAGCTCTTCCCCTGGCTTGTTAGCCCAGTGGTCTGCCACACCCACTAGAGCATGGATTTAATCCAGTTCAGCCAGGGCAAACAGCCCGCCCTAGGGATGGGCCCCCCAAAAGCAAGTCCTCAGGCTACTTGTCAGCCTGCATAGACCGGGTGCCTTGATCCTCTACAGGCAGGTGAGTGTGTCCACCTCCATGGGGTAGGGCCTGTGTGAGGACCAGGTGAACTGTGGGGGGAATTGGTGGAGAGGTGGGGTCCTCTGCAGTGGAGCATTAGGGTATGCTCCAGGAGGTTGGGAAGTGTGCACAGGCCAAGACTGTGTTGACAGTGTGTGTGGACCTGTGGGGGGTGAGACTTTTCAGTGGCAGAAGACCTATGCCTCACTATCAGCCACAAAGAGGATCAGCTCCACCTTCCAAAGCCTGAAACAACTGAGTGCTCCCTGCCTGGGGCCAGCGCCACTCAGCTGCAATCCTAAGAGAGCTGACAACAGCCTTTCAGTCTTGAGGCCTACAGCAACTGTAAGGCCCTGAGCCACAACCAGGTATGCTGGGTACCTACCCAATTAACAGGAAAACTGCAACCAGAGTGTGCTATTAGACCTTGTAGCCAATGGTGCTGGGGCTCCCCAAACCTGATTTACAAACAGCCAACCAAGGAGGGAAAGACTAGACTCCCTGGGTACCTGCAGTAAGAGCAATGCTGCCACAGCAGAAAGACACAAGTAGCCCACACAGGGGTCACTCCTGGATCATTTGGACTGGTGAGAAGAGGGAAGCACACTGCTGTGCCTCAAAAGGCATCTCTTACATAAGGCCACTTCTTTAAGATCAGGAGACATAGCTGACTCATCTGATACATAGATATAAGCACAGAGGAAGAGGAATACTGAGGAGGCAAAGGAATATATTCCAAGCAAGGAACAAGACAAAACCCCAGAAAAAAAACTAAGTGAAACAGAAATAAGCAATCTACCTGACAAAGAGTTCAAACAAAAACTCATAAGGATGCACTGATCTTGGGAAAAGACTGGATGAACACAGTGAGAACATCAACAAAGAATCAGAAAATATAAAAAAGAACCAATCAGAAATGAAGAATACAATACTGGAAATGAAAAATTCACTAGAGGGACTCAATAGCAGAGCAGATGATACAGAAGAATGGATCAGCAAGCTGGATGAAAGACTAGAGGAAATCACCCAAACTGAACAAATAAAAGAAAAGAGAATTAAAAAGAATGAGAACAGTTTAAGGGAACTATGGGACAATATCAAGCACACTAACATTTGTATTATAGGTGTCCCAGAAGGAGAAGAGAGAGACAAAGGGGCAGAGAATCTATTTGAAGAAATAGCGGCTGAAAAATTTCCTAACCTAAGGAAGGAAACTGACATCCAAGTACAGGAAGCACAGAACTAAACAATATAAACCCAAAGAGGACCACACCAAGACACATTATAATTAAAACGTCCAAAATTAAAGATAAAGAGAGAATCCTAAAAGCAGCAGGAGAAAGGCAAGGAAAGCCCATGAGGCTATCAGCAAACTTCTCAGCAAAAACCCTACAGGCTAGAAGAGAGCAGCATGACATGTTTAAAGTGCTGAAAGGAAAAAACGTACAGCCAAGAACTATTCTACCCAGCAAGGTTATCATTCAGAATGGAAGGAGAGATAGCGAGCTTCCCACAAAAGAAGAAACTAAAGGAGTTTATCACAAAGAAAGCAATTCTACAAGAAATGCCGAAGGGACTCATTTAAGTGGGAAAGAGAAGACCACAAATAGGGATAAGAAAATTATTTTTTAAAAAACCCAGGCAATAAAATCACTGGTAAAAGTAAAAATACAGTAAAGGTAGCAGATCAACCACCTATGAAGACAATATGAAGGTTAAAAGACAAGAGTACTAAAAATACGTATTTCAACGATAGGAGGGTAATGGATAGACACACACAAAACAAGAGATTAGATATGATTTCAAAAACACAAAATGTGGGAGGAGGGGAGTAAAAGAGTGGAACTTTTAGAAAGAAGTCAAGCTAAAGAGACTATCAACTCAATAAAGATTGCTATATATGTATAGTATTATATAGGAACCTCATGATAATCACAAACCAGAAAGTCATAATAAACAAATAAGTAAGAGGAAAGAAGTTAAACATATTACTAAAGAAAGCCATCAAACCACAAGGGAAGAGAGCAAGAGAAGAAGAAAGGAACAGAGAAGAACTACTAAAACATCCAGAAAAAAAGGAACAAAATGGAAATAAATGTATATTTATAAATAGCTACTTTAAATGTCAATGGACTAAATGCTCCAATAAAAAGGCACAGGGTGCAGATTGGATAAAAAAACAAGACCCATATACATGCTGCATAGAAGAAACACACTTCAGACCTAAAGACACTCACAAACTGAAAGTGAAAGAATGGAAAAAGATACTCTGTGCAAATGCCAAAGAAAAGAAAGCTCAGGTAGCAATACTTACATCAGACAAAATAGACTTTAATATAAAAACTGTAACAAGAGACAAAGAAGAGCACTACATAATGATAAAGGGAACAATCCAACAAGAGGATATAATATTTGTAAATATCTATGCAACCCAACAGAGGAGCACCTAAATATATAAAGCAATTATTAACAGACATAAAAGGAGAAATCAACAGCAATGCAATAATAGTAGGGGACTTTAACACTCCACTTACACCAATGGATAGGTCACCCAAACAGAAGATCAAGGAAACATTGGCCTTAAATGACACATTAGACCAGATGGACTTAGTAGATATATATAGAACATTCCATTCAAAACCCACATAATACACATTCTTTTCAAATGCACATGGAACATTCTCCAAGGTTGATCACATATTAGGCCACAAAGAAAGTCTCAATGAATTTAAGAAGATTGAAATAATACCAAGCATCTTTACTGATCACAAAGGTATGAAACTAGAAATCAACTATATGAAGAAAATGAGAAAAGCCACAAAAAAGTGAAGATTAAACAAAATGCTACTGTACAATGATTGGGTCAATGAAGAACTCAAAGAAGAAATCAAAAATTACCTGTAGACAAATAAAATGAAAATACGACATGCGAAAATCTATGGAATACAGCAAAAGCAGTTCTAAGAGGGAAGTTTATAGCAATTCAGGCCTACCTCAGCAAACAAGAAAAACCCCAAATAAACAATCTAACCCTGCACCTAAAGGAAGAACAAACAAAGCCCCAAATCAGCAGAAGAAAGGAAGTAATAAAAATCAGAGCAGAAATAAATGAAATAGAGAAAAAAAAGAAAAAATTAAAGAAACAAAGAGCTATTTCTTTGAAAAGATAAAAAAAATTGACAGACCTTTAGCTAGACTCACCAAGAAAAAAAGAGAGAAGGCTGAAATAAATGAAATCAGAAATGAAAGAGGAGAAATTACAATGGACACCTCAGAAATGCAAAAGATTATAAGAGAATACTATGAAAAGCTATACACCAACAAATTGGATAATCTAGAAGAAATGGATAAATTCTTAGAATCATACCACCTTCCAAAACTGGATCAAGAAAAAGTGGATCATTTGAATAGATACAAAATCAACAGACAAAAGTCTGTCGCATTTCTATACACTAACAGTGAAGTAGCAGAAAGAGAAATTAAGAATACAATCCCATTTACAATTGCAACAAGAAGAGTAAAATACCTCGGAATAAACTTAACCAATGAGGTGAAAGATCTGTACACCATAAACTATAAAACATTGTTGAAAAAAATTGAAGAAGTCACAAAGAAATGGAAAGATATTCTGTGTTCTTGGAAAGGAAGGATTAATATAGTTAAAATCTCCATACTTCCTAAAGCAATCTATAGATTCAGTGCAATCTCTATCACAGTTCCAACAACATTTTTCACAGAAATAGAGCAAAGAATCCTAAAATTTATATGGAAGAACAAAAGACCCCAAATAGCCAAAGGATCCTGAGGAAAAAGAACAAAGCTGAAGGTATCACATCCCTGATTTCAAAAATATTACAAAACCATAGTAACCAAAACAGCATGGTATTGGCACAAAAACAGACACACAGATCAATGGAACAGAATTGAGAGCCCAGAAATAAACCCACACATGTATGGACAGCTAATTTTCAACAAGGGAGCCAAGCGCATACAATGGAGAAAGGAGAGTCTCTTCAATAAATGGTGTTGGGAAAACTGGGCAGCCACATGCAAAAGAATGAAAGTAGACCATTGTCTTACACCATGCACAAAAATCAACTCAAAATACATTAAAGACTTGAATGTAAGGCCTGAAACCATGAAACTTCTAGAAGAAAACATAGGCAGTGCTCTCTTTGATATCAGTCTTAGCAGCATATTTTCAAGTACCATGTCTGACTGGGTAAGGGAAACAAAAGAAAAAAATAAACACACGGGACTACATCAAACTAAAAAGCCTCTACACAGCAAAGGAAACCATCAACAAAACAAAAGACAACACAACAATTGGGAGAAGATGTTTGCAAACCATATATCAGATAAGGGGTTAATATCCAAAATATACAAAGAACTCATACGTCTCAACAACAACAAAAAACCAACAACCAAATTAAAAATGGTCAAAAGATCTAAACAGAGATTTCTCCAAAGAAGATATACAGATTGCCAACAGGCAAATGAAAAGATGTTCAACTTCATTAGCTATCAGGGAAATGCAAATCAAAACTACAATGAGATATCACCTCACTCCTGTCAGAATTGCTATAATTAATAAGACAGGAAACAACAAGTGTTGGAGAGGATGTGGAGAGAAGGGAACCATTGTACACTGCTAGTGGGAGTGCAAACTGGTGCAGCCACTATGGAAAGCAGTATGGAGTTTCCTCAGAAAATTAGGAATAGATCTACCGTATGATCCAGCTATCCCACTGCTGGGTGTTTATCCAAAGAACTTGAAAACGCAAAGGCATAAAGATACCTGCACCCCTGTGTTCATTGCAGCATTATTCACAATAGCCAAGACTTGGAAGCAACCTACATGCCCATCAAGGGACGAATGGATAAAGATGTGGCATATATACACAGTGGTATACTAAGCCATAAGAAATCCAGCCATTTTTGATGATGTGGATGAACCTTGAGGGCATTATGCTAAGTGAAATAAGTCCAAGGGAGAAAGCCAAATACCATATGATCTCACTCATAAGTAGAAGATAAAAACAATGACAAACAAACACATAGAGGCAGAGACTGGATTGGTGGTTACTAGAGGGGATGGGGAGGGAGGAGGGCAAAAGAAGCGATGAGGCACAGGTGTGGTGATGGATTATACTTAGTCTTTGGATGATGAACATGATCTAATCTACACAGAATTTGAAATATATTACAATGTACACCTGAAAGTTAAAAAAAATTTTTTTAATCATTGATGATTTTCCTCAAAAAATTAAACATATAACTCAAAAATTAAACATATGACCCACTAATTCTACTCCAAGGGATATACCCAAAATGATTGAAAACAGGACTCAAACAAACTATTTGTATGCAGTGTTCATAGCAACATTATTCACAATGGCCAAAAGGTGAAAACAACCCAAGTGTCTATCAATGGATTAACAGATTTTTTAAAATGTGGTGTATACATACAATAGAATATGAGACCAGTATAATTCTAATGTCAAAACTAGACAAAGACATCACAAGATCTCAACAAGGGTGCCAAGACAATTGAATGGAGAAAAGAATAGTTTTTACAACAAATGGTATTGTGACAACTGGATTGAGGGGTCATAATTTGCTGGCTCCTGTCCAACAGCAAAAATAATAATATATTGTGAGGTATAACAACATATGTAGAAGTAAAATGTATGACAACAATAGCACAAACACTGCAAGGGGAAAAATGGAAGTATAATGTTTTAAGATTCTTCCACTATGTGTGAAATGTTATTATATGACTTGAAGGTAGAGAGTGCTAAGTTAAATAGGTACACTGTAAACTCTAGTGAACCACTAACAAGAAAACAAAACAAAGAGCGTTACTAAACCAACAATGGAGATAAATAGTATTATTAAGAATACTCCATAAGGAAGAGGCGGGACCAAGATGGCGGAGTGAGTGGTCTTCTTTGTCTCTCCCCCTTCGAATCTACAACTAATTGGACATTCACTGGTTAACAAAGGATATCCAGATAGCATCTCAAGACTCCTGAGAGACTTGTGCTGCTATACATTGGAAGGCGGACGGACTTACCCCCGGGAGGAGGTGGAAATAGGTGAAAACTCTCTGACCTCCGACCCCTGGAGAGCCTAGTACCTGCAAGAAGCTCTCTTCCAGCAGACTCCCCAATAGCATCGCCATGCACCAAGGGCGGGAGTGTGCACTCACCGGCAGAGCGACAGTGGAAACAGGTGACAACAGACCTACCTAAGCCCCTCAAGACTACACTTAAGCCCAGGGGGAAACTCCAGGGTCCTGCACCCACCAGCAGGGAAAGCCTCTGCTTGCCATTAGCGGGGAGGCTCCACCCAGCACATGGAACAACGGGAAACTCCCAGGGAGTGGATTCTCTGGCGGGGCACCAGCCCGCCAGCCGCTGCTGGGCCCACAGTCTCCAGCTGTGCACGGGACAGTGCAGGAGGTGCCCAGAATTCCCGTGGACGTGCTTGGGGACTTAGTGGAGCTCCAGCGCCCAGCTCCACAGCCCAGCGGGAAATTCCAGGGTCCCGCACCTGCTGGCAGGGAATGCCTCTGCTTGCCATTAGCAGAGAGGCCCCTCCCAGCATTCAGAACACCAGGAAGCTCCCAGGGAGCAGATTCCCGGGCAGGGCACCAGCCCGCCAGCCGCTGCCTGGCTCACAGTCTCCAGCTGTGCACAGGTCGGTGCAAGAGGCACCCAGACTTGTGGTGGACGTGCTTGGGGATGGAGTGGAGCTCCAGTGACCGGCTCTGCAGCCCAGGGGGAAACTCCAGGGTCCCACACCCACCGGCAGGGAAAGCCTCTGCTCACCATTAGCGGGGAGGACCCGCCCAGCATTCAGAACACCAGGAAGCTCCCAAGAGCAGAATTCCCTGCAAGGCAGCAGCCCGCCAGACACCGCCAGGCCCACGGACTCTGGCTGTGTCCCAGATGAGGCAAAGGGCTCCCAGAGATTCCGTGAGAGTGATGTGGGGCTGGCTGGAGCTCCAGTGGAATGGCTACATGGTCTAGGAGGGAACTCCAGGTTCCCACAGCAGCCTCAATGAAAGCCTCTGCACAGCACTAGTGGAGAGGTCCCGACTGGCAGTCACAAGGCTGGAAGGCCCTGGGGCAAAAGTAGCACAGCTAGGTGAGCTAATGACAGACTGCAGAAGATACTCATAGCTCTGCTGGGACCTATAGTGGACAAGTGTGATCTTGTGGGCTCTGACAGTGACAAAGCTGAGATTATAGGTGATCCTGCTCCTGGCTGCTGGGGAAGCCCATAACAGTGCTGCAGACCCCAAGGAGGGAGTGCGTATAGGTGGGCTGCAACAGTAGGCACCAGCAGCCTGAGGCCCCCTTGCGATTGCCCCCACAACTGACGAGGGACCGCACAGAGCCACTGTGACTACGAGGAGGGGCCCAGGTCCAGTCAGTAACAGCTGACAGGGTTCCTGGTTGGTGCAGTCTAAACAGCTGCTCCCCCCAACACCAGTTGCAACAAGTGGAAGCAGCGACTAAACTCTATCTCTATGTGGAGGCACAAATCCATGCCATCAAACAGTATGAAAAAATATATTAAATCTCCAGAACAGAAGGAAAATGATAAGCACCCAGAAAACAATCCCAAAGACAATGAAATCTATAACCTAAATGATGATGATTTCAAAACAGCCATTATTAAAAAACTCAACGAGTTAAAAGAGAATTCAGATAGACAACCCAATGAGCTCAGGAGCTATGTCACAAAAGAGCTTGATACTATAAAGAAGAACCAATTAGAAATACTGGAGATGAAGAACATAGTGGAGGAGATTAAGAAAAATCTGGACTCTCTGAACAGTAGCGTCGATAATATGGAGGACAGAATTAGCAATTTGGAGGACAGGAATATAGAAATGCTGCAGACAGAGGAGAAGAGAGAACTAAGCCTAAAAGACATGAAGAAACTCTCCAAGAATTATCCGACTCAATTAGGAGATGCAACATAAGGGTTATAGGTATACAACAGGGAGAAGAGAAGGAGAAGGGGGCAGAAAGCGTGTTCAAAGAAATAATGGCTGAGAACTTTCCAAACCTGGGAAGAGAGATGGAACTTCATGTGACAGAAGCCAATAGATCTCCAAACTTTATTAATGCAAGAAGACCAACCCCAAGGCATAAAGTAGTGAAGCTAGCAAAAGTCAACAACAAAGAGAAAATACTAAGGGCAGCCAGGCAGAAGAAAATAACTTACAAAGGAAACCCCATAAGGCTATCAGCAGATTTCTCAGGAGATACCTTACAGGCTAGAAGAGATTGGAATGAAATATTCAAAACTCTGAAGCACAAAAACCTGCAGCCAAGAATACTCTACCCAGCGAAAATATCCTTCAAATACGATGGAGAAATAAAAACTTTCCCAGATAAACAAAAGTTAAAGGAGTTCATTGCCACAAAACCTCCTCTTCAAGAAATGCTCAGGAAGAACCTCATACCTGAAAAATCAAAAGAAGAAAAGGGGTTACAAAATCCAGAACAAAGGAGATACGCCGAATAACAATAACACAAAGTAGCAGCTCTCCATCAGGACAGGTTAGCAAAAGTTAAATAAAACATTAAAGATAAACAGAACGGAGACACCAAGAATAAATATAACCTAGTCGTTTTAACCACAAACTCACAACACAAAAAAGAAGAGAAAAAAATCTGACAACAACAATCTAGAAGGGGAAGAGAAAAGGGATGGAACGTTTTAATTTAAGGAAATAAGAGGCTATCAGAAAAAGGACTATCTCATCTACGAGATGTGTTATACAAACCACCTGGTAATCACTAAACAAATAAGAGTAAAGACACAAATTACAAATAAGAAGAAAGCCAATACAGAAATTTATCTACTTGAATTAGGCATCCAAAAATCATGGGATGAGACACAAAGGAAATGCAAAAGAACTGGAAAACAAGTGATAAAATAGCAGCAGTAGGCCCCCACGTTTCAATAATCACTCTAAATGTAAATGGATTGAACTCTCTAATCAAAAGACACAGAGTGGCAGGATGGATCAAAGAACAAGATCCAACAATATGCTGCCTCCAGGAAACACACCTCAGCCCCAAAGACAAATACAGACTCAGAGTGAAGGGATGGAAGACAACACTCCAAGCTAATAATGAACAAAAGAAAGCAGGTGTTGCCATACTTATATCAGACAAAGTAGACTTCAAAGCAAAACAGATAAAGAAAGAAAAAGAGGGACAGTATATAATGATAAAAGGGATGCTTCAACAAGATTATATAACACTTATAAGTATATACACACCCAACACAGGAGCACCAAAATTTGTAAAGCAATTATTAACAAAACTAAAAGGAGACATCAACGACAATACAATAACAGTAGGGGACCTCAACACCCCATTAACACCAATGGACACATCATCCAGACAGAAAATCAACAAGGAAATTATAGAATTAAATGAAAAATTAGATCAGATGGACTTAATAGATATATACAGAACACTTCATCCAAAAACACAGGTTACACATTCTTCTCAAGTGCGCATGGAACATTCTCAAGGATAGACTATATCTTGGGAACCAAAGCAGGCATCAGTAAGTTCAAGAGGGTTGAAATAATATCAAGCATCTTTTCAGATCATAATGCCATGAAAGTAGAAATCAACTACAAGAATAAAGCTGGGAAAGGGGCAAAATGTGGAGATTAAACAACATGCTACTGAACAAACAATGGATTATTGAAGAAATTAAAGAAGAAATCAAATATTATCTGGAGAAAATGAAAATGAAAACACACCATACCAACTTATTTGGGACGCAGCAAAAGCAGTCCTAAGAGGGAAATTCATTGCAATACAGGCTCACCTCAATAAGCAAGAAAAATCTTACATAAACAACCTCAAATGACACCTAACGGAATTAGAAAAAGAAGAACAAACAAAGCCCAAAGTCAGCAGAAGGAGGGAAATAATAAAAATTAGAGCAGAAATAAACGATATTGAAACAAAAAAGACAGTAGAAAGGATCAATGAAACAAAGAGTTGGTTCTGTCAAAAAATTAACAAAATCGATAAACCCTTAGCCACACTCACTAAGAAAAAATGAGAGAAGTCTCAAAAAAATAAAATTACAAATGAGAGAGGAGAAATCACTACAGATACCGAAGAAATACAAAGGATCATAAGAGAATACTATGAAGAACTATATGCCAAGAAATTGAACAACCTAGAAGAAATGGATAAATTTCTAGACTCATACAACCTCCCCAAACTGAATCAGGAAGAAATAGAGAATCTGAATAGAACAATCACAAGTAAGGAAATAGAAACAGTAATCAAAAACCTCCCCAAAAATAAGAGTCCAGGACCAGACAGCTTCTCTAGAGAATCTTACCAAACATTCAAAGAAGATTTAATACCTATCCTTCTCAAACTGTTCC